>NC_134204.1:10022112-10327618 GCF_964188355.1 Buteo buteo
AGCAAAACTCTCCCCTTTTTCCCCTTCCTTCTTCCCCAAGCCTTTCCTCCTGCCTTTCTTCCCCATTCTCACCAGATTCAAACGCACGAGCGGGGGCAGCCCCAGACACAAACACAGCCAAAGCTCAAGTGCCTACACCCAGAGCCACCCCCTCGCACGCCGACGCCACCCCCAGGCCCTCGCTCCACGAGGGGACTCCCCAGGCTCTGCCAAGTGACATCACTTCACAAGCCTTCCCAACACGAAAAGAAAAAAGAAAGACCAGCTACGACGAACACAAAGGCGAGCCGCAAGTGAAAGGAAAACAGACCACAACCAGCACCAGGGCATTACAGGCGGAAAAGACACTTGGCCAGGAAGGGAAACTTCAGCTGCAGAAAAGAGGCACCACAGCTCGCCCCGCAGGACACACGGAAACCCTAACACACCTCCCCGCCACAGCTGCCCCCAAGGGCTCTGCCCCAGCGCTTTCGCATCCACCACTCAACCACTACAGCCAACCTCCCCCCAACACACCACCAGCAAAGCACCGCCACCGCCCTCCCCACGCACGGCCACCCCACCAACGCACTTCCCCGAGACCACCACAGCCACCAGCCAAAACCGAAAACCACAGCCGGAAACTCGCTGCAGTCGGAAAGCGAGGAAGGCAAAGCCGCGGCACCGCATAAAGCCGGCCACCCGGCAGCCCCCCAAGCACAGCGCCCACCCGCACCACCACCACCACACCAAGCCTGACCAGCCTCCTGCCCAGCACCACCCACGCAGCACCCACAGCCCCACCATGCCTGCGCCCGCAACCCCACAGCCCCGCCGGCCGCACGGCGCCCCGGCGCTCCTGCTCCTCCTCCCGGCTCTCGCCACCGCCCTCGCCTGCCACCACCTGCGTCCCCGCGACGCCACCTTCCCCTGGGACAGCCTCCAGCTCCTCCAGGCCATGGCTCCCAGCCCGCCACAGCCCTGCCACCACCACCAGGCGCCCTTCTTCCCCGACGCCCTCCTCCGCACCAACCACCCACAGCAAGCCGCCGCCACCGCCCTCCGCATCCTCCAGCACCTCTTCGCCACCCTCAGCAGCCCCACCACCCCCCGACACTGGGACGCCCAGGCACGACACCACCTCCTCAACAACCTCCAGCACCACATCCACCAGCTCCAGCAGTGCCTGCCAGCCAACGCCACGCTCCTCCAAGGCCGAGGGCCCCGCAACCTCCTGCTCAACGTCAACAAATACTTCCGCCACATCCACGACTTCCTCCACACCCACAACCACAGCGCCTGCGCCTGGGACCACGTCCGCCTCGAAGCTCGCGTCTGCTTCCAACACCTCCACAACCTCACCCGCACCATCCCCAGTTAGCCCACCGACCCCCACCAACCCCCACGGCCCCGCGCCCCGCCGCCACCACCCCTTCTGCACCACCGCCCCATCCCCGCCTCTGCCCTCCCGCCTCCCCTGACCCACGGCGAGAGCCGACGCAAGAACCGCCCTCCACCCTCAGCCTCCGCCGACGGCTCCTCTCTTTAGAGACCGTCTTCTATTTATTTTCACAATGGTTTTGATCTAGCTATTTATTCACCTATTTATTCGACAGAAAAATAAAGACCTGTTGCAAAAAGCTTGCCCGTGCCTCTTGTCTCAGAAGCGCAGGAAACGAGCCGCTGGCCTGGCCTGGCCTCGACTAGGCTGCGCTGGGCTGGCCTGGCCTGGGCTGGGCTGGGGGGAAGCCGCCTCCACTCAACACCTCCTCCTCCTCCAGGCCCTGCTCCAAACAGGGCTCTGCACACATCCCGGGCCCACTCTTCGCTTTGGCACCTCCCCAGGGAGGCACTTTCCTCAACCTCTTCCCAAAAACTCGGCCAGGGGCTAGCCGCCGCCATCACAATCACCTCTTCGGCCCTTGTCTCCTCAACGTCCTCCCCCTTCCACCCCGCTTTAGACCCACTCAGCAGCAGCTCCGCAGTCCTCGCTACGGGGAAGACGCGGACCTCTTGGGCCGGGTCCAGAGGAGGGCCACAAACAGCATCGGAGGGATGGAACACCTCTCCGGTGAGGACAGGCCGAGAGAGTTGGGCTTCTCCAGACAACTGGAGAAGAGGAGGCTCCGCCGAGACCTCACTGCGGCCTTTCAAGACTTAAAGGGGGCTCAGCAGAAAGATGGGGACAGACTTTTTCATGGGGCCTGTAGCGGTAGGACAAGGCGCAACGGCTCTACACTAAAAGAGGCTGGATGCGGACTAGATACAAGGAAGACGTTGCCTGCCATCGGGGCGCTGCAACACCGCAACGGCTTGCCCAGACAGGCGGTAGCTGCCCCATCCCTGCAAACATTCACGGTCCGCTTGGACGGGGCTCTGAGCAACCTCGTCGACTCGAAGACGGCCCTGCTCACTGCTGGGGGCTTCGACCAGATGGCCCTTCAAGGCCCCTCCCCACCCAAACCATTCCACGATTCCAAGGAGGCGACGCACGGCAGACATCGTCGCTTTGATGAGGCCGAGCGCGGCCACTCTCGACGCTTCAGGCGTTCTCCACGACAAACCCTCTCGTTGCGCTGCTTGAAGACACCTTGCAGCACCAACCGGAATAGGGCAACACGGACAAGGTCCGGACACGGACCTCCACCACCACCACCACCACCACCCCACCTCCTGCGGTGACGGCACCTAGGTACGCCAAATCACCGCGCACGTGCCAGCACCCCCAGCACAGCGCCCACCAGCACAACGTTGCCTGACAAGACCACGGCTCCCAGCCCGCCACCACCGCCCGCACGCGCTTCCCCTCTTCCAAAAGCTTCCGGAAAACACGGGGCAGCCTCTCTCGCACCGGCAGAGCACGATCCTCGCTGCTGGAAGGGACCCGAGAACCTCAGCGAGTGCAACCTCCGCCTCCTCCTCCCCCCCACCAGAGATCTACAGCCAGAGCACAGCTAGCTCAGCTCCACCTCCAGAGGACTCTCGGACACCCCTCCTCTAGGGCCGCAGGCCATCCCTAACCCAAGACCCTTCGCTTACGGGGCACATTTTCCTCTTTGCGAGGAACTCCAGACACCTCTGGCGAGGAGGCACGGAAAACACGGCAAGACTCCTGCTGCGCGGGCGCACGCACGGCACCACAGCCAGCGACCCGACGCAGCAGCAAGAGCAGGAGCAAAACTCTCCCCTTTTTCCCCTTCCTTCTTCCCCAAGCCTTTCCTCCTGCCTTTCTTCCCCATTCTCACCAGATTCAAACGCACGAGCGGGGGCAGCCCCAGACACAAACACAGCCAAAGCTCAAGTGCCTACACCCAGAGCCACCCCCTCGCACGCCGACGCCACCCCCAGGCCCTCGCTCCACGAGGGGACTCCCCAGGCTCTGCCAAGTGACATCACTTCACAAGCCTTCCCAACACGAAAAGAAAAAAGAAAGACCAGCTACGACGAACACAAAGGCGAGCCGCAAGTGAAAGGAAAACAGACCACAACCAGCACCAGGGCATTACAGGCGGAAAAGACACTTGGCCAGGAAGGGAAACTTCAGCTGCAGAAAAGAGGCACCACAGCTCGCCCCGCAGGACACACGGAAACCCTAACACACCTCCCCGCCACAGCTGCCCCCAAGGGCTCTGCCCCAGCGCTTTCGCATCCACCACTCAACCACTACAGCCAACCTCCCCCCAACACACCACCAGCAAAGCACCGCCACCGCCCTCCCCACGCACGGCCACCCCACCAACGCACTTCCCCGAGACCACCACAGCCACCAGCCAAAACCGAAAACCACAGCCGGAAACTCGCTGCAGTCGGAAAGCGAGGAAGGCAAAGCCGCGGCACCGCATAAAGCCGGCCACCCGGCAGCCCCCCAAGCACAGCGCCCACCCGCACCACCACCACCACACCAAGCCTGACCAGCCTCCTGCCCAGCACCACCCACGCAGCACCCACAGCCCCACCATGCCTGCGCCCGCAACCCCACAGCCCCGCCGGCCGCACGGCGCCCCGGCGCTCCTGCTCCTCCTCCCGGCTCTCGCCACCGCCCTCGCCTGCCACCACCTGCGTCCCCGCGACGCCACCTTCCCCTGGGACAGCCTCCAGCTCCTCCAGGCCATGGCTCCCAGCCCGCCACAGCCCTGCCACCACCACCAGGCGCCCTTCTTCCCCGACGCCCTCCTCCGCACCAACCACCCACAGCAAGCCGCCGCCACCGCCCTCCGCATCCTCCAGCACCTCTTCGCCACCCTCAGCAGCCCCACCACCCCCCGACACTGGGACGCCCAGGCACGACACCACCTCCTCAACAACCTCCAGCACCACATCCACCAGCTCCAGCAGTGCCTGCCAGCCAACGCCACGCTCCTCCAAGGCCGAGGGCCCCGCAACCTCCTGCTCAACGTCAACAAATACTTCCGCCACATCCACGACTTCCTCCACACCCACAACCACAGCGCCTGCGCCTGGGACCACGTCCGCCTCGAAGCTCGCGTCTGCTTCCAACACCTCCACAACCTCACCCGCACCATCCCCAGTTAGCCCACCGACCCCCACCAACCCCCACGGCCCCGCGCCCCGCCGCCACCACCCCTTCTGCACCACCGCCCCATCCCCGCCTCTGCCCTCCCGCCTCCCCTGACCCACGGCGAGAGCCGACGCAAGAACCGCCCTCCACCCTCAGCCTCCGCCGACGGCTCCTCTCTTTAGAGACCGTCTTCTATTTATTTTCACAATGGTTTTGATCTAGCTATTTATTCACCTATTTATTCGACAGAAAAATAAAGACCTGTTGCAAAAAGCTTGCCCGTGCCTCTTGTCTCAGAAGCGCAGGAAACGAGCCGCTGGCCTGGCCTGGCCTCGACTAGGCTGCGCTGGGCTGGCCTGGCCTGGCCTGGGCTGGGGGGAAGCCGCCTCCACTCAACACCTCCTCCTCCTCCAGGCCCTGCTCCAAACAGGGCTCTGCACACATCCCGGGCCCACTCTTCGCTTTGGCACCTCCCCAGGGAGGCACTTTCCTCAACCTCTTCCCAAAAACTCGGCCAGGGGCTAGCCGCCGCCATCACAATCACCTCTTCGGCCCTTGTCTCCTCAACGTCCTCCCCCTTCCACCCCGCTTTAGACCCACTCAGCAGCAGCTCCGCAGTCCTCGCTACGGGGAAGACGCGGACCTCTTGGGCCGGGTCCAGAGGAGGGCCACAAACAGCATCGGAGGGATGGAACACCTCTCCGGTGAGGACAGGCCGAGAGAGTTGGGCTTCTCCAGACAACTGGAGAAGAGGAGGCTCCGCCGAGACCTCACTGCGGCCTTTCAAGACTTAAAGGGGGCTCAGCAGAAAGATGGGGACAGACTTTTTCATGGGGCCTGTAGCGGTAGGACAAGGCGCAACGGCTCTACACTAAAAGAGGCTGGATGCGGACTAGATACAAGGAAGACGTTGCCTGCCATCGGGGCGCTGCAACACCGCAACGGCTTGCCCAGACAGGCGGTAGCTGCCCCATCCCTGCAAACATTCACGGTCCGCTTGGACGGGGCTCTGAGCAACCTCGTCGACTCGAAGACGGCCCTGCTCACTGCTGGGGGCTTCGACCAGATGGCCCTTCAAGGCCCCTCCCCACCCAAACCATTCCACGATTCCAAGGAGGCGACGCACGGCAGACATCGTCGCTTTGATGAGGCCGAGCGCGGCCACTCTCGACGCTTCAGGCGTTCTCCACGACAAACCCTCTCGTTGCGCTGCTTGAAGACACCTTGCAGCACCAACCGGAATAGGGCAACACGGACAAGGTCCGGACACGGACCTCCACCACCACCACCACCACCACCACCACCACCACCCCACCTCCTGCGGTGACGGCACCTAGGTACGCCAAATCACCGCGCACGTGCCAGCACCCCCAGCACAGCGCCCACCAGCACAACGTTGCCTGACAAGACCACGGCTCCCAGCCCGCCACCACCGCCCGCACGCGCTTCCCCTCTTCCAAAAGCTTCCGGAAAACACGGGGCAGCCTCTCTCGCACCGGCAGAGCACGATCCTCGCTGCTGGAAGGGACCCGAGAACCTCAGCGAGTGCAACCTCCGCCTCCTCCTCCCCCCCACCAGAGATCTACAGCCAGAGCACAGCTAGCTCAGCTCCACCTCCAGAGGACTCTCGGACACCCCTCCTCTAGGGCCGCAGGCCATCCCTAACCCAAGACCCTTCGCTTACGGGGCACATTTTCCTCTTTGCGAGGAACTCCAGACACCTCTGGCGAGGAGGCACGGAAAACACGGCAAGACTCCTGCTGCGCGGGCGCACGCACGGCACCACAGCCAGCGACCCGACGCAGCAGCAAGAGCAGGAGCAAAACTCTCCCCTTTTTCCCCTTCCTTCTTCCCCAAGCCTTTCCTCCTGCCTTTCTTCCCCATTCTCACCAGATTCAAACGCACGAGCGGGGGCAGCCCCAGACACAAACACAGCCAAAGCTCAAGTGCCTACACCCAGAGCCACCCCCTCGCACGCCGACGCCACCCCCAGGCCCTCGCTCCACGAGGGGACTCCCCAGGCTCTGCCAAGTGACATCACTTCACAAGCCTTCCCAACACGAAAAGAAAAAAGAAAGACCAGCTACGACGAACACAAAGGCGAGCCGCAAGTGAAAGGAAAACAGACCACAACCAGCACCAGGGCATTACAGGCGGAAAAGACACTTGGCCAGGAAGGGAAACTTCAGCTGCAGAAAAGAGGCACCACAGCTCGCCCCGCAGGACACACGGAAACCCTAACACACCTCCCCGCCACAGCTGCCCCCAAGGGCTCTGCCCCAGCGCTTTCGCATCCACCACTCAACCACTACAGCCAACCTCCCCCCAACACACCACCAGCAAAGCACCGCCACCGCCCTCCCCACGCACGGCCACCCCACCAACGCACTTCCCCGAGACCACCACAGCCACCAGCCAAAACCGAAAACCACAGCCGGAAACTCGCTGCAGTCGGAAAGCGAGGAAGGCAAAGCCGCGGCACCGCATAAAGCCGGCCACCCGGCAGCCCCCCAAGCACAGCGCCCACCCGCACCACCACCACCACACCAAGCCTGACCAGCCTCCTGCCCAGCACCACCCACGCAGCACCCACAGCCCCACCATGCCTGCGCCCGCAACCCCACAGCCCCGCCGGCCGCACGGCGCCCCGGCGCTCCTGCTCCTCCTCCCGGCTCTCGCCACCGCCCTCGCCTGCCACCACCTGCGTCCCCGCGACGCCACCTTCCCCTGGGACAGCCTCCAGCTCCTCCAGGCCATGGCTCCCAGCCCGCCACAGCCCTGCCACCACCACCAGGCGCCCTTCTTCCCCGACGCCCTCCTCCGCACCAACCACCCACAGCAAGCCGCCGCCACCGCCCTCCGCATCCTCCAGCACCTCTTCGCCACCCTCAGCAGCCCCACCACCCCCCGACACTGGGACGCCCAGGCACGACACCACCTCCTCAACAACCTCCAGCACCACATCCACCAGCTCCAGCAGTGCCTGCCAGCCAACGCCACGCTCCTCCAAGGCCGAGGGCCCCGCAACCTCCTGCTCAACGTCAACAAATACTTCCGCCACATCCACGACTTCCTCCACACCCACAACCACAGCGCCTGCGCCTGGGACCACGTCCGCCTCGAAGCTCGCGTCTGCTTCCAACACCTCCACAACCTCACCCGCACCATCCCCAGTTAGCCCACCGACCCCCACCAACCCCCACGGCCCCGCGCCCCGCCGCCACCACCCCTTCTGCACCACCGCCCCATCCCCGCCTCTGCCCTCCCGCCTCCCCTGACCCACGGCGAGAGCCGACGCAAGAACCGCCCTCCACCCTCAGCCTCCGCCGACGGCTCCTCTCTTTAGAGACCGTCTTCTATTTATTTTCACAATGGTTTTGATCTAGCTATTTATTCACCTATTTATTCGACAGAAAAATAAAGACCTGTTGCAAAAAGCTTGCCCGTGCCTCTTGTCTCAGAAGCGCAGGAAACGAGCCGCTGGCCTGGCCTGGCCTCGACTAGGCTGCGCTGGGCTGGCCTGGCCTGGCCTGGGCTGGGGGGAAGCCGCCTCCACTCAACACCTCCTCCTCCTCCTCCAGGCCCTGCTCCAAACAGGGCTCTGCACACATCCCGGGCCCACTCTTCGCTTTGGCACCTCCCCAGGGAGGCACTTTCCTCAACCTCTTCCCAAAAACTCGGCCAGGGGCTAGCCGCCGCCATCACAATCACCTCTTCGGCCCTTGTCTCCTCAACGTCCTCCCCCTTCCACCCCGCTTTAGACCCACTCAGCAGCAGCTCCGCAGTCCTCGCTACAGGGAAGACGCGGACCTCTTGGGCCGGGTCCAGAGGAGGGCCACAAACAGCATCGGAGGGATGGAACACCTCTCCGGTGAGGACAGGCCGAGAGAGTTGGGCTTCTCCAGACAACTGGAGAAGAGGAGGCTCCGCCGAGACCTCACTGCGGCCTTTCAAGACTTAAAGGGGGCTCAGCAGAAAGATGGGGACAGACTTTTTCATGGGGCCTGTAGCGGTAGGACAAGGCGCAACGGCTCTACACTAAAAGAGGCTGGATGCGGACTAGATACAAGGAAGACGTTGCCTGCCATCGGGGCGCTGCAACACCGCAACGGCTTGCCCAGACAGGCGGTAGCTGCCCCATCCCTGCAAACATTCACGGTCCGCTTGGACGGGGCTCTGAGCAACCTCGTCGACTCGAAGACGGCCCTGCTCACTGCTGGGGGCTTCGACCAGATGGCCCTTCAAGGCCCCTCCCCACCCAAACCATTCCACGATTCCAAGGAGGCGACGCACGGCAGACATCGTCGCTTTGATGAGGCCGAGCGCGGCCACTCTCGACGCTTCAGGCGTTCTCCACGACAAACCCTCTCGTTGCGCTGCTTGAAGACACCTTGCAGCACCAACCGGAATAGGGCAACACGGACAAGGTCCGGACACGGACCTCCACCACCACCACCACCACCACCCCACCTCCTGCGGTGACGGCACCTAGGTACGCCAAATCACCGCGCACGTGCCAGCACCCCCAGCACAGCGCCCACCAGCACAACGTTGCCTGACAAGACCACGGCTCCCAGCCCGCCACCACCGCCCGCACGCGCTTCCCCTCTTCCAAAAGCTTCCGGAAAACACGGGGCAGCCTCTCTCGCACCGGCAGAGCACGATCCTCGCTGCTGGAAGGGACCCGAGAACCTCAGCGAGTGCAACCTCCGCCTCCTCCTCCCCCCCACCAGAGATCTACAGCCAGAGCACAGCTAGCTCAGCTCCACCTCCAGAGGACTCTCGGACACCCCTCCTCTAGGGCCGCAGGCCATCCCTAACCCAAGACCCTTCGCTTACGGGGCACATTTTCCTCTTTGCGAGGAACTCCAGACACCTCTGGCGAGGAGGCACGGAAAACACGGCAAGACTCCTGCTGCGCGGGCGCACGCACGGCACCACAGCCAGCGACCCGACGCAGCAGCAAGAGCAAAACTCTCCCCTTTTTCCCCTTCCTTCTTCCCCAAGCCTTTCCTCCTGCCTTTCTTCCCCATTCTCACCAGATTCAAACGCACGAGCGGGGGCAGCCCCAGACACAAACACAGCCAAAGCTCAAGTGCCTACACCCAGAGCCACCCCCTCGCACGCCGACGCCACCCCCAGGCCCTCGCTCCACGAGGGGACTCCCCAGGCTCTGCCAAGTGACATCACTTCACAAGCCTTCCCAACACGAAAAGAAAAAAGAAAGACCAGCTACGACGAACACAAAGGCGAGCCGCAAGTGAAAGGAAAACAGACCACAACCAGCACCAGGGCATTACAGGCGGAAAAGACACTTGGCCAGTGTATTGGTTTTATGTGGCAAGGTTTTGGTAGCGGGGGGGGTTACAGGGGTGGCTTCTGTAAGAAGCTGCTGGAAGCTTCCCCTGTGTTCGAGAGAGAGCGAGCCCATACCAGTCGGCTCTGAGACGGACCCGCCGCCGGCCAAGGCCGAGCCAATCAGTGATAGTGGTAACGCCTCTGTGATAACGTTTTTAAGAAGGAAAAAAGTTGGGAGAGTGAGAAACAGCCGCGGGAGAGAGGAGTGAGAACATGTAAGAGAAACAAGCCTGCGGACACCAAGGTCAGTGAAGAAGGAGGGGGAGGAGATGCTCCAGGCGCCGGAGCAGAGGTTCCCCTGCAGCCCATGGTGAAGACCCTGGTGAGGCAGGCTGTCCCCCTGCAGTCCAGGGAGGTCCACGGTGGAGCAGATCTCCACCTGCAGCCCGTGGAGGACCCCACGCCGGAGCAGGTGGGTTCCCGAAGGAGGCTGTGACCCCGTGGGAACCCCGCGCTGGAGCAGGTTCCTGGCAGGACCTGCGGATCTGCGGAGAGAGGAGCCCGTGGAGCAGGTTTTCTGGCAGGACTTGTGACCCCGTGGGGGACCCGCGCTGGAGCAGTCTGCTCCTGAAGGACTGCACACCGTGGAAAGGACCCATGCTGGAGCAGTTCGTGAAGAACTGCAGCCCGTGGGAATGGCCCACGTTGGAGAAGTTCGTGGAGGACTGACCCCGTGGGTGGGACCCCACGCTGGAGCGGGGGAAGAGTGTGATCAGCCCTCACCCTGAGGAGGTGAAGCGGCAGAAAATAACGTGTGATGACCATAAACCCCATCCCTGTCCCCCTTGTGCCGCTGGGGGGGTTTGGTGGAGAAATCCAGGAGTGAAGTTGTGCCCGGGAAGAAGGGAGGGGTGGTGGGAAGGTGTTCTGAGATTTCGTTTTATTTCTCATTACCTTACTCTGGCTGATTTGTAATAAACTGAGTTAATTTTCCCTAAGCTGAGTCTGTTTCGCCCGTGACGGTAATTAGTGAATGATCTCTCCTGTCCTTATCTCGACCCGCAAGTTTTTGTTATATTTTTCTCTCCCCTGTCCAGCTGAGGATGGGGGAGTGATAGAACGGCTCTGGTGGGCACCTGGCGTTTAGCCAGGGTCAACCCATCACAGCCAGGAAGGGAAACTTCAGCTGCAGAAAAGAGGCACCACAGCTCGCCCCGCAGGACACACGGAAACCCTAACACACCTCCCCGCCACAGCTGCCCCCAAGGGCTCTGCCCCAGCGCTTTCGCATCCACCACTCAACCACTACAGCCAACCTCCCCCCAACACACCACCAGCAAAGCACCGCCACCGCCCTCCCCACGCACGGCCACCCCACCAACGCACTTCCCCGAGACCACCACAGCCACCAGCCAAAACCGAAAACCACAGCCGGAAACTCGCTGCAGTCGGAAAGCGAGGAAGGCAAAGCCGCGGCACCGCATAAAGCCGGCCACCCGGCAGCCCCCCAAGCACAGCGCCCACCCGCACCACCACCACCACACCAAGCCTGACCAGCCTCCTGCCCAGCACCACCCACGCAGCACCCACAGCCCCACCATGCCTGCGCCCGCAACCCCACAGCCCCGCCGGCCGCACGGCGCCCCGGCGCTCCTGCTCCTCCTCCCGGCTCTCGCCACCGCCCTCGCCTGCCACCACCTGCGTCCCCGCGACGCCACCTTCCCCTGGGACAGCCTCCAGCTCCTCCAGGCCATGGCTCCCAGCCCGCCACAGCCCTGCCACCACCACCAGGCGCCCTTCTTCCCCGACGCCCTCCTCCGCACCAACCACCCACAGCAAGCCGCCGCCACCGCCCTCCGCATCCTCCAGCACCTCTTCGCCACCCTCAGCAGCCCCACCACCCCCCGACACTGGGACGCCCAGGCACGACACCACCTCCTCAACAACCTCCAGCACCACATCCACCAGCTCCAGCAGTGCCTGCCAGCCAACGCCACGCTCCTCCAAGGCCGAGGGCCCCGCAACCTCCTGCTCAACGTCAACAAATACTTCCGCCACATCCACGACTTCCTCCACACCCACAACCACAGCGCCTGCGCCTGGGACCACGTCCGCCTCGAAGCTCGCGTCTGCTTCCAACACCTCCACAACCTCACCCGCACCATCCCCAGTTAGCCCACCGACCCCCACCAACCCCCACGGCCCCGCGCCCCGCCGCCACCACCCCTTCTGCACCACCGCCCCATCCCCGCCTCTGCCCTCCCGCCTCCCCTGACCCACGGCGAGAGCCGACGCAAGAACCGCCCTCCACCCTCAGCCTCCGCCGACGGCTCCTCTCTTTAGAGACCGTCTTCTATTTATTTTCACAATGGTTTTGATCTAGCTATTTATTCACCTATTTATTCGACAGAAAAATAAAGACCTGTTGCAAAAAGCTTGCCCGTGCCTCTTGTCTCAGAAGCGCAGGAAACGAGCCGCTGGCCTGGCCTGGCCTCGACTAGGCTGCGCTGGGCTGGCCTGGCCTGGCCTGGGCTGGGGGGAAGCCGCCTCCACTCAACACCTCCTCCTCCTCCAGGCCCTGCTCCAAACAGGGCTCTGCACACATCCCGGGCCCACTCTTCGCTTTGGCACCTCCCCAGGGAGGCACTTTCCTCAACCTCTTCCCAAAAACTCGGCCAGGGGCTAGCCGCCGCCATCACAATCACCTCTTCGGCCCTTGTCTCCTCAACGTCCTCCCCCTTCCACCCCGCTTTAGACCCACTCAGCAGCAGCTCCGCAGTCCTCGCTACGGGGAAGACGCGGACCTCTTGGGCCGGGTCCAGAGGAGGGCCACAAACAGCATCGGAGGGATGGAACACCTCTCCGGTGAGGACAGGCCGAGAGAGTTGGGCTTCTCCAGACAACTGGAGAAGAGGAGGCTCCGCCGAGACCTCACTGCGGCCTTTCAAGACTTAAAGGGGGCTCAGCAGAAAGATGGGGACAGACTTTTTCATGGGGCCTGTAGCGGTAGGACAAGGCGCAACGGCTCTACACTAAAAGAGGCTGGATGCGGACTAGATACAAGGAAGACGTTGCCTGCCATCGGGGCGCTGCAACACCGCAACGGCTTGCCCAGACAGGCGGTAGCTGCCCCATCCCTGCAAACATTCACGGTCCGCTTGGACGGGGCTCTGAGCAACCTCGTCGACTCGAAGACGGCCCTGCTCACTGCTGGGGGCTTCGACCAGATGGCCCTTCAAGGCCCCTCCCCACCCAAACCATTCCACGATTCCAAGGAGGCGACGCACGGCAGACATCGTCGCTTTGATGAGGCCGAGCGCGGCCACTCTCGACGCTTCAGGCGTTCTCCACGACAAACCCTCTCGTTGCGCTGCTTGAAGACACCTTGCAGCACCAACCGGAATAGGGCAACACGGACAAGGTCCGGACACGGACCTCCACCACCACCACCACCACCACCCCACCTCCTGCGGTGACGGCACCTAGGTACGCCAAATCACCGCGCACGTGCCAGCACCCCCAGCACAGCGCCCACCAGCACAACGTTGCCTGACAAGACCACGGCTCCCAGCCCGCCACCACCGCCCGCACGCGCTTCCCCTCTTCCAAAAGCTTCCGGAAAACACGGGGCAGCCTCTCTCGCACCGGCAGAGCACGATCCTCGCTGCTGGAAGGGACCCGAGAACCTCAGCGAGTGCAACCTCCGCCTCCTCCTCCCCCCCACCAGAGATCTACAGCCAGAGCACAGCTAGCTCAGCTCCACCTCCAGAGGACTCTCGGACACCCCTCCTCTAGGGCCGCAGGCCATCCCTAACCCAAGACCCTTCGCTTACGGGGCACATTTTCCTCTTTGCGAGGAACTCCAGACACCTCTGGCGAGGAGGCACGGAAAACACGGCAAGACTCCTGCTGCGCGGGCGCACGCACGGCACCACAGCCAGCGACCCGACGCAGCAGCAAGAGCAGGAGCAAAACTCTCCCCTTTTTCCCCTTCCTTCTTCCCCAAGCCTTTCCTCCTGCCTTTCTTCCCCATTCTCACCAGATTCAAACGCACGAGCGGGGGCAGCCCCAGACACAAACACAGCCAAAGCTCAAGTGCCTACACCCAGAGCCACCCCCTCGCACGCCGACGCCACCCCCAGGCCCTCGCTCCACGAGGGGACTCCCCAGGCTCTGCCAAGTGACATCACTTCACAAGCCTTCCCAACACGAAAAGAAAAAAGAAAGACCAGCTACGACGAACACAAAGGCGAGCCGCAAGTGAAAGGAAAACAGACCACAACCAGCACCAGGGCATTACAGGCGGAAAAGACACTTGGCCAGGAAGGGAAACTTCAGCTGCAGAAAAGAGGCACCACAGCTCGCCCCGCAGGACACACGGAAACCCTAACACACCTCCCCGCCACAGCTGCCCCCAAGGGCTCTGCCCCAGCGCTTTCGCATCCACCACTCAACCACTACAGCCAACCTCCCCCCAACACACCACCAGCAAAGCACCGCCACCGCCCTCCCCACGCACGGCCACCCCACCAACGCACTTCCCCGAGACCACCACAGCCACCAGCCAAAACCGAAAACCACAGCCGGAAACTCGCTGCAGTCGGAAAGCGAGGAAGGCAAAGCCGCGGCACCGCATAAAGCCGGCCACCCGGCAGCCCCCCAAGCACAGCGCCCACCCGCACCACCACCACCACACCAAGCCTGACCAGCCTCCTGCCCAGCACCACCCACGCAGCACCCACAGCCCCACCATGCCTGCGCCCGCAACCCCACAGCCCCGCCGGCCGCACGGCGCCCCGGCGCTCCTGCTCCTCCTCCCGGCTCTCGCCACCGCCCTCGCCTGCCACCACCTGCGTCCCCGCGACGCCACCTTCCCCTGGGACAGCCTCCAGCTCCTCCAGGCCATGGCTCCCAGCCCGCCACAGCCCTGCCACCACCACCAGGCGCCCTTCTTCCCCGACGCCCTCCTCCGCACCAACCACCCACAGCAAGCCGCCGCCACCGCCCTCCGCATCCTCCAGCACCTCTTCGCCACCCTCAGCAGCCCCACCACCCCCCGACACTGGGACGCCCAGGCACGACACCACCTCCTCAACAACCTCCAGCACCACATCCACCAGCTCCAGCAGTGCCTGCCAGCCAACGCCACGCTCCTCCAAGGCCGAGGGCCCCGCAACCTCCTGCTCAACGTCAACAAATACTTCCGCCACATCCACGACTTCCTCCACACCCACAACCACAGCGCCTGCGCCTGGGACCACGTCCGCCTCGAAGCTCGCGTCTGCTTCCAACACCTCCACAACCTCACCCGCACCATCCCCAGTTAGCCCACCGACCCCCACCAACCCCCACGGCCCCGCGCCCCGCCGCCACCACCCCTTCTGCACCACCGCCCCATCCCCGCCTCTGCCCTCCCGCCTCCCCTGACCCACGGCGAGAGCCGACGCAAGAACCGCCCTCCACCCTCAGCCTCCGCCGACGGCTCCTCTCTTTAGAGACCGTCTTCTATTTATTTTCACAATGGTTTTGATCTAGCTATTTATTCACCTATTTATTCGACAGAAAAATAAAGACCTGTTGCAAAAAGCTTGCCCGTGCCTCTTGTCTCAGAAGCGCAGGAAACGAGCCGCTGGCCTGGCCTGGCCTCGACTAGGCTGCGCTGGGCTGGCCTGGCCTGGGCTGGGCTGGGGGGAAGCCGCCTCCACTCAACACCTCCTCCTCCTCCAGGCCCTGCTCCAAACAGGGCTCTGCACACATCCCGGGCCCACTCTTCGCTTTGGCACCTCCCCAGGGAGGCACTTTCCTCAACCTCTTCCCAAAAACTCGGCCAGGGGCTAGCCGCCGCCATCACAATCACCTCTTCGGCCCTTGTCTCCTCAACGTCCTCCCCCTTCCACCCCGCTTTAGACCCACTCAGCAGCAGCTCCGCAGTCCTCGCTACGGGGAAGACGCGGACCTCTTGGGCCGGGTCCAGAGGAGGGCCACAAACAGCATCGGAGGGATGGAACACCTCTCCGGTGAGGACAGGCCGAGAGAGTTGGGCTTCTCCAGACAACTGGAGAAGAGGAGGCTCCGCCGAGACCTCACTGCGGCCTTTCAAGACTTAAAGGGGGCTCAGCAGAAAGATGGGGACAGACTTTTTCATGGGGCCTGTAGCGGTAGGACAAGGCGCAACGGCTCTACACTAAAAGAGGCTGGATGCGGACTAGATACAAGGAAGACGTTGCCTGCCATCGGGGCGCTGCAACACCGCAACGGCTTGCCCAGACAGGCGGTAGCTGCCCCATCCCTGCAAACATTCACGGTCCGCTTGGACGGGGCTCTGAGCAACCTCGTCGACTCGAAGACGGCCCTGCTCACTGCTGGGGGCTTCGACCAGATGGCCCTTCAAGGCCCCTCCCCACCCAAACCATTCCACGATTCCAAGGAGGCGACGCACGGCAGACATCGTCGCTTTGATGAGGCCGAGCGCGGCCACTCTCGACGCTTCAGGCGTTCTCCACGACAAACCCTCTCGTTGCGCTTCTTGAAGACACCTTGCAGCACCAACTGGATAGGGCTGCACATAGAAGTTACGAATAGTGATATTTTCTCTTGTTCATCCTTTCTCTTGATGTTAAAGGATTTGTTTAGAAATTGTTTTCTCCATGTTTTTTACTGTATTAATTGTTGACTAAGTATTTGCCCCTGATTTTTTTTTCTCTCTGCTTTATGTTACCACATGTGAATAACGTTAGAAGTCTCAGATCCTGGCCCTTCAATGGCAAACCTCCCCAGCTAGAGATATGTTGTGGTCTAGCCTCTGCATCTCTCTGTGTCAAAGTTACATGGGAAAAAGCATTCTTGTCCAGAGAACAACAAAAAAATTGAGTGAACACATGGGAAGCACACACTGATAGAAGTCGAACCGTTATTCTAGAAAACATTTTGCCTCCAGGTACTCTAACAATATATACTGGGTTTGTGTGGTAAGGTATTGGTAGTAAGGCAGCTACAGGGATGGATTCTGTAAGAAGCTGCTAGAAATTTTCCCTGTGTCAGACAGAGCCATCACTAACTGGTTCCAGGACAGACCCGCTGCTGGCCAAGGCTGAGCCAATTAGTCATAATGGTAGTGCCTCTGTCATAATATATTTAAGGAGGGAAAAAAAAGTTGCTGTGGTACAGAAAATGCAGCTGGAGAGAGGAGTGAGAACATATAAGAGAAACAACCCTGCAGACCCCAGGGTCAGTGAAGAAGGAGGCGGACAAGGTGCTTTAAGCATTGTAGTAGATTCCCCTGCAGCCTGTCGCGAAGACCATGGTGAGGCAGGCTGTCCCCCTGCAGTCCATGGAGGTCCATGGTGGAGCAGATATCCACCTGCAGCCTGGGGAGGACCCCACGCCAGAGCAGGTGGGTGCCCGAAGGAGGCTGTGACCCCATGGGAAGCCTGTGCTGGAGGAGGCTCCTGGCAGAACCTACGGACCCGTGAAGAGATGAGCCCACACTAGAGTAGGTTTTCTGGCAGGTCTTGTGACCCCGCGGGGGACCCACCCTAGGGCATTCTGCTCCTGAAGGACTGCACCCTGTGGAAGGGACACATACTGGAGCAGTTTATGAAGAACTGCAGCGCATAGGAAGGACTCACTTTGGAGGTTTTGTGGAAGACTGTCTCCCCTAGAAGGAACCCCATGCTGGAGCAGGGGAAGATCATGAGGAGGAAGGAGCAGCAGAGAGAACGCATGATGAACTGACCACAAGGCCCATTCCCCATCCCTCTGTGCCACTGGCAGGGAGGAGGTGGAGAAAAGCAGGAGTGAAGCTGAGTCTGAGAAGAAGGGGGCTGGGGGGGGAGAGCGGCGAGGAGGGAAGGTTTATTTAAGATTTGGGTTTATTTCTCATTATCCTGCTCTGATTTGATTGGTAATAAATTAAACTAATTTTCCCAGATCGAGTCTGTTTTGCCCTTGACGGTAACTGGTGACCAATCTCTCCCTGTCCTTACCTTGACCCACAAAGCCTTTCTTTATTTTTCTCTTCCCTGTCCAGCTGAGGAGTCATAGAGGGGCTTGGTGGGCACCTGGCATCCAGCCAGGGTCAAACCACCACATCATGTCTCTCCTGGCCCCAGAACTACAAATATTTTGTCATTTTGCTGGGCTGAAAATAATCGTATTCACTTCAGTTGACAGTTCTTCCAAGCATCATGCCTTCATCGGTAGCTAAAATCTTCATTAATGCACTCAACTTTATATTTTTAATTCAGGATGTGCAGCTGGACAGGGTTTTTTCTGGGACATCCCTGTACTCACCTTTGACTCTCTGCCTCTGGCTGTCCCCAAACTCCACATGGAAGACCTGGTACTGACTTGGACATTTAATTATGGCATTCATTCAGTGATACTTCTTTTCCAATTCACTGCTCATTGGTCAATTTCTTCCCCTACAGATACACTGAATCATTTAATCCTGTGACTTTCCTGTTACATAATACCAGACTTTCCCTCCAAAATCCTTATCTTAGTTTTCTGAACACTATATTCTTTACCTTTCTGCAATCTTGGCTGAAGCTTTTTGTGAATCTGTCTGGGAGCTCAGCATCTCTCACACATCATTTACATTCTGGATCCAGATAAGGAATAAAACTTCATATACTCTCCCTCCAGCAGCCCACCTGCATTTGTTGTCGTGACAGATACGCAAAGATCTGGACCTATGAGCGCCTCCAAAACCTGTCAGATGCACCTACTGACTACCAATTTGTGTACTTGCTGTTCAACCCTACCTCGCGGTAAAAGAAAACATTCACATGCAGGTTTCAACTACATTTGACGAAATGTCATACAACAACAATTGAAAATTTCTCCACTCAGAAGCACAGAGCACACTTGCTTCTATTTACAGAATTTGCAGATGGAACAATGCACGATGCAATAGTTGCTCTATATCAATTTACACCACCTAGAGAAACTGTTTATGGATATTTAAAAAACCAGAACATAAAACATAAGGATAAGCTGTCAATCACCATTAAATGAATGAATTTGCATTGCACAAATGATCAAAACTGAAGATAACTTTTTTAAAATTAAATAAACAAAGCCATTTACTTACCATTGGCAGCCTGGATTGAAGCATCTGGAGATCATCATAACCATAAATCTGCTTAAAGACAGATAAAAATACAACATCATTGTAACACTTTTCTCTGACCAGTTTGGGGATTTAAACAGAGTTTGACCTAGGCCTAGTCTATTTTCAAGGTGTACAGCTATACATCACACTGTGCCATCATGGTGCACCGTAGCATTTAAAGGCTAGTAATGCTAAGCTTAAAATGGCTTGTCACTCTGACGTTGTTTCTCAGTGACAGTAGTCCTCTGAGGAGAGTTTGACTGTCCCATCTTCAATAGTGTTTTCACAGATGCATCATTCATCAACTTGTGAAAAATCTACAGGGCATTCAGATTTGGGAGTAACAGCAACAGCCTTCTTTGCTGCAATCATTACTTCTGAGAGTAACAGGATTTAAGATTTGATGATGAGACCACAAAGTAACCTATGGTATCCTCTTGCATTCAGTGTGATATAGAAAGGTGATTATTTAGAATAAAGTTTCTGATGCAAAAAAACAGAGAACCAAAATGTGTTGATCCTGGTCAGACATCAAAAAGCTATGTGCCAATCTTTCCAAGTATGACAGACAGGACACATGGCACATTTCAACCATTACTATAGTAAATCTATTCCAGTAATGCAAACCTGAATGAGTCCAATTTTACTCAAAGGCCCTAAAACCTGATATGACTGAAAACCATAGCAACATGCGTGTTTAGCTTCAACAGCAGCCACATAAGTCTGTACCAACAGTTCTATAGTTTACTACCAGCAGCAAACCGCCACTGAATATATTTCATATATTCTTCAGCACTTGGAACAAGAATTCTAGGTGCAACATGTGCCAACAGAAATGTCTTGGTGTAGACAGCAGCAGGTCTGGTGGGCCCATTTGCACCAAGGGTTAAGCAATTGAGGACAGGAACAATTAAATTGCTTACTGGGTAGGCAGGCAGAAGTCCTCCAGGTCCCACAATATACTGGTTATGCAACAAGGGCGGTACACCTTGGGGCAGGTTTGGGGGAGCTTTGCCTGTAGAATCAAAATACAGACACTTTAACAAGCCTTTAGAAAACAAAAGGCTTCAGCATCCAGACAAGATAGCTCACAAGCCCTGGCAGCTGCACTGTCATAGCTTGTAAAGAGCAGAACTACACAGAAGAATTTTGTGCTGGTTGATTGTGGGGAGAGATACGCTCAAAAGAGCCTGAAGAGTTTAACCATGCCTCAAGGAAGGGAAAGCACAGGCTACTTAAGACTGAAAAGAGTCCCATGAGAGAACAGTTTGATTTTGCCATTTACTTTGTCCAAGAGGATTACAAGAATTACAGAAACTTCTCCTTTCCTCAGTCCTCTCCTCAAGGTAAAATTTAGGCACTGTTCTCAATCTAAGAAAGCAAATTCCCTCCTTTCATTTTCTGCTCTTGTCAACACATTCCCCCTTACCACCAGCAATAGACTGGAAAGCACTAAATGTTGCCAGCGTACTTTTTGTGGGTGACTTACTGCAGCTGAGAATAGGAAAGAGAGTAAGATTGAAACAGCTTCAGTTGCCTCCATGAAGCAGTGCTAGGAAGCAGAAGAGTAAAAAAAATGCACTTTGGCCAATCATCAGACACTTAATTTACAAGATATGGGAATGAGAAATCCTTCTGTTTAAATCATTCACTTCCTTCCATAGGATTTCCTTTTAGCAGTTCAGGTTGATTAGAGAAGCAAAAGAGAATTCAGCATTACTTTCACTTCAGTGCAAGAAGCCTCCCCACCTTCTCTTTTGCTGTGGAATGACCCAGACATCAGAGACTTTTTTCCTTTCTGTAGATGTGGCAGTAGGGATGTGGCATATGGTAATGAGGACACTGCAGTGTATTTTGATACTGCCAAATGAATTCAAGCCACAAAGAATACTGAAATTAAAGCTAATGTGACCTCATAGCCAAGAGCTGATCACAACCTGGAATAAAAACTGGGCGAATCTCCTAGCCCAAAACTTCCACAGTCTGAACTGCCCTATTATCTATTTATAAAGTTCTTTGGGGATGGGATATCTTATATAAGTGCCACATAACACCCTAACAAATATTTCAAATATAAAATAAAGTTGCCTGGTTTTGTGTAAGACAGCAAATAAAGCATGCTGAAAATGCTAGTCAAGAGTGTGGATTTCTTAGCATAGTTATGGCTGGTGAGATGCTCAACTGACAGCCCTGCTGACTGAAGTCCTCTGTCTATCCACATGTCACATTAATACTGCGAACCTGAAGACACTAAGGGAGCTGCCCGTGTGGTAGCAGCTGGTATAGACACACTGGTAACGCTCAGGCCAAGGCTGTTTGTAGTGTTCATACTGCTTGCCATGCTGACAACCGAAGAGGTGGTGCTAGTGGCTGAGGTTGAAGCAGTTGAAAAGGTTGTTGAGGGCTGGAGTGAAGCTGTGTTCTCAACACTAGTGTGCTAGAAAGGAGACAAAAAGAATGAGGATCACAGAGCAAATAAACCACTGTGGAAGATCCTTGGGGAAAAAAAACAAACCAAACCAAAAAAAACCACCAACTACCATCTTTTAAGTAAGAGCAGCACATGCAAAAGATGTGCATTATCTATATATCAAGCAAGCAACTAAGTTGCATGCTTGTGAATTTTACGTATTCAAAGAAAATTATTACAAGAGTTAAATTCAAACTGCTATATCATCACAAAATTATACCACAGTAACTCAAATGTCACTCCATTGCATTATTTCTTGCTCTTTGCTTGTATACCTTCAAGCTAGTACTTATCTTAAATTCCTATATTCTTCCAAAAGACAGTATTTGTTTTCAAAATACGGGACACTGCTCTCGTGATTTCCCCAACGCACTTGTGGAATTTAAAAAGTTAAAACTGTAGTGCCCCACAACAGAGTCCATGTGGTAAACTCAAACACAGACCAGATGTATTACAGGAACACATGAGGATAAAGTAGTTCCTGGATTGAATCCAACACAATACAATGCCTTAACTGTAAGCCAATCACACTTGCAAGACAGTGTCATCAACACACAGAAGCCAAAACAACTCTGACAAGAAAAGAAGGACATTTGGATAAGTATGAATTTTTAAGTTATATATTCAGTAGGGATGGAGCATTACAAACCAAAATACAGGCATAAAGAAAAGCAGTAACCTATCTGCACACCCCATCTGGGATTGTACAGAAGTAGCCCATCACAGAACAAGGCAGTGACTCTCTGATTTTTGTTTGTGAAACCTCATCTAGAGCACTGTGTTCACTACCATTTGCCTTGTTATCGCAAATGCATTAAATACATAGATGACAACAATGCCATATGGTAAACTCTAAAATGATCTGTCATAAGGCATTTCTCATGACATGTATCATTCCATCACCTGCATTTTGCCAGCTAATCTCTCCAGTGGAGACTGCTAACAGTCCACATTTTGGAGCAGTTTCAGACAGCCACTTCCAAAGATTTTTAAATTTCTTTTTAATATATGTGTTACAAAAAATTCTTTCTTTATTTCACCCTCTCTTGCTGGCACATAAGTTTCCTCTGCAGTTGTGTGATTGGCAAGTCTCTGCAATAGCTATTCCTGATCTAGTACAAATCACAAGTGGTAAAGACTTTTTTTACCACAAGAGGGCTGGCAGTCATTCTTCCCCGAGATAAGGCTCATTTCAGTTCTTTGTGTACTGGGACACAACGAACATTAAGAGAGGGTCTTAATCATCAGATAAACTGACTATATGCCCAACAGCTGTTGAAATGCAAACAGGACTTACTGCATGTGATGTGCTTGAAGACAACACTGAGGCAGGGGAGAGGCTGCTCTGATGATTGGAAAGGGAGCTAGAAAGAAATTGCAAAGAAATAACAAAATTTAATTTTTCCTAGAACTATTTTAAGTATGTACATGTATGTGTATATATACACACAGAGTAGATATTAGGATATTAGTTGAAGAATAAAAATTGTAGGGGTGCGTATATACATACACACAGAGCAGGATATTAAAGGAAAAAATGCCTGTAGGGTTGTGTGTATATACACACACATATATATGTGTATGTGTAGATATATACACACACCCCTACAGACAATTTTTTCTTTAACTAATATCCTACTACCTTTAAATGAAAAAAACTGAAGTACAGAGACAATTATAACTAAGAAGCATCTAAAACACCATTTACTTGTAATTATCGATTTACTATATTTTTAGAAAAGCAATAGTTGCTACAAGAATTATGTAGCAATGACTCCAACACACATGAAGTCCAAAACCAGAGGAAGGTTCACACAACACGTGCTTTGTTTCTCATTCTTTCCCTGAGCAAGTGCTGCTGCCTGCCACGGGGCAATGACATTAATTAGGTTAGGCAGTACTTTGGTTTGACTCACTATGGTATTGCTCACATTTTAACCTGCATAACATTAGTTCAACCAATTAGAACTGCATGGTATTTGCCCCATAACTTTGCCAAAAGCCCCAACACATTCTCAAAAGACAGGGCTCAGAAAAACCCCAGCAAATGAAAAGCATCTGTGAAAGCCCAAAAATTAGCCATACTACTACAGAATCTGGCAATTTAATCAAGGCCAGTTCATACCACCACACTCCACCAAAAGTCATTTCCTATTTGAAAAGATGAATCAGAACTATCAGTTCAGTTTTATACGTACATTGTATAGAATGAAAATAAAGAATCCCTTGCTGAAAAACATCTGCAGATAATTAATTTTAGGAAGCAACTCTGCTTTAGCACCACCTTTTTTCCCTGGCTGACCAGGCCTGTGAGCTTTTGGCAGTAACAGCAGCACCGACACTCATCTGTAATCCAAAGATCTTTAAATGTCTCCCTGAAAGGTGACTAAAACTGCTTCTTAAACATTTACACTGATAAAAGTTATACCTTACATTTGAGGTCAAGAACATAACTTACAGTACAGTACAAAATAAACAGAATGAACACTGAACGAACAAAACCAAGCCATAAAAAACATGTATGGTTTGGTGCTTAAAAAAGCCCCTCCTCATGTGAAATCAGAAGTAAGAGAGATCCTAACCATAACAAATATTTTCATATTCCCTGTGGAAATAGCCACAAGAAAATACAGCAGCTTTTATAGCAAAGCAGTGGGCTAAATTGTATGTCCTAATTTAAGGGCAAACACTTCTGGCAGGTCTTTGAGGTGTGAGACCAGAATAAATCATGGCAGTTTCACAGACTAATTTTACTTTGATTCTTTAAAACTGTTCCCCATCTGCAGGAATTACAATGACACCACTTTAGGAAGCAAGGAAAGAAATAGTTCAGTCCAATATACGGTTTTAAACCACTCCCTCGCCCATTCTCCTCAGCTCTTCTAATAAGCCTTAATTCACCATCTGACCTATGGTACAGACACAGACGAGAGCCGCCAGCACAACAACATCAGACATTCTCAGAATTCAGGCATCATCTTTTCATGGCACTTGGTATCTGCCCAACAGCACCAACCCTCCAAGTAAAATTTCTACCAATGTACACAGCTTTTGTGGGGAGATGATGTTTCTAATGCAAATGGAACAATTCTCGTTATTTGACATATTTAGCATTTTATTCAACAAAAACCACCAGTGTATTAAAAGAGAATCAACCATGTCCTAGCTGTGAAACAGGGAAAAAAAAACCCTGATATCCCAACAAATTAGTTTCTTACATTAACAAATACAGTACAAGGGTCAGTATTAAAACATAACCAGTATAGTCTCAGGATGTCACCCGCCTGAGGATGAAGCTCAAGTAACAGGCACTGAGAAAAATCAAATAGTGCAAATCAGTTAAGCTGTGCTGAATGCACTTCCAGGAACACCAATCTGATATTTCGAAGTGTCTTAAGGAAGACTCTTAGAAAGTCTCTTAGTAAGTCTCTTAGTAAAAGAAAAAACACACACTTTCTTTGTAGAACTATTTCTGGGTTTTAATTTTAAGAAATACCAATATAAATGAAACTACAGTATTTCAAAATTAGCCACGAAGTAAACTGTTAAGGAATGGTTTCAAACATACAACACTAAACAAACAGCAGGCGCTGTGGACATAGTAGAAAATAAAAAAACCTAGAGGAATCAATTTAGCTAATTTAGCTGGCATGACTGAAGCAAGAGCCCCTTGAAATACAAAGCTGTTTATATACCACAAAAACTTGAGGGCAGCAGCTGCTCTATCATTAAGAGGCAGCCCAGAGCTTATACTTTGTAAACAGAAACATCCTGTTCTCTTCTGAATCTTTCTCCTAATTCTAGTTAATGTCAGAGAAGGGGACCCACACACACAGTCACACTCACATTTGCCCTTTCCCCAAAATTGAACTCCTTTCAGTTTATCACAAGCCCTACTGTACCTGCTTAACTGAGAAAGTGAGCTGCTGGCCAAATCACTGGACTGAGGCAAGCTGGGCAACGTTGCTGCGTGCTGCGATGCTGAAGGCAGAAGCGAAGCAGTGGTGGATACCACACTAGGCAGAGAACCAGCAGAAGGTAGTGAGGGAGAAGGCTCTGCCTTAGGCGCTGGAACTGATGAAATAGCTGCAACAAGTCAAAAAGAGGCATTCAAAGACAAATTCCAGCACACTTGACATCCCAGCCTGGATTCAGGAATACAGTAGTATTCTCCCCTCGGTTTACAAAAATCTGACCATGCAGAACCAGTAACAATATCAAGCAATCTGACTGTTAAGGAAAATTCAAACAGCAACAGAACTATCATTTTTTCCCTTTAAGGTCTTCACTTCAATAGATTTATAATTTTCACTGCTACACATGTAGTAAACTACAGTCTTCTGCACTTCACCTCCCACTGTCTGGACCACTAGCTTTTCCGCACAAGTCAATACTCAATTTCAAATTCCTTGCATTTGGTTCTGCTAACAGCTGTGCTTTTCAAGGCACCGTACAAATCTGCTTTTACCTACAGCTCTGCTTCTTCACTCCAACCTACACAGCACCTCTGACAATCAAGACTGAGACCACTGGAGTACAAGGGCACATGTAACTTATCAGTTTGGACTACTCAAACATGTAATGCAGCAGAGTAAAAGCAGATACAATAAAAGGCCACAACTGAGCACAGCATTACGTATTTTGAATGGCTAAAGACTTGTCAAATATTGACTGACTTTATTTGATCTACATAACAAAAAGTGTTTAGCTTTAATATTACTTTTTAGGCTACATAGAGTAAAACTTGTTTACCACAGATGTGCCTTTCCAAAGGATCACTATACTAAAAAAAGACACTGAACAACTTGACTGCCCAACATAATTCCCATCAGTTTCTACACTTAATTCTTGTCCTGCAAAGATAATATAAAGAATTAGAGGCACTCACCCACCAATAAAACTCAAAGAGTTGAGCCCTGCCTTCTGCTGGGCCATGCTTCTATACCACACCAGAGACCACTACCCAGTGGCTCATCACTAATTTGCAATGCATGTGAAGACAGTTTTAGAATGGTCACCAAACAAAAGTCAGATATACACTTCGAAGTTACACATCACAGATTTTTCACATTAATGGTTTGGTTTCCTCCCTAAATGACCCAAGTCAGGTTGCTGGATTGGGTGCTATGCAAACAGAAATCAAGTGGTCTTGGCCTTGGCAATAAATTTGAGGGTAACTGACAACAGAGAAGGAAATTCAAGTGACAAACAGAAACATAGTTAAGAAGGTGGCAACTCTATCACCTGATACTTCCTGGCAAGATTCATATAAAAATAAGTAAATAACATTTACAACTCTCAATACATTTAAAGCAGGGTTCCCTTCTGGAAGTAGAAAGTAGATGTCCTCAATACAAGGGACAGAAGCACCATCTCCATTAAACCCCTTACAAGATGCCTGAACACAATGTGCAAGACAAAGAAAACCAGGAGACAAGTAGGATGGTCAGAATTACAACACATCAGTCATGCTTTGAACTAAGGGTTTAAGACGCATGAGAGAATATCAAAATCGTTTGGATGTATGAAATACATACGATGAATCCAAAACATAACATTATACCAGCTACTAGAAAGAAAATTAACTCTACCCCAGCCAAAACCAGGACAGCTTGAGATACAGAAAAAACCCAAAAGTGTTCTCAAAAGAGAACTGGCATAGAAAAAAGGACTAATAAAGCCATTACAGAATAACTACAAAAATACTACAAATTCTCAGATCTTTGTTTTCCATAGCAAGAAGACAAGTCCTGTAGTGAATTTCATAAACTGTTTATTAATTCTGTAGATGAGAGTAAGAAAGTTTTCCACTTGAAAAGTTGTCTTTATATATAACAATCTTTTAAGTGGTAACTCTTGGGCATATATGCTCCTCCTGCTCATTTAAATTAAACTTGGCACTAGCAAAACACTGTTCACAGGTCTGAATACTCTACTTCCTTTTACTCAGAAGTATTAAAAAAAAAAAAAAAGGCTGCCCCACTAATGACCTACCTGAAGAGATGTTTAAGAGGAGGATAGACCTAAAAATGAAGTGTTGGAATTCCAAAAGATGTTAATTCACACTGCTGCCCTTGCAAACTTCCACAGAGCAGCACATAAAGGTCAGAATAGCGAATACTATAATTATTTTAACTGCAGGAAGAGAGCTGTAGGGGTGCTACAAGTAAAACACCACATTAGAAACAGACCAAGATGATGGTAACAGTAACGGCTGTATCAGACCAAGTACTGTTATTGTTACTCCACCGCAAGGCAGCAAGTTACCCAGCAGAGGGAGCATGTTAGTTACCCTTATTCCCCGCAGTCTTCTAACAGGGCATAAGTAACACTATACCCAGTTGAGATGTGCATTCAAACAATGTGACTTTGTTTCATTACAGCCAAGTGCTACTCACAGCTTCCCAACTGAGAACTGGAAGAATTCTAAGCAATTTTATATTAATTTTTAATCTTATATGTTATTTTAATTTTATATTAAATAAATTTTGGCAAGTAAATTCAAAAGGAAAAGCAGCAGCAAAGCTGCTTCTCTAATTCTAAGACTGCTTAGGTTTGTATATTTAGTAGGACTGCTTTCACACTTCAGTTTTAGGCAAGAAACAAGCAGTGTATCCTATGTGAGTATAAAATAAACTCAAATGGATCAGCCAAAAATTAGTCAGGGAGAACAATACAAAACCTTAAACCTGATGTCACTGGAACAGTTGTGCACACAGCAAGTAGTACGGAAAGATCAGAAAGTCCTGTGCACAACCAAGCTTTGTAAACTTACTGTCAAGAGTTGCCTGTGTTCTAACTCCACTGTGCCCATTCTGTAAACAAAGGAGAATTGAATGAATAAATCATCTTAGAGGCATATTAAGTTTTCAGACTGAATCACACATCAAACATGCTTCATGCAAAATTCTATATTCATTCTAAATTGAAAGACAAAGGCAGAAAATTAACTTTTTTACTGCCTTTAACAAAACCACATAATAGTTGTCTCAAGTGCAAGGTGTCCTGAACATACAGAATCCCATACACTGCCCATACTACACCCATCAGCCGGAGACCTTCCCATGTATTGTATATAACATAAACTTCAGGTTCACACCGATATGAAAGAAAGAATTTCATTAACATATAGGAAATGGTTGTGCTTTTGATCTAATGCAACTCACAATTTTAACTATCCAAGTTACACAGAGACGCCAATTTTTTTCCATTGAAAGATAAGACTTGAGAAGCACCAGTTGTTTTTTGGATAACGCTGGAGTACAGAAGTGGATAGTTACGCTTGATCCTCACCAGTACATACGAGCTAGTGCAGAAGACAAGTGTGACTGAGCCATTACATAACAAAGGCCAGAAGTAAACAAACTTACAAACTCTCACAAGTTCCTTAAACATTTAATAAATTAAGTTCTCTTAAAACAAACCTATATTCCATACACAAAGAGAGTAGGTCCCAAGAGAGATCCTCTCTGCCCTAGATTAGACCTCTCCCTATGCTTTTTAAAATAAAACATGAAATTAATTCCCACTGGTGTCTATATCCAACAGAACAGTGATGCTGGAAGGGCCACAAACAGTTTGGGATCCATTTGCTAGGTGCCATATAAATTTAATAAATAATATACCTTTGGATAAAAAGTGTCAAGTTATGGTAAAATATGATTACTAATATTTACATACAGATATAGTTCCTGTTTTAAAAGCTCAGCTTTAGGGAAGGAAACTGAAGTAGAATGTTAAGTGTTACTAAGAAAAAAGGTCAAACAGCAATTTAAGATGTCAAAACCCATAAGGTCAGAGGCTCTTATATCCCAAATACAGTATGGCCAAAAACGGCTACACAATAGGAAAAGTAAAAACAAATAACAGAGTGGGCTTGGGAATCAAGAATACCACTTGGCTTCGTTAAAAGTATTAACATAGCAGGGTCTAAAAAGTGTGTGTGTGTGAGTGTGTGTATATATATTAAAAAAAAATATATATATATGTCTATATATATATACAAGTCTAACAGATAAGAGTATTTCACCTTTTTCAAGGTCTTATTTCTGAAATTCACTCACCGTAACTGCAACAGGGGTTGATTCAGATGGAGCCATGGAGCTTTGGTACGCTATCCTACTATGCACAGAAGTCTGGTCATAGGAGGAAGTTGTTGTTACTGGGCTAGTGCTCTGGGATGAGCAGGTCAGACTGGAAGAGGTGATGGCAGAGGTTGTGTAGGTGGACTCCTGTACTGTATTGGGTATTGGCAAAGAGGTATTCAAAGGATCACTGGAAAAAGTAAAAATTATTTATCATCTTGGTAAATGATAACTTGAACATCTTAATGAAAATATCAGCTCCTATATAGTTATCTCAAACTACCTTAAACATGCAGTCAAATCTACATTATTTATAGTAGAAAATCGAATAATGAAAAAACCAGTTAATTTTGCTTTGGTACCCAGTAATCACTGCTTCAAAACCATCAGTTGCACTAAGCACCATTCACCTTCCTCCTGCCTGCCCAACCAAAGCAAGAGTTTACACACAAGCACTTTCCGGTCATGTTATTTTCACCTTCTCAAAGGATAAATTAATGATCATAAACTCTCTTTTTTAAACAACTAGATCCATAAAGTCTGGTATATTATGAGAAACACCCAGTCTCTTTTTACAATAGAATTCTAACATGACAGTAGCAGTCTAACGGAATGAACTATGCAAAGAGGAAAAAATACTTTAAAACATGCAGGAGTGTTTTACTTCCTAAACAGCTTAAACCACTGATAGAACTACAAGTCAACGTGAAAGTTCATTTTTAGTAGTATTTCCGAATTAACTTCAGGAAGCTTTTTACTGAAGCCAATTTTTCAATGAATAAGGAAGAAAAAAACAGGTTACTGGTACGTTAGCATCTATCATCAGCTATTTCAGCATTTCAGTAAGAGCTTCTGCATACTGAAAGCCTGGCTTCTTTTCTTATCCTGTAGGAGCATCAGATCTGTAATCTGTTGCTAATCTACAAACACACACATTTATGGTACAAGGATCATCTCTCCTGGATCAAAAGCAGAAAAGTTTGTGTTGTGAGGAACAAACCCTCAAACAAACTTAAAAATCCAGACATTTAAACATGAGAAAGCAATTCTATAAAGAGTAGCTTATTATAAGGTTATTTACATTCATGTCCTTTCCAGCTTCACATTGACCCATCCAGAGAGATTTTGATTGTCATTAGGAAAGAAATTTCTCCTTTAAGATGCCATCCACAGAAACCCCTTAGCCTTACAAGTCATCATATCTCCCCCATCCATTACACAGTAACTGTGCCTTGATGTTTTTGGCACAAACTTGACCTCCTAAAGACCACATGTAAGTATGCACAAGGGGAACTCACACATACTTTACAGATTTTGAGTACAAGCTATTGTTGTTCATCTGGCTGGTATTCTCACTGCTTGAAGTTGATCCAAACTCTGGGAGTGCAGGCTCTGATCCAAACTCAAGAGCTCCAAACTGAACATTTAACCCTGTCACATCTGCTGATCCAGGCATCTCCACTGCAGAGGCAGGAATCTTAAAGGAGGAAAAAAAAGCCGTAATTCCTTTGCATGCATTACATGTATTAGATACCAGTAATTGACACCCTCTCCTTCCTTAACTACATGTTTCTTTAGTTACTGCCTCAGCCTTCCCTGCTAACTAGATCTGTGACAACCCTCCAGTTTGCATCACATAAATTAACTTCATTCTTGTAACCTGATATTAATTCATTGATTCTGTGCTCTGATCTGGAGCTGAAAAAGTAAGCCGTACTATTCTACAATATCAAAGTGTCATCCATGTCCATTCACCTTCAGCCAACATTCATCTTGTGGCTACTATGTCAAACCAGAATCACTCAGCAACAGCTATTTTCCACATGGAGCTATCAGCTATGTGCTTGGGAAAGACAACATTACTGCATTTTGGACCTAAAAACTATCCAGCTTAGAATTTCCTGCTTTAGAAACAAGAAATATACCATGGTCTTTGTGCTCCTTCTCCCTAGCAACTTATATATAGAATAGAATCATATAGGTTGGAAAAGATCTTTAAGATCTTAGAGTCCAACTGTAAACCTAGCACTGCCGAATCCACCACTAAACCATGTTCCTAAGTGCCACATCTACACTTCTAAATACCTCCAGGGACGGTGACTCCACTGCTTCCCTGGGCAGCCTGCTCCAATGCTTGACAACCCTTTCAGTAAAGAAATTTTTCCTAATATCCAACCTAAACCTCCCCTGGTGCAACCTGAGGCCATTTCCTCTTGTCCTATCACTAGTTACTTGATAGAAGAGACCAGTACCCACCACGCTACAACCTCCTTTCAGGTAGTTGTAGAGAGCGATAAGGTCTCCCCTCAGCCTCCTTTTCTCCAGGCTAAACAAACCCAGTTCCCTCAGCCGCTCCTCAGAAGACTTGTGCTTTAAACCCTTCACCAGTTTTGTTGCCCTTCTCTGGACACGCTCCAGCACCTCAAAGTCTTTCTTGTAGTGAGGGGCCCAAAACTGAACACAGTATTCAAGGTGTGGCCTCACCAGTGCTGAGTACAGGGGAAGATCACTTCCCTGCTCCTGCTGTCCACACTATTCCTGACACAAGCTTTTGTGTGTTTTTACATTTACTAAGAACAAGCTACCACTCAATTACCCACCTTGGATGCTGGAGTTATCCTCCGTTTTGGTGGTTTTATCTGTTTCTGCTGGGTTTGATGGGCAGTCACTGCCTGGTTATCCATAGATATAGTGGGGAGCTGTAACATTTTGCTAACAGCTGTAGAGGTGTCTACTGGAGATGGCTCTCGGAGTTTTATCTGGGAGGAGAACGACTCCAGCCCAGGAGGAGGAACAGGAACTGCCTGCGTTTGTTGTTGCTGTCGCTGGGTCAGCTGGCTCAGAACTGGGGATGGTTCAGGCTGGGATTTAAAGTCTGGTCAGTGTTGGGAAAAAGATAAATAAAAATTAAAGCATTAAATTCTGCTCTTCACGCTTCTACTCTTATGAAGGAATCTGGGTGACTTGACATACTCGAGAGCTATGATTTTATAGTGTGTGCAAGTCTCTTTCAGACCTCACACAAGTTTCACATTGAACATTACCACTGCAGTAATAAGGCCAACATTTTATATTCTCTACTTTAAATAAACAGCTGTGGACAAGTATTATGCGGCTTTTTTCAAATATGTGAAACAAAACCTATCTATACAGTCACATAATACTATCACACATTAGTCCTCAAAAATGGTTACAGATTGTTTTAATCAAACGCTGCCACTTTCACTGCAGTTAGCTGTGCTGATAAAACGTGATTACTTCCAAGAGATCTGGAGTTGCAATTTAGAGGTATTATGAGTTAGGATTTCCTGCCCCTACAAAGGAGAAGATTTTCAACACAAATAGGAAGTCATCTACCACCTCAGTCTGCCTGAAAGTCAAGAGACACTGGACACAGCTTTTTTCCAAGTCTTTCCCTTTCATATTTTTCAGATGCTGAAAGCCATGCAGTGGCTCAGAGCAGTGGTCAACAAATGTATGAGATCCACGGCATTTGCAATGTGAAGGTTTTTTTGTTCAGTTGGTAAAGTGCGTTAGAAAGCAACTTAAAATGTACATAAACATTTTTTCATAACTGCTGTGTGTCAAAGATTATAACTGCTACTAGATTGGCTGCTTATCTGTCTGGAAACATATACACATACGCATGAGAGAGATGCAAGAGCTATCACTCTTCACAGTGAGTATACTTCTAGCAACTGCACTGCAAAAACCAAGTTTGTGTCACTTTCACTGTTTCTACTAATTTTGCTCAATCAAATGAGAAATCTGTAGAATTTTGAAGAGACAAAATGGGTAACCTGCATCATTCTCAGCATACTAAGGAAAGAACACTGAGATGTGATGCACATTATGAAGAAATTATATAGTCCTCATTCAAAATTCATCTAATGGTTAATAAGAGAAAAAACGGGGGGGTGGGGGGGCGCAGGGAAGACAAAATATGGTACAACCTTATACTCAGTTAGAGCAGCACAGGCACAATGAAAATAAGTGTTTTCCAGGATTTGTTGAGAAACAAAATTACAAAGTTCCACTTAACTATTCAAGCACATTAAATCAAAGATGTCATTATATGAGGGCTCAGCAACTTCTAATGATGCAATGACATTTATGGATAGGCTTAAGCCTATCAAAAGTTAGTTTGTGATATACTTGTAATGTCTATTACCAGCAAATAAGCGTAACTCTTACAATGCTGTAACCAGTTGTATTATTAGGATTACTTTTTTTAGAAAAAGTCTTTAATTAAGACCACTTTAAACTGTCATCGGCATTAAGAAATCTTATGAGCTAATAAAGAGAGAGAGGAGAAAGCTATGTCAAAGCACTTACCAAACTGACTAAGGACTGAGGACTGAGTGATGGGTGGTTTTAGATCCCAGGATGATGTGTTAGCTGTAGCAGTGGTGGCAGAGCTACTATTGTTTTGTTGACAGGTAAACTGACCCAATCCTGGAGATTTCAACTGGTCCAAGATTTGGGATCCAGTAGAGTTGGCCAGTTTAGAGGATCCAAGTTCTCCAAAGCCAGAACAAAGAACTGCAGACTACCAAAAGACAAAAGATAGGGGAAGGAGTGGAGTTAAGTATTTAATAAATAATTTGAACATAACAATGCCTACAGCTCCTATGTGGCAGCAACTAAAACCTTTTCAGCCCTAGATTACTAACAAATGATGAATAAAAAATTCTGCAGTTGTAACATATGGCCAGATCTTCTCAGATTGTCAACAATACAACTTCCACCACTGTGATGGCAACAATACTGATTTACTTTAATCCATGCATCTCAAAATAGCATATATTTACTAATAGTTAAACTGATTTTCAGAGAATAAATATAAGTGCCCAATTTCAAGCCCTCGTAATTGACTCAGAAATAGGCAGGTTTCCACAAAAAGCAGTCAGATATGTGCTTGGAAATAACACATCATAGTTTTCTGGCATAGAACTCTTCACTACAAACAAATTATTTCATCCTAAATCAGCATGCAGTAAACACATCTGCTCTCTACTCTACAATTAATACAAGCACTTCATGTAAACTGAGAAACAACAACTTAGCAAAACCAGAAAAGTAGTAATTTTTTTTGTGCGTGTGTATAAAGGGAAGGAATGGAATTCTTAATTCTATTCCTTCAATATTTGCAACCTGAATTTTATAAATACTGAAATATCTCATGAAATGACCAGTCCTGGAAAAGTTGTTTAACCTGAAATATTTACTCATGAAGACCCTTTAGAAAGCATAAGATAATTTTACCAGACTTTGAGGAGAATAAGAATTTACAGCACTGGAGCTACAGGTTCCTGATGCCATCTGGGTGCTGTGCTGAGAATTTGTGAAGACTAGGGCTTGGCCAAAGGTCTGCTGCTGGGGAGGCTCAAATGAGTTGCCTTCTGTCTCTTGGGTAGAAGTCACAGGCTTTTGAAGCAGTGTTACCAAATCAATGCTGTAAGAAAAAGCAAAATTTGGCTGGAATAAACGTGGTGATTGGGCTGCGCTGAAACTGAAGAAAGCACTAACAGTACTAAAGCAGCCACACCAGCAACAGAAGTAACTGTTTAATTAGGCTGATTAACAGCCTTTTCAAGTATTGCTTGTCTGCCATACAAAAAGAGATAGAATAGAGGGTTTTGCCAGGAAGTGTATTCTATTAGCTGAAACCTTCCACTACAGTTAGAATACAAATTACCTTTGCACTCTTTTCAAACATTGTCAAATGTATAACATAATGTATCACATAAGTAACCTATATGATTAATATAACCAAGTAACCAGGGACAAGTCATAAAAGATACATTATGTTCAAGTGGACCTTGCTGGCAAGCCCATTATATATATTGATAATCCACATTCCCTGCATATCATGCTATCCCTTTAAAAAGACCAAGGGATCAAAGTCCTACTCTGCATAGGGTGGGTATGAGAACAGTAAAGACTGAAGTCACACATGCAGTGATTGAGTGAATACATGATGACACGGAAGTCGCAAGAGCAGCAGAAATAAAAGCTAAGTTTCTCAGATAGCAGGCACATATCCAAAATTACTCCACCACACGTACCTAAGCAGGATGAGAAACATAAATTTTCTTATATCTAGCATGGCTTACTAACCCCTACCACATGTTTAGCACAGGTTTAACCAAGGAAGAGCAAAGCACTCAGACAATAAAAGAAATCTCCTCCAAATGTTCTGACTTAAGTTTATCCTAAATATACCATGGGCTTAGGCTGAAAAGCTGCTTCCCGCAATTTCATTAGCATAGATTTCTTAACACCCAAACCTTTCTCATGGCAAGTTAAAAAAACCCAAACAAACAAAAAAACCCCATCGCACCCAAACCAAACCAACCAAACAAAAAACCAAAACCCAAAACACCAGAATTTGAGTTGATGAACTAAAATATTTTCTAACATAATCTGAGGGACATCCACTGGAGGAATATTTGCATTACAACAATGAACATGTGAGCATATCACCTCTAAGAAGGAAAGGATTATAAACTGTAGACCAACTGACACCATGTCTACTCCTGATCACATCCATGCTGGCAGGACAGTTTTGGTGCAGTCTGGAGTACAGCAGTACAGCTGTATCAGGATGTTTGGGACCATAAGGCCACCTAGTTTTCAGATCTAGTTTTTGATCTCATGCTATCCAATTATTGAAGTCTTCATGACACTAAAGTTGTGTCCCAAACCACTCTCCTAGGACTGGAGGCTAATGCAGACAACTGATTCCACAACATCATCAGCCAGGCATTGGGTGAAGACAAAGGCAAGCAAAAGATGGCAGCAACTGCCACATTTTTGGTTCTCTATCTGAACTCTGTATCATCAGTGAAGGCAAGTAACTGTGATGCTTACCAGGAAATTTACCTTCTTGCCAACACAAGCTTTTCTGTTAATACATTTGTCAAAGCACTACATTCTGAACTTTCTGCATCTACAGGGCCAGGCTTCCATTTTCTGAACAGCAAAGCCAGAGCTTCCTTTTCAACAGCAGAAAACTCTTCTTCCCAGCTACTTTTGTTCCTGCCTGTAAGCAGTCTGTGCAGAAGACAGGGTCTTCTCAGTATTATGCTTGTGGATTTGATAAGTTTGGCTCCACTTCCATAGTCAATAATAGGTAACACAGGAACCCACAAAACCAGTGATTTGCAAGCAAGACTTTTGCAATTTTGAAATTAGCTTGACCAATCTCTGACCAGGGTTGCCCTATGTTTTATCCAACATTTTATATGTGCAAGCTAACATTGCTTCACCAAGCAGAAGGTTTTTAAGGTATAGGGAAAACCTGGAAAAGCAGCTTACCTTTGCCCAGGAGTCACGTGATTCTCAGCTGGAACAGAGGAAGCAGTGAAGACTTTTGTTTCAGAAAGCTGAAAAAGAGAGAGAGGGGGGAAAAGGTATTTTAATCATACACATGCTCACACTTTACTGCTGCGACATCTGCAGAAATCCCATCTTGGTCAGGCACTTCCAAGATAAAAGCAAAGTCAAACTACCATTACAACCAGTTATGCTGGAGAACAGGGGGATGATTCGAGACAGTCAGCGTGGCTTCACTAAAGGGCAAGTCCTGCCTGACCAACTTAGCAGTCTTCTATGATAGAGTGACTACAACAGTGGACAAGGGAAGAGCTATGGATGTCACCTATGTGGATTTCTGTAAGGCCTTTGACTCGGACCCACACAACATCCTTCTCTTTAAATTGACAATATGGATTTGATGGGTGGACTGTTTGGTGGATGAAGAATTGGTTGGATGGTCACATCCAAAGGATACTGGTCAACAGTTCAATGTGCAGATGGAGATTGATGAGGGGTGGTGTCCCTCAGGGGTCCATACTGGGACCAGTACTGTTTAATAACTTCACCAATGCCATAGCCAGGGGGATTGAGTGCACCCTTGGTAAGTTTGCAGATAACACCAAGCTAAGTGGTGCAGTTGACATGCCTGAGGGACAGAATGCCATCCAGAGGAACCTGGACAAGCTTGAGAAGTGGGCCCATGTGCATCTCATGAGGTTGAACAAGGCCAAGTGCAAGGTCCTGCACGTGGGTTGATGCAACACCTGGTATCAATACAGGTTGGGTGATGAAGGGATTGAGAGCAGCCCTGCTGAGAAGGACTTGGGGGTACCAGTGGATGAAAAAGTTGACATGAGCCAGCAACGTGCGCTCACAGCCCAGAAGGCCAACCATACCCTGGGCTGCACCAGGAGAAGCACTGCCAGGAGGTCAAGGGAGGTGATTCTGCCCCTGTACTCCACTCTGATGAGACCCCCCCGGAGTACTGCGTCCAGCTCCGGAGTCCTCAGTACAAGGAAGACATGGACCTCTTGGGCCAGGTCCAGAGGAGGGCCACAAACAGCATCGGAGGGATGGAACACCTCTCCGGTGAGGACAGGCCGAGAGAGTTGGGCTTCTCCAGACAACTGGAGAAGAGGAGGCTCCGCCGAGACCTCACTGCGGCCTTTCAAGACTTAAAGGGGGCTCAGCAGAAAGATGGGGACAGACTTTTTCATGGGGCCTGCAGCGGTAGGACAAGGCGCAACGGCTCTACCCTAAAAGAGGCTGGATGCGGACTAGATACAAGGAAGACGTTGCCTACCATCAGGGCGCTGCAACACCGCAACGGCTTGCCCAGACAGGTGGTAGCTGCCCCATCCCTGCAAACATTCATGGTCAGGGGCTCTGAGCAACCTGATCTAGTTGAAGATGGCCCTATTCACTGCTGGAGGGTTGGACCAGATGACCTTTAAAGGTCCTTTTCAACCCAAACCATTCTATGATTCCGTGCTGCAGCTCTGCTTAGAAAGAAAAAAACATGTAGTCAAACTTCAGCAAAGTCTTCTACACAGATCAAGTACCAATTTAATTAAAGAGTTAGGAAATTTGATCTACTGAACACACACTATGGTACACCAAGGCAAGTACGTCAGTTTGAGCAATAGTTTAACTGAAAAATATACCAGTAGAATGTAATTAACATGACAGCTGGTATATCATCAGTGTAAAAATACCTTGTGCAGACATAATTTAGGACTCCATAGAGCAGCTCTGATAAATCTTGTTGCGGAAATCTAACATACTGCGCCGTTCCCACTCATTTCATGTATCCCCGTGTTTTACATTTCATGTCACATCATCAGCAGAGGCACCTTTGCAGTCAGCTGGGGACAGTGAACTACCATTCATGGTTCCTTTTTGGCATTTCTACTAGAGGCAGCAGTAACTTTTTAAACCATTTGCTCTGTGAGCATGAGTTCGAAAACAATAATAAAGGGAGAACCATGTAATTGCTTATACTAGTATAACCAGTCAGACCACCCACAGCAGAAAACTGTACTGCTTTCACCATGCTGTTATGATAAAGATAGATACTTGCACAGGTAGCTGGTGAGAGGGAGCTGGTTGGTTGGGATTTTGGGGGAAAAGGGGCTGATTTTGTTTTGTAGAGGGATTGTTTGTCTGCTCGTTTTTCTTTTTAATAGCTTTCCTTTTTTAAAAAAATAGTTAAACAGCTACAGCTTCCTAGGGCTAACTCATTTCTATTGACAGGAATACTTGCAAACCAGAATACATCTTAAGCCAGTACAGGTTAGGTTGAACAAGATAAAGATATGCATATATAATGGTTATATTTTAAATTAAATTTGCACAAAATCACCCTTAACTACTTTGGTGTAGCTTTGTATTTAGACTAAAGAATAACTGACTTATTCAAACACCCAGAAATAATCCCTTTAGAATGTGACATTTGAATACAGCTCTTCCAGGAAATTATGCATTTTTAATTGCATACATTGCTAGCAGTCCAGTTTAAAGGACATCACGGACATGAGCCAATTTCATCTGCCATCCCACAGGCAGCTCTACTGAAAGCACCTATATACCTGAACATGGTCTTCTGATTGGGATTCTCCTATGAAACACTGGACACAGAAGGGCTGACTGTGAGCAATCACTTACCACTCAGAGGCAAAGTTCAAATGTTTCATGTAGTCTCCTAGCACCCACTTATGTGCAATACATTGTATCATGCAAAATGGGTACCACCACAGTTCCTCCCTCCATTTCCTTCCCTTCCCTTCCCTGCCAATACAATGTGCTTTAATCTCATCTTTCTGGAACACAACTCTGTCCTTTGCATAATGGAGCTAGCCCACAACTCTATGTACTGACCAAAATGAAGAAAGATTCAGCTCAAGCATATTTCCAATTAAAAAGGCTAGTTTTCTATTTTTCAGGCCTTTCCCCACTGTACGTGTTATTTTAGAACAACGTGTACTGTACTTTTTGCAGTGTTACAAGACTCCTGCGTTATATGGCAAAAGGAGGACAGCTAATGGCATGAGCAGCAACCTATTGTCTGCAGTGCCTTGGTTAAATATTAAATTCTTTGTAATGTCAACAGTTTCCTATGCTCACATAACCAAGGATAAGACTAACTGCAGCCAAAACACATGAATACTGAAAACTAGGAAAATCGAGAAGGCTGAGGATGTTTGCAACAACGCAAAAGCATGCTTGACATATGAGAGAGGAAACGTTCTCTTCAAGTGAATCAGCAAGCAAAACAAAAGTCTCCAGCTACCAGCTTGGCCACACTGACGTTTATACTACAACCTGTGGCAAACTCACTGCCACAAGCTCCGATCAAGCACCTAATTCAGAAGTCTGCTGGGATTATGGCATTTGTCAAAACACATAATTCATGCAGCAGCAGCTGAAAAGTTTTGTTATGCAGATGTATTTGGTGTTTTTTAGAAGTAGTTGTATCGGCTCCTAAGTTATTTACACTCACTGTACACTACACTGGCAAATCTTTCACTGAGGCTCTGGCATTTTCCCAGAACTGAATGAATGGTCATGAACCATTTGCAAACATCAGCCTCACAAGGATATTTCCTCCATCTGCAGTGAAACGCCTGTGCTTTTCAGCTCCTGTTCCTATGATAAAAATAATTCTCCAATCACCAAACAGACAATCATAGAATGGTTTGGGTTGGAAGGGACCTTAAACACCATCTAGTTCCACCCCCCTGCCATGGGCAGGGACACCTTCCACTAGACCGTGTTGCTCAAAGCCCCATCCAACCTGGCCTTGAACACTGCCAGTGATGGGGCATCCACAGCTTCTCTGGGCAACCTGTTCCAGTGCCTCACCACCCTCACAGGGAAGAACTTCTTCCTTACATCTAATGTACATCTACCCTCTTTCAGTTTAAAGCCATTACCCCTTGTCCTTTCAAACATATTTAACAACTAGCTACCAGCTCCTATGGCCAGTTGATATGTGACGAGAAAGGAAAATATACTCCAGGATCCTCATAAAAACTCAACATCAACAAATCAGAAATAAGAAAAACTTATTACTGCTTTAATATGATGTACTGAAGTTAAAGAAAATAAAACAAGTTCTCATGCTGCTTCCTGGTAAAGGAAACACTCCCACTAAAATACACTTTTTTTCCTTTTTTTTTTTTTTTTTTTAAGTGTTGCTGTTGTTTCAAATAAACACACTAAGACTACCAATACTGTACAGAAAATGTTTGCCTTCATCCACTTTCCAGCAATTTGTATGTATTCTATTTCTCCCCTTCTGGTAGTTTCTGTAGTTAAACTTTATTTTCTTTAGCCAGGAGAATATGATCACAACTTTAACAGGAAAACCCAGAGCCACCTACAGTACCTCAACATTTGTCTGGTCCTTCACTGTCCATGCCCTAAATATCACTTTAACAAAATACAACCTCCTATTTTCACCGCAACTAGTTTCCACTCTATTTAAGAGCATGCTGACAACCTACGATACTTGTTCAATACTTACTACTAAAGATAAATACCAGACAGGACTATTAGATCAAAAAATCTAATCCTTCCCAGCTCACAAACATTAAATCTCACTCAGCTGCTTATAACTTGCATCTGACCAGAGAACACCACATTTAAACAAAAACAGTCTTCAGAAATACACCTGGTCTTTATCTGCAGACAGCAAATACATCAGCTTCCTCAGTTGTTTTAATCCTTAGTCAAGCTGCTAGAATTTTTTGTTTATTATACATTTAAATGCATGGCTCCATTTTCCAGCCACAGATTTATATTATGGCTTGTCTGCTAGACTAAAAACAAAGACCATTATATGCTAATAAAGTTACCTTTTCAGATTTGGTAAACTAAAAATCTCACTCTCAAGGACCTCTTCTATCAGTAAATGATTTTCAGTTATTTTCCACAATCTTTGTTTTGTAAAAGCAATAAGTAATTTGATGCACTGCTTCAGAATCACGTTCAGAAGAGTCCACATAAAGAAATATAAATCAAGAATGATTAAGAGACAGGGAAGAGTGCCTACAAGCAAAAAGACTACAATGGCTTTTTTTGTGCCATAGCATCAGCCCTTTAGGCGATCATGCTGAGCTGTTCTTCCTTCATCATAGACTACAATCCTGAAAAATTTCCAGTTGCTGCTTTCCAGAAGACAGCCCCTTGTTTTGGAGGTGTGCCTTTATTCCTATAAAACAAATGGGCACTTGGCTATATTAAAGCATCTTTCATTTGAACAGGTCAAGTCTAGCAGAGGTCCAGATTTCTCTGCATAACTGGTTTGCTCTTAAATACCATTCCAATAGTTTTTGGATTTCCCATACATTTTATTAAGCAGCTATTTTATTTTTGCTTCCAAATCATTGATAAAGACGCTAGATGGCATTTGGCCTAGGACTGGATTCCTTTATAGTCCTCCCAGAAATACCCACGTTGAGCAAGGGTCCTCCTGCAAAAGATCTAATTGCCAACATTTGCAAGGTAGGTTTTAAACCACTTAAATGTGTTTCATGATACCATGTAATTATTTTTAGAACAAAAGACGTAGAACAAATCTCTTACAAGGACATACTCTATCTTCACAGTTAACTCATAATTGACTTAAAGACCAAGATCAGATTTATTTGAAGTGGATCTATCTTCCATAAAACTATGCTGAATGGCACAAGTTGTATTCTTATGCTTCTATGTTTTTTTACATCAGAAAAATCAATTTTTCCTTTATTTTTCCCCCAGGCATGTTTTGGGCTAATGTGCCTGCAGCTCACCATTTCATTCAGTCTGTCTGAACATCAGCACATGAACAACTTTCTTCTAGGTTACTGGTATTTTTCCAGGATGCTAAAAATCATAGAAATTAACAAAAGGCTAGAGATTTCATCTGCTGTTCTGTCAAAATTCAGGTGCAAATTACTCAGTTTTAATAAATAATTTAAAAAAATTCTATCCCTCATCAGCATTGCTCACCACCCCCCTCCCATGCTACAAATGTTGTATTGTATTAGTTTCAAACAGGGGTGAGAAACAAGGCCAGAAATTTTCACTGTCCTTAGCCCTTAGTCCACCTCTAGCATACACTGCAGAAATACAGGACAGGTTTAAAAAAGATGCCAGCTTTTGGCAGTAACTGATAGAGATAACCTAGGAATTTCTTTTAATTTTCTCGAAAGACAGCCCTCTCATTAGATAAGGACAGAGTTTTCCTATCTATTATACAAAACATTCACATATTTCTATGGATAGCACTGACATGCACCCTACAGGAGGAGGCAAAAGGGATGACTTCCAAGACAATCTCTTACTCTTCTAAAAATAAACATGGATAACATAATGGATATTCCTATAAAACATGAAAAACTTCTCAAAAGCTAAGTTTTCTTTTCCATACTTCTTGCTACCTCATTTGTTTTCTGAACTGCTTAAGCTTTAATACAATAACTGAAAACTTAAAATCACAAATGCAATTTTCACACATGATGACTACAAATGCCAAGTATTTGGAGACATGAAGATGCCTTTTGCCTGATAAAGAAAGAGAACCAAAATTGTTGTAGTACTTTAGACAACACATCATGATGAAGCAACCGGAATGAAGCAATTAAGCGCTAACTTCAGCATACTACTAGCTCCTTTTTTCAATATTATGAAGTGGACTAAGTGGAACGATTATGCAGATTTCAAACAAAAAGCATCAAATGAGTAGTCTAAAGTTGTTTAGTAAGCTTCAGCACTTAACTACATAAAAGTCTTGTGATGTCTTTAAATCCCTACACAATAGTGGGGGAAGTATGCAGTTAACACCCATCAGCACTGAGCAGCAGAGAACTATAATTCACAAATAGTTAATTTGGGATAAAACTTAAAATTTTATTATCGATGTATTGTTCACTCAGCAAAATAAACTAATATTTCTTGATTCAATTTTGTTTAAAAAATAAGCTTATCTAAACATACATATTTTAAACAGGAATTACAGCAAGAAACACAGTAAGAAATACCATTGCACGCAGACAGCAAAGTATTACTTCAAACTTTTAATTTTTGAAGACAACACAGAAAATCTGAAAAGGGTAAATAATCAATCGGTCTATCCAACAAGGTACACTTACATCTTCATTCCAGTCTTCTGCTGTCCATTCTTCTATTGAGTTTTTCCATGCTCCTATTGTAATTTGGGGAAGGAAAGAAAACAGTTACAAGCTAAAAGCACAATGTCGCATTTCAACCATTCTGCTTTATAAGCAATCCTGTTTCCATTATTAGTGGAACACGAAGCGAGGAGATGGTGGTTGGAAACATGGGAAGGTCTAGAAAACCGGTCTGCAGATTTAAAATTTTGGGAAGGTTCCACACCCCCCCACCCCCTTTAATTTCTGATTTCAGGAATTTCTTAGCCACTATGGTATAAAACACAATTTGCTCAACCATGTCTGCAAACAGGGATTAATCCCAAATATTAGAAGAACGTGCTCCTATGCTCCCAACAACAGTGAGAGGCTACTCAACCCTCCCACAGGACCTCCCAGTTTCATGGACAAATTCATACAGAGCCTGAACAAAACAAAACTACACCACCTGCTCCAACATCCATAATACTACTTTCAACATATTCAAATCCCAGACCAAGTTATGCCTCTGGAGGCTCCTTTCCAACCTGTTAACTCTCTCCTCAGGGCAGAACAACCCCAATCCATTCCCCTCATAGAGCAATTTTATTTTAAAACATATGTAATTCATATAAGGGCAGCAGAAGAGACAATAAGCTTCCACTGTAGCTGCAAAACACTCCTTCCTGTAACTTGTGGCAGAGTTTATCTGGCAAACATTGGAGCACAGCGTGCAGTCCACAGCATGCAGCAATGGCAAAACTACAGGAAACAATCCTACGGATGCAAAAACCTGATCCCTTCCACAGGAAACAGCAGGCACAGACATGCAAGAACAATAAATGGACCTTAGCCCACCAGTGTAAGCATAGGGAAGGTTATCCCAGCAAAAACCAGAGCCTTCATTTAGTAACCATGAGTGAAGAAAACACCAGCAGTAAAGTTCCTGCTACCATCACCTTTAATCAAGTACAAAAGCAAAAGAACTACTGCTTTAACCATCTCCTTTTACTTAACCAGGAACCATGTGTCTCAGAGGAGACGCATTCATCCAGAAACAAGCCCCCGAAGACAGCATCAAATCCACGTTTGTACTAATGCCATCACTACATTAGTGCATTCTTTTATACACCTTTATAAAGCAGCGTCTTTGGCAGAGGAGGGTGGAATGGCACTAATCCAGTGAGGTGAACAGGCCTACCACAAAGATATACACACAGTGGGGAGAAGAGAGGGGGTTTATACCTTGGAATCCAAAATTATTTGGCAGGTCCTGAACAAGGTAATATCCATTCTGTGTTGGCTCTGTGGAGCAATATAGAGTTGCCTGAAACACCTCGTGCTTATATTTTACCAAATAGCCCCTAACCAAGAGGTTTCTACATGCTGCAAAATAACTAATAATCATATCTGAGCACAGCAAAATTACTACAATGCCTCAAATTTCTAGATTAATTCACACATTTTTGGAAAGGAGGAAAAGCCCAATGAGCAGCAGTTTTTAGAGAAACAGTTGATTTCCTTTCCCTTCCCCTGACCAGCAGAGGATCTCTTCTTCTGGTTATTTCTTCTTTAAAGAAATACATCCTGGTATTTGTCCTGCTTGTATTTGTCTCCCATGAGTCAGAGCAAGGCCTGCGTCTGTAGAAGACAAAACTCATGCTGGTGCCAGCATACTCACAATGGAGCTTGGATTTCGCTAAAACAAACACGATAAGAGCTCGGAGAAATCAAGCTTAACTCTTGAGCATCCCCCACCACCTTTGGGAGGCTGAACCTGTTTGGAATAATACTTGGGACATTTTCCTGACATTCAGTTTAAATGTTTACCTGCTGCTCCTACTTATGAACATGGATCTGTGCATTTTACTCTTTTTAACTACTGAACATCACCCTTCACACCCCTCTATTAGTTTACCCAAGCTGCTAAGTTTATTATTGTCACTTATTAACACTCTACCTTCCCAACTCAATCCTTCCAGCCTGTTATTTCACTGGTCTTCTCCGCATTAAATCCAGCTTGCTAATGCCTTCCTCCTATTGATGGGATTCTAAGTCTGATCTTGCCACAAGTGCGTCAATTTCCTTTCAGTCCAAAATCCACCTTGGCATTATTACAACTCCATATAACCTCCTCCCAACCTTTACCACATGCCTTGCAAAGCATCACAATTTAAGAGATCTCTGTTTTCCACATAAATTATGCTTTCTGTTTTCAAGGATCCTTGTCATAGCAACTTCAACCTAGATGGCTATCTGTGACTCTTTGCTGTTTCCCTTTATAAAAAGTTCAGTTTTAGAAAGTTATAAAGCCAATAAAAAGTGTACAACATGTTTTCATCAAGTCTTCAGCTATTTTCCTCCTATTCTTCACCTCCTGTCACGCTATTTAATTTTTTTCCTTTTTTTTTTTTGAATAATCAGTCATAGATATTAGCCCCGAAATAATTTTATTTTGGCCTATCCCAAACTTAGGTACTAATCCTTTCCTTCTGGATTACATTCACATTCTAGAATGACCTCAAGGTTTCCTTAAAATGTTTCTTCTAACTTTTACAGCAGTCCTAAAAAAAAAAAAAAAAACAAACAAAAAACCCAAAACCCCACTTCCTTGTAACTTCCAAGCTACACAATTCCCTTTTTCCCCCTTGACAGTTACACTATAATTTCTTTTTTCTTTCTTGTCGTTCTTCAGAGTCACATAAGGCTGCTCATAACTAAACAAAAGAAGGTTTTCTGTGAAACTCTGTGAAACTAACAAAGTAGAGCTATCAATAAATTATCAGAATACAATACCATTTTTGTAACCTACTTTGAGAAGTGACCACCTCCAACTGCTGTGATTTGTCACTCAGGATCTCCCACTGCCTTGTATGTCATAAAAAAGGTAAGAGATTGAACACTCAGCATGCCCGTAAGAAAATATTAATCACACCATTCAAGTTTATTCCCTTTTGGATGAGGATTAGTTATTTCGTTTCTTCTCACCTGTCCCTTCTCTTTGCCTTTCAGTTATACATTACTTCTATAAAAATTAGGGTGCAGGAAAACAGATGCCGAATTATTTGGAATACAATTACACTTAAATGTTAAGAATCATTAAAGATTTGCCCTTAACTCTCTTCTCATTTCAACCAACAACACCAAATTTTACCTCCACAGAACCAGCTAGCTTTTCTATCAGATTACATGATGGTGCACCTTTCATTCAGGCTACAGTGATTCCTCTGGCATTTGCAGCAATTCAGGACAAGAGGTTCTATCTAGAGCGCTTTCAGAGCTCATATGGGGGCAACTACATTTTTGAACAAATAGCTTATTTCTTTTTAATTGAAAATGTTGATGTTGATCATTTCCCAGAACTGGCTTCAAGAGGAAATACTGAGTAAATACTCAGAACTCCACAGAGAGCTTGTATTTGCACGATGTCTTCGGAAAACATTTTGATAAGCAAATTGGTTTTGTTTCTCCAGGTAGTTGCCCAGTTATCACCTTTTTAATGTAACTGCAGATGAAATACACTAATTTTGCAAGTAGCTAGTATGAGCTAATTTTGTTTTATTTCTTTTTAGATGAAAGAAGAAATGGGACTGGGTAATGAGGAATAAAGAGAGGGACTTCCATCCTGCCCTTTCACTGTGTACACTCTTATCTGACATCCTTCATTAGCCTACTGCAGGCTTTATGGATTTCCATACAGGTACATCACCCTCATTCACATCTTCAGTAACTCCACATTGGTAACTTATTTATTACTGGGACTGTTGATTTGTAACTAACACAACAGCACTGTAAATTAAGGAAAAAAACCCCAACAACTGAAAACTAATATTTGTGATGAAAAAGCTAAATCACCAGCTCAACTTTGTACGACCTGCTTCCAGCCCCATACCTTGCCTGCCACTCTTTCCCCCCACCGCTGCTTCCATCTCCCTTCCCAGCACTCACTCTTCTGCTTTAAAACTACCACCACAGTTGCGGCCTCCTCTCAAGATGCTTTCTTTCACAAGGTTGAAAGTGCTTCCCACTTGGATAAAGCTAAATGATTCAATTTTAAAGCCTCCTCTTTTTAAAAAGATATCTTCTTTTTGGCTCAGGGACTTATTTCAGACATTTCTACAGCTTGTCTAAAGAAGAAACACTGTCAAATAAAACACTCTTTCTATAGTCATATATAGAGAAACATTTTTGTCAGTTATGGTGCCTTTCCCATTTGCACTGAAAGTAAATTAAGATTAGGAGCAAAAAGGTACTTAGCACCCAAAAAGAACACTCACATTTAACTAGTTTACTTTAAATTTCCACCAACCAAATGATTTTGCAGGAACTCCCCACACTGACACTCACTCATTGATACCCCTAAAAACCATTAAACTGATGAGGGCAGGGAAAATTCCCAAATGCCTTCTCACATATTCTTCTCCATACCATGCCCCCCAACTTCCCATACATGCCTTAAGTTGCATCACTGAAGTTCAGTGCAGTTCTCAGTGACATGCGCACAGCCTAACAGCACAAACACACTTGGCATCCAAAAAACATTCCACATGTCAAGTAGTACACTTTGAACTTCCACCAATTTGCTCAGCAGCAAAACCCTCATGTCGACACATTCATAATCTTACGGTGATCTTATTACACACACCAAGCTACTCTTATTCCTAAGCAGAATTCTTCCATTACTGAAGACTGAGGAGATGCCTACAAGAAGGAACAGAGGTTGCCATAAGGGGAGGCACATGAAGGCTACCCAGAGTTAGCAGGGAGGGTCACAAAACATTCAAGCTGACTTGGAAAGTGGAGCACAAGTCAAAGTCATTCATAAGTCACAGCCTTACAGTTGCATTCATTAATAACTAACCAGTGAATTTTCTGCCTCTGGTCCAGTCTCCTCATGCCTTTCTTGTATATCTTTCTTTAGTTAGTCAACCTTCTGTATTCCTTCTGCAATACTTGTGACAACATACCCTACCCTCTGCTACCATATAGCAAACAACAGTATCAGCATTCCTAGGGGAATTTTCAAGTCATTAGGTGTCCTTCTAACTCATTATTTGATAAACTTATTTGAAAAACTAACATGAGTAAAAGTAAAAGGTGCATTTCTGTTTGCGCTATAGCACCAAGTAATTTCAAAAGTAACTCCTTGGAAAGACGCCAGATTTGGCAAAAGAGCTCCTTTTCAATAATCATTCATATACTCAGGGCCGCTCTCCCACGCTGGACTAGAAGGCACTCAGAGTGACAAGACAGCTGCCTAATAAGCCCTTCTAAACTATAAGCTTGTTATTGCCTTCTCTGGTTAAGTGGAAAATGGCTTGTATGAAGTTCAGAAAGCTGCATCTCAAGCAGCTCACAGCAGAGCTCAATGGAGCACACCCTGGCCTCCAGTATCAGTCTTTTCCTTCCACACTTGACAGAGGCTGATGAAAAATCATCTGAGTAGGCTTCAGCAATTAAGAGATCAGAAGAGTTACCTTTGCTGGGGTTAAAAAACCAAAACTCTCCTATCACTCAGTGGTTCTCAAGTGTGGACAATAACATACATTAATTTCTCCATCCTGACACAGGGTTTCCTCTGTCTTCATCTCCTGTCACAGCATATGGAAAGCAGCAAGGTATCCTGTTTTCCCAATCACAGACAAGCAGGTCACATTCTTCTTTTCTGAACCACCATGAGACCACTTCTTAAGTGGTTCCTTTCCAAACTATGTCTGTCTCTTGCCTTTAGCCAGGAGAGCATACTTCACACTTGAAACTTCATACAGAAACACACAGCTGCCTCTATCTTCAGACAGGCAGACTGCTTTTTGGCTTCCATTCAAGTGCCCACTCGTGCTTTAGCTAATAATTCTTCTCTTCAAAGGTGGCAGATCTTGGAACTCTCCTCCATCCCAGAGACTCACATCCTTACAATCCTGCATTGTACAGGCGAGGTTTCCAAAGCCATCCCAGTCTCACTGAGTGAATTCATGTTTGTGAACAGTTTTTCTTTTCTTTTTCTTTTCCTACTTAGATATTCACACCCTATTGCCCGATGCCTGTGGACCAATCACTTTTAGTAGGACTTTAATTCCTTAACTATATTAGGGGAGCTCTTAAGCAGTACTTAAGATATCTAAACAGTTCTTCACATACAAGGCTCTTCCAATAACTCTTCAAATCATTTGTCTCTCAAAGGATTGTTAGTACTAAAACAAAAAAATTGCAAATTGCTTTCCCTTCATTCTAACCAGATAGTTACTCAGGCTACACAGCATGTGCTCTGCACATTAGTAGCAGTTAAGCTATAAAAATGAACTAGTGTCTGTGTCATGTGACATGTATTCACATTTTCAGAAGTTAACTGAACACTAACAGAATGGTTATTTTAACTGCCAATTTGCTACTGGTCTTCCTCCATTCCAATCGTTCCACTTCTTGAAGCATCTTACCAGTTCCATCATCTGCATCATTCTGACCAGTCTCCCAAATCTCTGATTTTGTCCCAAAGCCATGAGTGGCAGAAGACTCCATATAGTCTGCAGGGTTAAATGTCCTAGAGTTTTAAAAGTTAAGAAATGGAAGAGAACACATGGGTCATTCAATGAACACAAGTGTCATCATTTTTAGCTGAAGTTGTATTATATTTAGCAACTCGATTTCCACATAATTTATCTTGATAGTTTTGGTCTCAAAAGAAATTTTTCCTGTATGAGCAGACACAGAACAGGGAGAAAAGAGAAAAGAAGTAAGAGGAGAAGAAAGGGAGGAGACTGGAAAAGAAAATTACTGTAGCGAAACTGAACCAAAACAGTTCCTGAAAAAGCAGTTAACAGCATACCTACTCCTCCCAGTCTTATAAAGCATTAGTTTATATGGACAACGATAAGCCCCTCTCAGCTGATAGTTTCTCAGCAGGTGGCTGACTGATGAGAAACCAGTATCATGTCCTTTCAGAGCACCAGACCTGCGCAGGACAGGAGTCAGAACATCAGTAAGACTATTTCAGAATGCACACCTGACACCGATGCCAAAACACACAGATGCAGCTAAAAGGTGAAAAAGGATTTTTGAAGAAAAAACACTTTTCACTTCATCATCTCCAGGTACGAACAAGAAGGATTATTAGAGGACTAGAATGAGCCTTCTGTTCATCATGACATCACTGACATTGCACCAAATGTCATTAAAGGCAAACACTGAGTGAATGTAGTGGAGGCTACACTTCTATGAAGCAAGTTATTCCAACAAAACTGAGAACAAACTTTAGAGCTGCTGCGTAACTTCTGTTGATTCTGTTTTAGGGTCCGTGTATGTCCAAACAGCTAAAGCGTGAAACCTTAAAAACAGGAGAAATTTTATAATTGCTAGACTTTCTGGGTTTATATAGAACTTGTATGTTCTACACTACACTGAAACAAATCTATTTTTAAATTGACCTAGGACTATCCACACCACACAGAACTTTCAGCCTCCAAGGCACTATGTGGCTGCTACTGATAGGTACAAAGGGGTTATCAAAATTTGAGATATTAACAGAGTGAACACACATTAGGTTTGTATAGATGTGTCTAGTTAGAAATACTGGTTTAAGACAAAAATAATCCATTAATCATCTAACAGATTTGTGAATTTTTACATCCATATTGGTTTATCAAACATACAGCAATATTAATACATACAGTGGCAATATTGTCAATTAATATTGCCATTGAGTTTGATCCTTGCCAAAATCTGTGCTCTGCATGTTTCTTACCCCATGCCTTGGGCTGAAAACCTCCCCGCTCCTCTCCCTCTGCCACGTCCAAACCCTAGGAGAGAAAACACCATTTAACAGCAACAGCAGAGGAGCCGCCAGTCACTAGTCTGTCACATTAGAAAATACTATGGTTGAAGAAGAAAACTACCATAGTTAAAATTAAGTATCATTTACTTCCCAAATTTCATCACAGGAGAATTTGTTTCCCTAACACACGCAAGTAAGCCACAGTTCATCTAAGACTACGCGTTTCAGTAGGACTTGCAATTCTTTACTCTTTTCTGTATCCAGTGAAGTAGCTCCAAATGCCAAGAAAAGGACTTACCTAAAGACCCATTTCAAATGAGACTGCTACTGCCAAATCATTAGACATTGTTCAAATTTTGTATCTACTTTCTCACTCTTCCCTAAGATGCTCTAGAATCCCAGCCTCCCTGTGTACCCTGATCTTTGAAGAAATTCCGTGTCACTCCTTGCCTGTGAGGAGAAAGTTTGAATATTCCACTTGTTTCCTTCTTTGACTCAGCCCACCTTTCCATCCCTACCTCCCTGTGCTTTTGCCAACCTGCAACCACGTAGCCTTTCTGATTACCCCTTAATCGTAGTTACTGACATGAAAATTACCCAATTCAAATTACTCAAACAACTTCCTTGTTATCACCCACAAGAATAATCGTTTCTCTCTTAACAAAAACAAATATTTGTTGCCTCCAATTTTGGTTACCAGCCTCAGTTTACAAGCTTCATGATACAGTGAATGGCTTTATTTTTGCATATTGCACAGTGCCAACAGGGCATTTTTTAATTACTTAACCATCCATAAAGCACATGTCTACATAAACTGTTAGAAACTATTTCTTACATGCAGCATACTTCTACACAGATTTTTTTTTTCTTCCCCCTTTTTACGACCTCAATATCTGAGGCTTTTTCAGTTTGTTGGGTTTTTTGAGGAAAACTATGAGTATTATTTTGTATTACAAGAACAGGAGGAGGTCAAGAGCTGCAGACTGAGAACAAAGCAGTGTTTATTTTAACAAGAAAATTATGTGGTAATTGTAAGTCACCAAGCAACTGCAAGTTTACCAGAGCACAAAAGTTATAATCCTAAGTCACCAACACAATGGTTCTCTAAACATCAGAATTACCCACGACAGGCTGTTCGAATCTGGATCAAAATTACCCCTTATTTTCAGGGGACAACCTAAACTGAGTAAGAACAGTAACTCCAGGGCATGGTAAAAACAGATTAGGAAGTTCCTATTTTAATTACTTTGCTTTCTCTCCCCTTACCACTCGTTCCTCCCCTTACCCTAGTTCACTGTCCAAGTGTTAAAAGATATTTCTGGGCCTCTAAATGTCTACTACCTACATTTTCAAGGACTTCTCAGAAGCATCAGAACAGCAGGATAGCTTTACCCACATTTTGATAAAAGAGTTTACCCATATCCTATACAAGGTGGCAATGGCTAGCTAAAGAGGAACCATGGAAACCTGCAGAGGAAGGATTCCCAGACAGCGACACAGTATTTTGGCGGGACAAGAACACAGAAGAATTAAGGTCTGATTCTAGGCCAGACCTTACATATATCTCTACATTTTCCCCTTTTTGCTCTCTTTTCGCAAACAGTTGGAGAGAAGACACACAGAGGTTAGGAAAGAGGTAACAACAGCTGCAACCTGGCAATTGCCATCCCTCTTCACCAAGCCCACATGTGAAGTCGTGCTCTTAGCTCTGCCATATACAACAGTACCCCAGACCCCACTGTACCCAACTGATTGTAACTCAGCCTCTGAACCTACTTGCTTAGCCTACCTATTCTACTGCTCTTCTCTCCTTCACCCACCTAAAATCCCCAATCTGGGACGCTGATCCATGGCATAACAAGATCACAGCTCTCAGAGGCACAGAAGTCAGTGCACTCTGGATTATGCTTCTGCCCAGAAAATAATTTTTTAAGAGCAGAACCAGCTAAACAAGTTTACTTGGGGCCATCTGTGTAATAAATTTACTTCCTACAGCTATCAATACAGTATTAAACACCATTTACGAATGATGCATAGAAGAGAGATCAACAGATTTTTGACAAGTTCAGCTACAAGAACAATTGGGAGCTGTGAATCACAGAAACAGTCAAGCAGAAATATTCTTCAGTGAGTTAGACATTAGGTACAGAGAGATTAACTGGAATAGCTAGCATGAAAGTACAAATAGATTTTAGAAGAGAAGGTAAGTCTCCCCAGCCTTCCAAGTGCAGAAGCCTGAAAGAATAAACATAGCATATTAAGCAGATGATGAAGTTTTGCAAGCAAGGCACATGTAACATGCCATACCAGCATGGGCACAATAAACTACTTGCTGAAAACAGCAATAAGATTCTCTAACAATTTTAGAAATTGCTAGAAAGAAATAATTTTGTTCCTGAAGTTCCATGCACAGTATTAGACTGCTAGCCAGCAAGGGGGGGTTTTATACCAGATCACTTTGAAAGTCAATCCTGAACTTGAATTTCAAGTGGATTCCCTTAACTTCATAAAGCTGTGTCTATGCTTTCTCTAAAAACTGAACTTAAATTAAGTTTAATCAACAAATGCAACAAAAAGCACTCTAATGAAGACAAAAGGGAAGTATCACACCAGCAATGTTACAGAAAGCACTAAATTCAAAGCTAGAAAAGACACAAAGAACTAATTCAAAATACGGGACAGTGAGTACTCACCACTGAAAGTTCACCCTAACTTGGACATGGAATCTCATACATCATAGTCATTAATGCAAGAAAACAGGGGGAAGGGCTGGTATTCTTTTTGACACAACCAGATCACTAATAGTTTCTTAAATTCTCATGCTGAGAAAAGTTACTTCTCTCAGCTGCCAAAATTAAAACACAGCCTTAAAACAATGAGAAGGCACAGTCTTCTAACACAGAGAAGTTAGTCATGAAGCAACTATGAATGCCCATCAGGTATTTGCAAACTTTTGATGCTTTTTAACAGTGACCAAAAGGTCAGTGAGCAAATCAAGCTTCACACCACAATTCAGAGCAGGGACCCAAATTCTGAGCATGCAATCCCACAGTAACATAAATACATTTAAATCAACTGAGGTCTTCCTCACCAGTGATCACAAGCTCTACTCTCTTTTCTGCACTGACAGTTTTGCACATACCAGTGAGCAAGCAGAAAAGTATTATCAGAAAACTAAATTATTAGTTCACTTTTGGATCAGCTCTCCAAACCAGTTCCCTACTTGTTAAATACCAGAAAACTAGTCACCTTTACACCAGGATAAGTCACCAAAAAAACCTGTTGTCCCCAGCTACCATGCTGCCTGCCCCTGTTTTTTCTTTTTTGGCTTGATTAGTTTTAAACATAGATGAATCTTCTGATACAGTTCAAATGCACCAGAGACAGACAGGACCAACCCCTCCCCCAGCGGTAATGCCAGTGTATGCTTGTAACATAAAAAGTATAGCTTTAACACTACTCTAAAAAGTTGTTAGATCTCAACAGTCACCATATACAAAACCAAATTTTTTTCCTGTAGTAATTCACAATCAGCAATTCTTCTTATCAACAATTTTATCTACCCACAATAAGAGAACAAGTGACTTGGCTGTAGCTCATTAAATCTTCCAGTGAGTCTAAAGGAATAGATTTTCTTACAATTAATCAGCATGTGGAACACAAAAGCAACTGACGGGCATCAGGCAAAGAACAAAATTACTGCCCTGCCTCATATAAACCCTCATAACATTTCTCCACATTCCTTTACACTTGGATCTACAAACAGCCTAAAGTATCAAGGCAGCATTGCGTACTCATTCCTGTTCCAGGAATCCAGGACTGGGGAACTACATTTAAAGTTGATTCTGATCAACATTCCTGTTACTACCCCTATCCAACATCACTTAAAACAATGAACTATTTAAAACATGTTTTTGTTTCCTTTAACATTGTAACTGTTTAACTATGTATTGTTGGGGATTTTTTCCTGCTCTCCAGCACATCTCCCTCAGTTGACTAGGTTCACATTAGCCATCTTCTTTTCTGGAATGATTTCTAGAGAAGTCAACACTTAGACCCAGGCAGGTGGTGGGATTTTCTGTTTCCACTAAAATCCACTGGGAGTTCAAAACACTCATAATCACACAATCAAGTATTCACTCTGCTACCGTCCATGCATGGAAAGAATCATTCATCTCATTCACAACATTTCTTCCCCCAAAACAAACACACATTACATGGGAGCATGAGAAAAGTGTGTAGTACCACAACTCAGATGGGCCTAGCCCATTAACTTAATAGCCTATTCTGTAGAAAATCCAGTTTGCTGAGCTTGCAGACCTAAATCCTTCCCCTGCAACACAGGTGCTTTATTCAAAACTCAGATTTTCACACAGATGGGTTTAAATTAGATGAAGACACTTTAAGTTTAAGAAAGGGTCTAAGCACAGCTGAAAGGAAAAGGAAATGCAGACTGGAAGGGCAGGCAACACCCTAGATTGGTGCTTATCTCCAACTACACAGTAACTGAACAGCCCTGATCTCTGCTCTGGAAATGCAGAGCCAGTCATCCTCACAGCAGACACAGAGGTGACAGAGGCTTAAGCCTTATGAAGAGATAAGGAGGCTAAGTATAGAAAGTTTGTATTCTGGGTATTCCATACTACCAAAACAAACACTGAATTTATATTTAATAATTCAAATCACTTTTGTTTTATCAGTCATCATAAAGCTAGAAGCATTGGATCAGTTTTATATACTGCATGTACTCTAGTAACCATTTTTAGAAGCATGTGCACAAAACTTTCAACTCTAAAGTTACGTTTAAAAGAAATAACTTATGTTAAAACTAAGTTCTGGTTAATCTCAAAAAAAAAAATTACAGGACACACACAGCTCCTTAACCAATGCAGAACCAACTACAGCAAAACTAAACATACTTCAGATTGTGACCTCCAGAAGGTCTTATTGACATTCATGTTTTAAAAAACCAACATCCTTACTAGTTCTGGCAAAGGAAATCCAAAATACAGTTTGTGCCAGCTGTGCTAAGCTTTTAAAACAAGCAAATGTTTAGACATCCAATTCTGGTTACAGAAGCTCAATTTTTTCAAGGATAGCATACTTCTTATCTAAAAAACATTAAAAAAAAAAAAAGATACCAAGAACAGAAGCTGGACTATAGTCAGATATTTACAAAAAGGATAAGCTGATTTGCTTTCTTATACAGCCAGCAGAAAAAACAAGTAGTTGAAAGGCTTCTCATCATGCTGTTTAAGTCCAAAATTAAAAGATAGTATTTTTCCCTTTCACTTTTATTTCTGTTTTGCTAGAAAAAAATTCCCTGTCAGCATCCACATTTATGGCATGCTCACGTTGCTCTGGAAGAATGAAGAGGAAGAGAATAGAGGAACAGAAGTAAAAGTGACAAATCCATTTTCACTTTGCAAACCAGGATAATGGCTACACGTGAATTTGTAACAATTTCTGTGCTGAATCAAGCCTGAAAGTTCACCCACCTGCTATCCCATTATCAGCTATGACCAATTAGACATCTAGGGAGGAGTACATGAACTGAAGCCACAGTGCAGTTTCTCTGGACACTCTCTTGGTCTTCAACTATTTGTGGCTCAGACTTCCTCAGCGAAAGATAATTTACACACATCAAAACCCTCTGTGGTTTTTCCTTTTCTTGCTGTGGTTCTTTTTTAGGATGAAATTGTCAGGTCTCTCTGGGTGTAAATTTTCAGCACCCACAACACCTTATTGAAAGGAATTCCTCAGGTTAACTACATGTTTGAAGACCCACCTTCATAAGTTCATTTCAAACCTGTAACCTACTGACTTCATTTAATACTCCCACATTTGCATACTTGGAGTAATCAGTTGATTTCCCCACAGAACCTTCTCTACCAAAATTTTACAGATCTCTACCATACACCTACTCAGCTCTCTCTTTTGCAGGTGGAGTAGTCCTAGTCTGCTTGTTCCTCACACCCCTTAAATGCAGTCTTCCCAGTACCTTCAAAAGCCTTTTCTCGCTCTACCACATCCTTTTCAACATGGGGTGGAGGACAGTGGGAGAACCAGACCTGCACTTGAAATTGAAGATGTGAGAACAGCAAAATAAACAGTAGCATAAAAAAACAGAACTGTGCCTGTAAAGTTTGTCAATTTTTATATAACACTGCAGCTGATTAAAACACGAGGTAACATTTCTAGAGCTGACAATCCTAAAGACATAACCATCTTCCTCCATAATTCCTTCACCAGATTCCATTCCAGACAGTTATAAATCCTTGCAACACTGACATACAAATATAAACACTTTGATGCAATTACTACTCATCACCATTACAGTATTTTTTACTGTTGTGGTTTAACTCCAGCCAGCAAGTAGGCACCACACAGCTGCTCGCTCACCTGTCCCCTCCCAGTGGGACAGGGAAGACAATTGAAAAAAAAGTAAAACCTGTGGGTTAAGATAAGAATGATTTAATAACTAAAGTAAAATAAAATTTAATACTAACAATAATAATAAAATATAATACCAATAATTGTAATGAAAAGGAATATAACAACAAAACAAAACAAAAAAAACAAAACAAGAAAAGACAAGTGATGCACAATGCAATTGCTCACCACCCACTGACAGATGCCTGAACAGCGATCCACCCCTCACAGCCAACTCCCCCCCAGTTTATATACTGAGCGTGACGTTCTATGGTATGGGATATCCCTTTCGCTAGTTCGGGTCCGTTGTCCTGTCCATGCTCCCTTCCCAGCTTCTTGTACACTGGCTTGCTGGCAGAGCATGGGAAACTGAAAAATCCTTAACTTGGGATAAGCACTACTTAGCAACAATGAAAACATCAGTGTGTTATCAACATTATTCTCACACTAAATCCAAAAAACACTGTACCAGCTACTAAGAAGAAAATTAACTCTATCCCACATGAAATGAGAACATACACATTTAAATTAAGCTCATTCAAGAAATTCAGTTCTGAAAAGAGAGAGAGATGGGAAGTTGATCTTAAAAAAAGAAATTTTTTGGAAATAGTTTCCAAGCCAAAGTTTACACCCTCCGTTTAGCAAGCAAAAATTAAGGGCAGAGCAATTCCAGAACTGTGTCCTGAAACACATCCTGTGATACATTTTTGTTTTCTGTTAATCAGTCAATAATACGTATCTACTTCAAATCCTTCATCTCCTGCATACCAGCAACCAGCGGTGTTTGTACACTGTATACCTACTAACCTGTAAAGTTGCAAGGAATGTCACACACAGTCATTAATGGAAGATTTACTGCACAACAAAGCTAGTGCCTACAGCACCAAAGCAGAAATACTCAGTATCAGGGTTTTTCCCCCTCAGTAAACAGCACACTATGACCCCAGTGTCAATCCCATTTCTGCTATTTTCAGTGCATGTAATTTCTTAAAATTAGGCTGTTCTACAGTGAAGCAGCAATACGATGGCCCAGCAAATCTTCCCCTAGAAAGCAGCCAGTAAGATAACTCCAGCCTGAGAATGTAGCTTAAAATAGAGAGACAGTGCATTGCTCAGATATTAGCTGACCCCTAATTTTGTACCCAATGCCTAGATTCCTACACACACTATGCATGAAACTTTTCTAAAAAAGGGTTCTGTGGTGATTACCAGCAACCTATTTACTTTCAGCTGAAGTACTTTATCCCACATTTCACTATTCTGTGTAACAGTAAAGAAAGACTACTGAATGAAATGGCAGGAAGCTTTTTTTTACTATTTCTACTAATAACCAAAGGAAGAAGGTCATGCATCCCTGAAGTACTGAGAGTGAAATACACAACTTTATACAACTCCCTGCAGATTTCAAGAGCTTGCATTATAAAATTAAATTAGGTATTTCCTGCCACAGAATACACACACTTGTAATATAATGATCCTGAAGTTGTTCAACAGGTTTATCACAGACAGTTGAGAACACTTCATTAAGATACTTTGCTCACATAAACGTACAGTCTAAAATATTTGGTAGAGAGATACAGCAATACTATGTGTTCTGTGAACAGAAATTGAAGTTGTTCCAATTTCTTCAGTCAGTTATGTCTGTTTGATCTGATGATTAAACACTTTGGATTGAGACATATGATATTCAACTAGAGAGCTACAGTGTTGACAACAAAAGCAGTGTATTGTTCATAAGATTACAAAGCAAAAAATAGACTGTATTTGAAATGAGCCTTTACGTTTCACCCAACAATTGAAAAAAAATCCTATCTTTATAATTTGAGTATAAAGGATTATTTTATAAAACAAATACTGAAAGACTTACGTTCCATCTATTAACAGTGCTAACATACCTAAAACTGTAGCTGTGAACTATACCACACCCTCCCATTTGGTACTTGGTGATTCACAGGTACAACTGAATCATTCTCACAACCCTCTCTCTGGAAGCTACATGTCTTTGCATCTTTCCACTCCTTCAAGATGCAGATCTGGAGACAATGAAGGTGAACGTGCCTGTTGCTGAATGCCTCTGTTACTGGATATTCCAAAAAGAAAGGAGTCCTTTGAAGGCAGAATTTTTCACGAGTCAGACATTACTAAAGTACATTAGCTCTGCTGTGCAGCTTAACAATTCAACTCATTTAATACCCATTTCCCCATACTAGGTGCACTATACCTAGGTTACTCATTTTCATTCCTCCTGCTTTAAGAAAAAACAAGCCTCTTGCCATTCCAACTTGTGAAAATCCAAACCAACTGCACATCACTTGATTCCACATCAAATCTATTATCAACATCTTTCCTATCTCTTCTACAGGACAGGATCGGACTTCTACCTAAGACCCTGCAGTATTGTTTTTCCTTAGTTCTCATCAGCTCTTCCATGTGAAATTCCTTCTCTTACCAAAAAGTCTCTAAGGTAGGTTGTTCTTTCTCTGATTGGCTACCAAAAACAGAAGGCAAGCCTGACAACCGTATCCACCCCAAAGAAACGGCACAAGTACACATCAAATCCCTCCCTGAGAGGCCTACAGATGGAATCTTGTACTCTCCTGCTGCCAAGGTACATCCTGAGGAGCCCAGTGCACTCCCACTCACAGGCGGCTGGCATGAGTCAATCTGGGGAAACAGCTCCCCATAGCCAGAGCACACCAGCCTGCTACCATGATGGTGATTTATGTCAATTCTTTTAAGTTGTACTGAGAACAAGACATGACAAGGGGTAAGGGAGGGGGAGGTACCTAAATTAAAGGTGGCTGAAGTGCTTATGGAATGAAAGGATAACCAACAAATGCTTAAAATGAAGTGTTTAAAGAAATAAATGGGAGAGTTCCATTTCAGGACATGAAATCAGTGCCAGTCCCACACCAATGCCACCATCTCACCTCTCCCACGGCCACGTTTCCCACGGTCCGAAGGCCTGTCTCCTTGATTGTTGTCCACTCCATTCTCTTCGGCTCTAACTGCGGAGAGAAGACAGCTTAAGAGATGCTTTAGAGACTCATACATGAGACCATAGAGCCATCTGCTTAACCTGAAGCCCAAAAGAAAAGGCAAGGCTTTAAAGTAGGCTGGTCAACAGATCTCAGTCATCTCTCTTCTTTGGGGGCCTAGCTACAATCAAGTTATGTTTACGTTGCACTGGACAATTAGAAAGCAAAATATCTAATAAGAGGGAAATGTCCCTTAGCAGACACACTTCTAGTTGTTGGTTTTGGTGTTTTTTTTCTTGGGGGTGGGCAGCGTGAGGAGAAGGTGCAGTATAATACAGCTGCCTCATACTATGCTTCCTTGATAACGTGCTGGGTGGCAACAGTGAAAGAATAAGGGATAGCCAAGAACACCAACTCTTCTCCTGTCTGTCCATACCACATCCCTGTACAATCTGGGAAACTTGAACGAACTCTCCTCTGTATTTAAATTAGAGGGGTGACAGCTGGGTGAAGGTGAAGCATTAGAAAAGCACTGCAACTTAACAATTTTGCTGAAAACTGCTGAGGGGGTACTCTGAAAGATGGCTGGCTCCTTCAAGAAGAAAAAAAAGTAATAACAACTGGCCACTTAAAATGCTGGTGAGATTTCGTACTGCACAACTTCTCCTAATGGCAGCAACAAAATCATCAATGCTTGGACATAAAGCTGGGAAGAGAGTATCAAGATTTGGTAACCATCTCAAAAATCTTTAATTCCAGTTTACAAAAAGAGATAAGCAGCATCTGCCTCTGGCAAAATCTGCCCCTTACTTTCATTTTGATGGATGCAGTTTCAATTTGTTCTAAGCACAGCTGCAAGTTTTATTAGTATTTTTTCCTATCTTGACGTTACTCTATTCTACAAAGATTCACAATGTCCTCATTGGCAGGATATTTGAATGTATTCCGATAATGAATTAGAAGAGTTGGCTAATATTGTAAATATTTTTCCTGCTTTTAAGTGAAAAGGTAAACATACTGTTTTCATTCCAGTTTCTCTGCTCATCTATTAGTCTTGTGTACAACCCTTACAGGCAATGTGTGCAGCTTTGACACTGCTGATAAAACTTGGTGAAAAAAGCAACACATATCCAATGGTGATCTAATGTGAGTCTACCTAACTTGGAAACATCAGTTAGCTTTTGTACAATATATTATTGCACCCGTATAAACTGTAGCAAATTTTTTAATGTCTCAACTCACAAAGAATTTTCTCTGTTGTAGAAACTCACCTTTGGGTGGCTTATGTGAGTAATATATGCTAGAGATTAATAATGATCCCAGTCTTTTCATTCCCCTTATGAGAAGATGAGAACATCTTCAGGTTCTCCCACTCATAAAAGGAGATGTAGTCAAAGCTGGATAAATTTATTATTAAAAGAAACAAAAAAGTGTATCAGCTGTGCAGCGACATACTTGCTCTCAAGCAGTCTTACAAAGAATCAATTCTAAAACATAAAGAACAACAATTTGTACAAGATCAATTAATCAAAAAAAACATAAATTTAAATTAAATTGTCTCTGAACAAGAACAGACCATCCCAAAACCAAGTCACATAGACAGATCAGGCATACCTGTCACACAAACAAGTTATGATTGCTTCAGCGCTGAGCTATAGCTCGGATGTGCTTTAGTCCATCAAGCATTCACTCTTAACTAAGCCAGTTTCAGCTGCAAGAAAATTGTCTGCATCTTTAAAAGTGAACCACTATACATACACTCTCGGCCACGGCTGCCTCCTCTTCCTCGTCTGTTGGAACTTCCTCGTCCACGACTCACTTCTCTGTCCACTCTTTTTTCTCTGTTCTCTTTGTTTTCTGAACTTTCCTTCCCAAGGCTTTTCTTCTTTCCCCCTACAGTCTCCCAAGAAGTCTATTTGGGTAGAAGATAATTAGATACAAAAGTCAAAAAGGAGGAGATAGCTCTCAATGCATACTTCCACCTCACACCCTTCCAGTTCATGGAAAAATACCCCAGGTATTTGTGTAACATCACATATGTAATACCTTGCAAACTACACTGTTACAAACGGAAACACAGGCTGTATTTCTGGGAAGAAATGAGAAAGAAACAAGTTTTAGAAGTTGGCTTTTCTTATGGAATGTGAGAATCCCAAATATTTCTGGCTATAATGGACTTTTATTAGTTCAAGGAAGCCTAGATATGACCACAACGCAGAAAATCTGCAAAGCAAGCAACAGTTTCCCTCTCAACTACCTTCATAAATCTAGCAAGGAAGCATGCACAGAGCTATCTTTTTCATCCAAGGAAATGAAAAAATGCTTAAAGTGTCATTGAACAAGACACTGATAAGAATAAGTACACAGCCTAAGGGGGCGGGGGTGGGGTGGGGGATTAAAAAGAAAAACCAGTATCCAAATGTACTAGAATCCAAGCACCAAGAGACAGAATGGCAGAACAACTCAGGAAAACTGGAGCCATGGTAAGCTAGACCATCCACTCTTAACAGCTACAGCCCATCACACACAGTAAAATACAGGAAAAACTATGTCTAAACAAGACAAGGGACCAAGGTCCAAACATCAGGCTTCACTCCTAACATTAAACTCCATCTTTAAAATAAATTCAGGGATCGTATTGGCTCCATAGGAGAATATGTAGGAGTTGAAAATAAAATGACTAACACATTTGCTAAGAATAGCACAGCACCTCATATATATTATGCAATTGCATGGTTAGTCTATTAAGCCATAGCTGCAAAGCAAAGAAGAAAGGTATTATTTGCAAACCATTAAGATGGCAAATAGGTTTGTAAGTATGTCCCCATCTTTACGAGCTTATAGTCTAGGTAAGGTAATTAAGCAGGAAATTTGCATATGCAAATAAGGTGCCATCAACTGTGAAGCACTGAAGCCATGACCTCTGACAGGCACTTGCATCAAACAAAAAAGGCTGGCTATCAGTACTTTTAGGTCCTGTCCTATCTCCTCTCAATTCAGACAGCAGCAACTCAAAAGACCTCATGAGGTAGGCAATGACCAGCTAGTCTAAGCTGCCTAGAATTGGGAAAACTAATGCTATTGAGAAAGCAAAGAACAACCCCGTTTACAAGTACGAACTCAGTATTTCAGTGTCTCCTTTGAGAGAATAAGTACTAAGAGAACGGTTACTCTCTCTCTATTTTTTGCCATGGTAGAGGCGAGAAAGAAGGCTGAAATCACATTTCAATTTCAATTCCAGTATAGAAGACTACACTGCTGTAAACCAACTTAGATGAAGCGCAGACAATGCAGATTAAAAGTACAAAACTACGCATTTAAGCAACAACACATTATTTGTGTGACACAAAACTGTTTCCTCCAGTAACGGTCATACTGCTTCACCTGCCATTGCCTGTGTAACTGCATTACACACTAGAACATTCCTAGAGATTTAGAGACACTTCACAGGAGGAAAAATAAATGCACTGACAACTATAGAACCAAATCTATATATATATATATTTCAGAATGCACTACTATTTCACTGATGGGCATGGTGTCAAAAGATCTTTGACCATTTTAAGAAACACGCAGAACTGGATGATCCTGCAAAGCTTAAGAGCAAGTAGCCTCTCCTTAGTAAGGTTTTACATGACTTGGGAAGGATCAGTGAAAAGACAACTATGAAAGCATCAGATCCATGCTTTACCACAATGTAATTTTGAGGGAAGCCTTGAGAAGTTAAGTTGGGCACGTCCTTTTAGAGGATGGTGCTGCCTCTGGGCATGGGAATCCATCACAGACTGTCGAAGCTGCCTGGTTTTGTAAGGGAGCTAACTGATTACAATTTCAGCTGACGATGCCTGAGGCAACCCAAATGACAGTTGTGGGCCTGACCTTCGAAAACATGCAAGAGAGGCCTTCTTGCTTGCCTGATCTTAGACGAAAAGAAGAATAATCTGAATGGTCTCCTTGTTCTATCTTCAAAGGTTTAGGAAGTAAAACATTGTCAGGCATAAAATGGATCTTAAGCCTGTAGGAAGTTAAATGAATGGAAATCTTGGGCAAAGAAACATGCCCTTCTCTACTCCTATCCACAAGCCTCTATCTGTCCAAAGCCAGGCTGTCACAACTGCTGCAGGTGGAAAGTCTTCATGAAGACTAAGTCACACAGCATAAAGCCTTAAAGATAACAGCATTAAAAAAAAAAATATTAAAAAAAGATAAAACTGGCAGAGTACCAAAGAAATTATAAATAGACATTCTAGCTATCACTCCTTGCTCTTCTAATTCTTCAAATTCAATAGACAAATTTTCTTCCAAATGAGGTAAAAAAAAACCTTCTAGTGCATTAAAACAGAGCAAAACTAGAAAAAAAGATTTGGGAATCAGCATTGAGAACTAGTAGTACCTCTGCTTCCAAATTTACATCAAATCCATGGTTAAACTGTTCTGGAGTATAATGGCCTTAAACCCCTTCAAGTTGGAGGCCCACAAACTTCCATAAAGAAGAATAAATTTCTTCACGCCCTTCAGTTAATACTCCTTCCTCCTTGAGCCCTTTAAGTTGTCTGTATTTGCTTCTAAGTTGATTTTGTCTGCGGAGAGCAGTGGGTTCAGGGGAATTTGTTGAAAGAGCAGAACATAAGGATATGTTGCATCTAATCGTTAAATGAGTTCAAAAAGCTTCTTCCATGTCGCGATCACTTATAACAATTTGCTAAAGTAAAAAAGCATTTAAGATTCTCTATCAACCAGAAAACTATTTTCAACTAGAAAATGGCAAATAAGAGAAGTACAAGAGAAAACAAAATGAGCACATTACCAAGACAGATTTAATCAAGGTGAGATGCTCTCTTCCACTCCCAACTTGCCAGCCTGCTCAGTATTATATACTTCTGTGTTTTAGATAACCTCAACTCTGACAAATGAAAAGGGCATAGAAAAGAAAGTCCCCTCAGAATGGTATGTCCCCTAGATGTAGAGTGTGTAGGGGGTGAGTTTCCTCATTAACAATAAGCCAGAGTACACATCCTGACAAATCACAGGAAATACTCAATGTTCAGCATTAAGAAAGAAAGTCCAGGTTTCTTTCCCAATTTAGATGAGATGGAATCTAGTTTACTGCCTCAGATAAACTGTAAGAAGTCCCTCCAGCAAAAACTTCAACTGCAGCAAGACATATTTTCCTGATATCTCTTGGCATAAAAAACTGCTCTGTGCAACATCCTAAGCGACATTACTTGTTGTTATTTACACATTGTTTAGTCTCCTCCTGTTTTTCAATGAAGTCATGCAAATTAGCAACATAGTGAAAGGAGCGACTAGCTGTATTCTCTTCTGCCATTAGTAGCACTATCAATGCAACTTTCAGATGTGGAAACCTCCTCCAACTTCAATACTGGCAATGCACATCTACAGAAATTGCACAACTTAGAAGTATCTGCCTGCCCTTCAGGATTATAGAGACTGCACTTTGTGTCAAAAGCTTAGTCTCAGGGTTGTGGAGGTGCTACAGAGTAACCACAAACATGGCAGCAAAAAAACTGGCCCCTGTCTGACAGAGCACCTAGTTCTGCTGCAGAGTTAAAATTGCTGCATGTAAATAAAAGCTGGAGGACTCTGCAAGAGACCAGCTGAACACCCACAACATTTTCAAGGTTCACCCCATGCAGTAGAGAAGTTGCCATGGTCTCCATTTCTTCAAAAGAATTTGAATGGAGACGTAGAAAACGAAAGCTTCCAAAATACAACTTTCTCAATCACTTCTTAAAAGTAGAAAGACGCAGCAAACAGAATAAGCCAAGTATGAAAGTAAAACCTTACCGTGTCTGAACTTCCTTCCAGCAGTATGTTGATTGCTCTGTTCACATCCCCATTACAATCATGTAGTGCCACTATGCACTCATCCTGGTTTTTCCCCGTCACTTCCATAAGCTGGCAGTAAAAGTCACACATGTTAAAATACCTGAATTATCATTATAAGAAAATAAGAGTTAGTACCACCACAGATTCTGAGAAAGTGCATAGCTACTGTGTTAGAGCAACTAAAATCCTAAATAAAGGTATCTCCATTTTACACATCTTCTTGGAATTCAGACAAGAGACAGGGTGAAACACAAATTAAATGGTAATCAAGAAAGCAGTCTCTTTCACACTTTTTTTTCTTTATGCTTGCAGCAAATGCTGTCACCCCAGAGGGTAAAGATCATAGAATCGTAGAATCATTTAGGTTGGAAAATACCTTTAAGATCATAGAGTCCAACCATCAACCATGCCCACTAAACCATGTCCTGAAGTGCCTTGTCTACACGCTTTTTGAATACCTCCAGGGACGGTGACTCCACTGCTTCCCTGGGCAGCCTGCTCCAATGCTTGACAACCCTTTCAGTAAAGAAATTTTTCCTAATATCCAACCTAAACCTCCCCTGGTGCAACCTGAGGCCATTTCCTCTTGTCCTATCACTAGTTACTTGATAGAAGAGACCAGTACCCACCTTGCTACAACCTCCTTTCAGGTAGTTGTAGAGAGCGATAAGGTCTCCCTTCAGCCTCCTTTTCTCCAGGCTAAACAAACCCAGTTCCCTCAGCCGCTCCTCAGAAGACTTGTGCTTTAAACCCTTCACCAGTTTTGTTGCCCTTCTCTGGACACGCTCCAGCACCTCAAAGTCTTTCTCATAGTGAGGGGCCCAAAACTGAACACAGTATTCAAGGTGTGGCCTCACCAGTGCCGAGTACAGGGGAACAATTACTTCCCTGACTCAAGATGTAAAAGACCAGGATAGCTTCAGTATCATCCTCCCTCCCTCCCCATCAAACATCCCCCTCTTTATCCCACTGCGTTAGAACAGACACAAGGTAAGCCATGGCAGAGAACACGGAAAATCATCCAGACTAAGAAAAAGGTTATTCTTCAGCCAGATCAGCTCCCTTGATCCATTTCAGCACAAGGCCACACAGGATGCATAAGCGATGGCTGCTTAAGGAGACCTACTACTGAATTATGCTCTGTGGACCTGCAGTGCACATCCTGAGGAGTGTGGGATGGAAATAATCAGTCTGTCATGGGACATCCAGCAACTTCACCCAAACGAAAAAACCTACATTAGCTAGAAATATATATGCACAATGTAAAATATTGGAGATTTCCTATGCATAACTTAACTCTTATCCTTCCCACCAGCAGAGCTACAGGCACTATTGAAGAGGGTCCTCTGGCTTCAGGAAGTACCAGCTTCACTTCTGGCACAGCAACAGAACAAGTTTATAACAAGAACAACAAAAAGCACTTAATAAAGCTTCAGAGGAGGGGTTACAAAGGAAAAGAAATCAAGAAATCTGGTCCTCTGCTGCATTAACGCATTCATGCTAATTCTTCTCTCCTTCTGGATGTACTCCTAGGTTCTTCATGAGTTATGATGTGTTCACTAGGACAAAATCACCAATACCCACAGCAGAACAGGGACCCAGATTCTCAGTACTCCTTTTATTAATGGTCTCAGCCATAACCGGCTAATGGAAGCTTGAGCATCTACACCCAAAACTCAGCATTCTAGAGGAAATCGTGTGAGATGTCATTTTCACAGTGTAATTCTGTCATTTTAATGCATACACAGAACTGTGAGGTCAGATTTTTTTTTTTTTTTTAAATAACACTTCAATTCACCTTTAAGCTATGATTAGATTTTCACTTTTCCTGAAAAACAGCCAAGATATTAGCAAACTCAGTTTATACAGGTGACATTTTTCCCATGCGCATGTACATGTGGACAAGCTGAACGCACTCTTTATTCTGACAATCATTAAGCATCAGGACCATACTAGAGAGATACAGTCTGGAAGAGACATCAGCACAGATGAGTTTTGGCTTACAGGCTTGTCTATAGAGGAAAATACACCAATATTACTACACAGCCAGAGCTACATTACCACACAATTTCTTGTAAACAGACTTCACAGTGCAGTAAGAGCACCTTTTCCTAGTTAAACTTACATCCTTCTGAAAAAGGTTTCATCTAAATCAGAAACAGATGCTCTAGCTCCAAAATGTAAGCCAGCTTTGGAGCACCTTATTGCAGGGCATAAAAACTCTGTACCGCAAGAAACATACTTGTTTCACTTTATCTTCAAAATCTGCGTCATTCTTATCGTAGATCATCTGAGCAAGGCGAATCTGTTCTGCTGTTGCCTGAAAAACACAAACATGCAATAAAGTACACAAAAGGTAACAATGTATTTTTTAAAAGTATCTCCTAGTGTCACCATATTTTTTCTCCAGATTCTCAAAAAGAACATGCACAACAAGCACAGAGGTGCTACAGGGAAGGGATTAACATCTCCTCTATGCTCATTTTATAGTTAAAGAGTTAGCTGGGACAGAAACAATATCAACATGTTCCAATAAGTTTGAACCATAGTTAAAGGTCACCACATAGACACGACAACCATATAATAAAATAGAATTTACCACAGAAGCCTACACTTTGATATTATTACTTTTACTTTTATTTAGTATTTACCACTCCAGAGTTAAAGTTTTATCAAAATAAAATGGCAACAGTATTTCTAAATTAACGACATCTTTGATGATTCCTGTTCACATTACCTTCCACAACTCTCCCAACAACCACCTGACTCTAGTTTTATGAGCACTTGGAAAGAGACTGAGTCATGCCTCAAGATTTTGCCAGTGAACAGCCGCACTTATTTTCTTTATAAACAAATACTGGTCTCTGAAAACTGCTAAGGGATCTTGTTATTGATGAAATACTTGGTGCTTCTGTAAGGTTTCCGGACCACAAATCCATGCTGGCAACTTCTCCAAAAGCTGAAAGACTAAAATGGATGGAGGCAGTAAAGTGCCCTAAATCCGAATAGGCTATAGCTGCCCCAGGGAGAAAGCAACTGAAGAACACTAATGCCGCATCATACAGGTCACTCTTCGTAGTGCGACATCTACAGTCTACTTGAACTGCACTCCCATGAAAATACCAAAGAGAACGCTATGCTACGTGATCCTGGACCTATTTGATTAGTGCTCAAACAGAAGCTTCTGCCTCGTGCTAGAGAAGGCTGTTACTGAAGAGAGCCAGGACCTGAAATGCGAGTTGACATACTGCAGAGACTTCTTCACTGAGAAGGGGACCACCTCATCTGCTGAAATTCTTGACAGAAAGGATTCATCCTGGGCAGCTGGTTGAATCTAACCTTTCGAAGTCTCACTTCACAGGATACCCACATGAAAATCTGTGTCTCACAAGTTCAGACTTAATCGGGCTCAAACTGCTTTGCTTTTGGAGTTTACCACAAATACAAACTTGCGTGTAAATGCTGAGAAGAGTCTAAAAATTACTCCACCGTATACCACCAGCTGCTTATATTCTGAGAAGTTACTGCAGCTGTCACAGTTCCTTGAGGGAAGCGACATTTGCTGTGCTCAGAGGCGACGTTCCAAGACAATTAGCGTTTGTAATGGAGTTAAGTACTCTGCACTACCTAACATTTTCAAAGTGTCATGCTGACAGCTTCATACGTCACTCCACTTGGTAATCGAGAGGAGAGCCTGCTCTGGAATTCCCTGCACCAGCCCTGGTGCCACCGTCCACGAAAGCCTTCTGGTCAGTGCGGTGCTCTGTGTAAAGGAGCTCCTTCTTGGTGACTGCTGAGAGCTCAGCAGAGAACAAAAACAAAAGGTCTGCTGGTTTCAGGAATTAAGCCTTGTTGATCCATGTTCTCGCTCTGCCTTCAGCTGCCTCAGGCCCACTACAACTTTTAACCTAGTGAAGAGATTTCCTTTAAAGATATCCAGAGTAAAAACATTCAGACAATGTAATTTCTGTACAGACATGACAGCATATTTGATCAGAAACAGGAAATCATTAAGATACACCTTTTCCGTAAACCAACTTTTTTCAAGTCCATGTTAGAAGACAAAAATATACATATTTTATAACAATGTCAGATGTGTGACAGTATCTTCAGTTTTCCTGTGCAAGCAGAGAGCTTAGAATTAGCTAATATTTATGCCAGTGGATTACATCCAGATGGAATTGAAGATTCAGAAGAAAAAAGCAACAACAAAAACCCACAAGATGTGTTTACTACACAAACACCAAATCAGTGTCACAAAGTTTTGGTTTTTTCCCAGCGAATGGTGGTTCTTTATTTTTAAGGCACCATCATTACAAGTAACATTGTAGTATCCTATAAAAGAGTATAATTAAGTTTTAATTGCATCTAAGAAAATAGTAGCATCTTAAGAACAGCTAAAACTTTACTCAACCTTACAAGATATATTATCTTTGTGGCATAAGAGTGAAAGAAATTCCTAATAACTCTGAACTACCAGAAAAAGAAGCATACAAAACACAAAATTAAGTGACAGTAATAGGCCCAGATCTTATAATAAATGGTATGTTTGTTATCCAGAAGAACTGCAATGTAATTTCTTAAATAACTTAAATGATTATCAATGTAATATTATGACAATGAAAAAAAACATTATTATACATACAGAAAAATGAATCAGTGGTGATTAAACAGTAAAATCCCACGTTTCTGTTGATCTGTAAAGCCTGACTAAGCAGGAAGGTCCATCTGATATCTAAACAATAAAAAAATATGATGCACTAAAACATAATTGCTGTATATTAAATAACCATCTTTTCCACTGAATTGACCAAACCAGTATCTATTACACAAGAAGTAGAATAAGCAGACAAAATGCAGAAAGAGGTCTGTAAGACTTAATGCTTAAAATCAGTGTATCACATAGGTTGGAAATGTCCTCCAGTGATACCCAGTGCAACCTCCCAGTGAGACCATGTCCCATCAGAGGAGCTGCTTGGGGCCAGACACAGATCCCACAACCTCTCCAATCCATGACTGTGTTCATGGTAAACAGTATTTTTTCCTTTTACCAGCTGCAATTTCCAGTATTCCAACTTGTGCCATTGTCTCTCTGAGAACACTCTGGCTTCACCTTTGCTACACCCTTTCATGAGGTATCTGAATAGAAGTTACGACCTTGCCTTGCCTTCTTAGGGCTGAACAAATTCAGTTCCCTCAGTCACCCCTCATTCATCCTGTGCTCCAGCCTCTCAACCATCTTCGCAGCTCTTCGCTGGACTTACTCCCATCTGCCAATGTCTGTCTTGTGCCAGGGAACCCAAAACTGGGCCAAGTACTCCACTGCTGTCTCGCAAATGTCAAAAAAGGGGAAACCACCACTTCTGTCAATCTGCTCACTATACTCCTGCAGCTTTACTTGTTATAAAACAAAAACAAATTCGACTTCCATCTGTTGAAAGTCAGTTTCTAAATCCACACATTAGCACGAATCACCACTATGCAAAGCACTGCTACACAAGGAGAAGATAAGGGCTTGAGGCCACATAATTAATACTGTGCAAAACAAAACAAGACCCCCTCCATATTAAAGATCAGTCTATAAAACAACAAAAGACACAATTTCCCTGGTGAGGACTTCTAGATTGATGCACTCTCTACCAGCAGAGAACTGAGGCAATTCTTGAATTGAGCCAAATTTTGAGAAATACCTGACAATAGAATAATGAGTTGCTAGGAGCAGAGAAATTTTGCACTCTCTGTAACCCAGACAAGCACACAACTTAACTACTCTGCTGCTGAGAATCAAGACAATGGGGTAAGAGCTTAATTTCAATCTCACAGATACTCAATTTTAGTCCACTAGTAGATGACCACCTTCATTTCACTTTGTGAGGACACTGCACAAGAAGTTTAGATTTTGTGACTTGCAGATATGCTGAATCATGCTGTATCTAATGCATCTAATGAAGGTTTTCCCACCCACCCGAATTCCTCTATCAACCAGAAATCTTCTAGCATCAAGAGGCTGGCATATGGAAGAGCTGAGATCTGATGACACTGAGGTCACAGGACAGAAATCCTAACACAGGCATAGGCACAGAATTCCTCACTGATAGGAAATGTTGCTGAAGAACACAAAGCTCCTTCAGAGACAAGAATACAGGGACAACTTAATGCTGTGCTGGATTACTGAGTAATTAAAGCAAGACATCAAACATACTCTTCCAAAGCAGACCATGACTTTTCCTCCCATCTTTTCTCAGTTTTTACTGACTAAGGGAAGAAATGCGTATCATTACATGCTCACTTTCAACTCAGAGAGGATTATATAGTATCACGTACCTGTACTACTTGTTTCTGTGGTTGTGTTGGCTGTGTGGTTGAAATTTGTGTTTTGTCCCGAGTGCCCCGGGTACGTTCACTGCCCACCGAAGTCATCATATACAGTATATACAAAACAATGTATGTACAAAATAGAAAATCTGAAAGAAAAAAAAAAGAGCACAAGTTAAGGCAGGGTACTGATTCAATACCCAGATAATATACAAACGCAGTAGCTTGAACTCTTCCTGCCTTTACCACGAACTCTATACAGAGACTCCTGAGAAAGTAGCTTTAATACACTATTACTGGATTTATCGCAGTCTTTACAGTAAAGGGGGAAACACAGTGGATAAAAAGCATTTTTGTCAGCTGATTGGGATCTGTCTAGATCTGTACTACCAGCCAACATATACATCTCACAGCTTTTTCCAATTATTTAACATACAGACTTTTCTACTTGCTACCCTGCTGAAATTTCAGCTCCAGCTGTATCACTCCTTAAATTTCTATAATACCTGATGTCTCATTCTGATGCCTGGAATTTAATCACTCTCATACCACTCAGAATGTTAACGCAAAGATCACATTCACAAACTAGGCAGTTCCTCTCTTTACTATCATCAAACTGCTTTCCTGCACATATACGGAGGTTGTGGCCAACGCCCATTCTACTTCTCACCTCTCATTTTTAAGAGAAATGATGATGCTTACCTTTAAATCTAGCCTGTATAGCCAGTATTTTTGTTTTGCTCTCCCTCATACTTACAGAAATTATTTACAAAGCTACTTATAACCCTGCTTTAAACACACCTTTGTTGTATGGCAACAAAGAAACCCAAAAGAAAACCCAAATTACACACATACATCACTGCTATCCCGTTTGTGGTAGTAAGTTTTCATTCTCATTCATCCTCTACCATTAAAATTACTTTGAAACAAGACATTTATTACTCCCCCTGTGTTTGTACAGCATCTAACACAAGGCTAATTGACGAGTATGGTTTATAGTAGCTATGATAACGGGAAACAGATCTCTCTGACTGGTCAGAACGGTCACGATAACTGCCTGGTTTCTGTCCCCATGACACTGGGAAATAAAACTGCAAATTTAGGGAACTGAGGACAACCTGCAAGTGGTATAACTGAGCAGAAGGAGATGTGCAAATGAGCAGCAAAGCACTTTCACTGCGGCCCCAATGTATGAATGTGCCTCAGCACGCAATTTGTCAGGGCAGCAGCTTTAGTGCAAGCTGGCTAGTACCAAGTTCAATGCACAGATGAAAACTGAGCAAACTGTTGTGATTGCATGGGTAAGGATGTGTTCAATACCCAACTGCTCACTAGGATTCACAAGTAATGGGTACTCAACAATTAAAGTTGCAATGAGGTGCTTCAGTTTAAACATCAATTCATGATGCTCAGGAGCCTCACCTAGAATCAAAAAGACAATTAACCCCATTATCATCTAAATCTCTTCTTCACTTTAGAAATACATTTCTGTTGGCCAAAACTGAACCCCAACATTGAATTTCTTTATGTGCTTGTTAAAGCATTCAAAACGCATTCGATAAATTCTGAGGAGAAAGTATATTTCCATGAACTCTTACATATTTAACAAGAAAAGGCCTGCCTTTACCAGGAACTGACGGTACTATGAGCTGAACTGGAAGACTGTGTTTCTCCAGCTTTATGAATATATTCACCAAAGCCAATCTGCCTCCCAGTCTTTTAAGGTAGTCTAACTTTGTTGCCTTATAAGCTCCAGAACACACAGGCCTTCAGAGCACTGCACTTGATACCCTAAAAGCCAGACAGTCAGAACCGAGGTTATTCAAACTTGCAACAACATGTTCTGTGGAAAGCAAAATATTAAGTAGATGTGGAGACACTCTAAACAGCAAGTTCAACACTTCTTACTGACTATCTGGTCATGGCTGTCCATGTTAAGGACAGTCTTCAGTTGAGTTTGCAGTAGAAATTACTTTTGCTCTTCGTGTTAAAATCCACTTTATAAGCCTTGCTGATGGGACTGCCAATGTTATATAGACTAATAATGACCTTTGGGTTGTTTCGGTTTTTAAAGTATTGGTCAACTCATCACTATGTGAACCTAGCACAATGAGCAATGAAAAAAAGCCCTGAACAGAGAACATGACAGAGAAAACTAACCTCTCTGAAAGACAAGCTAACAATTTCAAATACGATTGTCTGGAATTAGCCCTCTATGATTTAAGATATGTTGAGAAATTACAACTCCACTGGGTTTCAATTTGTTCATCATTTCTGAATTAACATCATGTTTACACAGACTCTGGTACCTAAGAATTCTGAAATACATTTCAATGCTATTTTCTCTAAATTCACCAAAGCTACTCAAAATATTGCAATCCATGTTTTGGACATGACAGCAATACACACACATTAAAACAAAGAGTTTTCCGTTTGTTTGTAAAACACACGCTGAACTATAAGCCTACATTTCTGATAGCAAGGCAACCTATGGTACCTGAAGAGGATTGTGTCTTTTCTCCCTCTCCTAATATGTATTTTATGGTGTCTCCGTGCCACAGCTGTTTAAGCCATGTTTGTTTTTCAGGATGAAAGGATACTTTAAGAAAAAAGGCAGGCACCCAAATGTTTGAAACACTCCTGGGGGATGAAGCAGCACAGCAGTATCAGCCTGCTGTTGGGAACAGAGCCAAACAACCTCAACAGTGTAACGGGATCTTTAAAGAAGATCCTTATCTTGCTGACCGTGCAGCCCGTGAGCAGCACAATTTGGCAACAGGTCCGAAGCAGAAAACCAGCGAAGCTGAGAGCCTCTTCCTGGCTTGTATGGACTTGTACTTGCTTCAGACAAGTGTGGAAACACACCCTCAGTTTGACAGTCCCCATCAAGCCAACATGTACATGTTATAATCCATTTCAGACATAATCCAGTCTTCTTAAAAGCACAATTGGCAGCTTGATATAAAGGCAGCTTTCAAAATAAAGCTATTTTATTTCCCCTTAGTTGGCTCCCGCTATCTACAGGCAGTGTCCAGACACAACAACCAGCCCAGCCCCAGCGCACAGGAGGAGCAGCTGAAGGGCTCTGCTCTGCCACCGATGGTGCACTGACTGACCAGGGAAACATCGCACCTCCCTGGCACGGGCATGTCTTCACCCCGCTGGGCTGAGGCTTCAAACCGCACCCCATCTACTCTTTAGAGTACCAAAGCAGCTGGCAGAAGGGAGGCAGATAGCCACTGCCTTTCAACTACCATAGTGACTACAATTTCAAGCATTAAGTGGGATATTATTAATTAATAAGATGGGGCTGAACAGGAACATTTCCTTACTCGCAAAGCAGCCTCTTATTCTCTCCAATTCCTCATATTAAAGTCTGTTTCGCAGGTTGTTGTCATAGCAATGAGTAGGATATCACAAACTGATGAAAATTTTAACTGCAGATCAAAGGAGGAAAGAAGATTTGAGACTGGAAGACAACTCTCAATTAAAATCTGTTTAATAAAGATCAAAAAAATATTCAGACAAGCAGATGTTTCAGCTTCCATATCAGGGTCTGGCTCAGTGCAGAAGTCCTTCATCAGCAGTTAATACTTGACCTTGTAGACACACTGCAACTCTAGTAAGCAGCCAAAACAGCTGTATTTTGAAGAGATACACGTTAAATGAAACAGAGCTCCCAGGCACTAGCAAAAAAGGAGGAGAAAGCATTAAAGAAAGAGACCAGGCTTCCCAAAACTGTTGTATAAAGAAGGTGGTCATACTTCCTTTCATGACAATAAAAAAAAAACAGAAGCACAAGACTGCTGTAAACCTTTTTTTTCACTGATGTAATCTAGTACCGCCAGAGGAAGGCTGTGTTTAGTTACTTTAAAAACAAACAAACAAAAACCCCAAACAAAACAAAAATTAAAAACAACTTTGATCAGTAGTTAAGAAAATTGTTCACTTCAAGTATGTTTAGCTTCTAAAGCTCTAAGGAATTCAAATTTCAGCACTTCCTCATAAAGCAAATAAATAAAAATGGAAAGCAACATAGGCATTTGAGAGGAAAACAATCCCAAATCTCAATGCTTTGTTTGTTTTAGTGTTTCTGCCTGTACAGCAAGTTCAGCTCAAGGACCTATACTACAACAGCAGACAGAGTATTGTATAATAAGTCATCACTAGCCTGGTGATGGAAGGGCAACAATTATTCTAGTTTCCAAAAGCAGTACCAAAGCATTGGTATCTCAAAACCCAACTTTCCTAAAGACACCAAACACCACCCCCTCCCAAAGCCTCCATACCGTAAGTCTCATCCAACATATTTAGTTGGGGTTTTGCTTTGGATTTTAGAAGGCAAAGAGGAAGACAAAGAATCAAAGAGTAATTGAATGCGTATCAACACAAAAAGCAGGTTTTTAAAGCTATCATAATGCTTTCTTTGATCTTTTGTTCGACTTTCCTTTGGCAAGAAATCTAGTCCTTTTAGTCTCAAAGAAGTCAGAAAAGCTAGAGATACACAGAATACAAATTGACTTGACAGGGTTGCAAGTCCCGCAAGACACAGTAGATCTATTCCTGAACTTCCAGGCATAGACCACACATGGTAATACCACCTGACTGTCAAGAATCCTTCGGAAGTTAAATATTCACTTCCATTAGCTGAACAAAACATTTGCAGTTTCAACTCTTTTCCTTAGGCAGTCTCAAGAAAGTTACTTCCTTGACTGTCTGGACAAGGAGCTGTGATAAAGAACACTGTGCAGAAATCTCTGTGAACACCTTAAAATGGTGATTGCTTTTTTATACTCTAAACACAAAGCTGCTCAGTCAAGGATTCCTCACAATGACAGGGCTGGGAAAAGACTGCAGGACACTGTCTCATGATGGCGTGACTACTGTATGTGTACAGTGAGTCCAGATTTCACTGCTACAGCAGTGGCATGACATGAGCATGAGGAAAAAGAGTGGAGGATACAAATTATGCCTGCGAAGCATCAATGTAATGCATTTCCCTCAAGTGCTGTTGTCTAAAGTACCTCACCACCTTTATTACTGGTTGAAAGGGGAAAAGAGTTTGCAAGAGTCCGGTATTCTTCAGAAGCAGTGCTGATTACTCAGTGTCTGTATTGCCCCAAGCCAACAAGACTGAACCTGAGCTTATGGATCCTGGGAGGATTCATATCTCATCCTACTGTCGTCTATGGTAAATAGGAAAAAAATTGATGGCCAGCAGTAGACCTGCCAGCCCACTGGTTGAACACCACAGGAAAGAGAAATTGTACTATCTGTATGCTCTTATGTTTTACCAAGAAAAGAGGATTGCTGGGAGTGGCCAGAGTATCAATGCAAACATATAAACTAACATACACTTCCAGCTGTGTTAGCAAAGTGTACCAAATAAAGAAGTGAATACTCTTACCCACCTTTCTTAAAACCCACTGAGTTGTTAGTTGAAATTACTATTCTGCCAAGTCAATCTAGAATTGGCTAAGAACATACCCTGATCTACAGAAATCAGTAATTTCTCATTACCAGCAAAAAAAAGTTCATTTCAAGAACTAGTATTCCTAAGCAAATGTTATACAAAGAAATATAGAAATAGGTCTTACAAATAAAAGACAAGACAGAATTGTTTTGGAAGAGAAAGAAGTGCTCATCTCCAAAAGACTGGAACTAGGCAAAGGCTGGTCATGTATTCGCAGCCACTCTCAAAAGCATGATGTGGAAGGGGGACTGAACAGTGAATGTTTTCCACTAGTAGAGCAGGTAAGTTAAGAGATATCATTATCATGAGTTTTAAAAAAAAATCTTCTAATCTCACAATATCCACCTTTGCTATTATCCCAGTGTCTCTGCCTAACAGATGTTTTACATTTTAGTATATACTGGTGATTATCCTAGCTTAAATCAAAATCTGGCAACTACACCCAATAATCAGCCAGCAGACTTGCCCTCATCATTTCTTTATAAATATTCAAACTTCAGAGGCAGCAAGTGCCCTTATTCATACTGAAATTTCTGAAGGAGAAATCTAAATTTCCCCAAATTCAACTTTCGCTTGTATTAAAAAAGAAAAAAAAAAACAGACAATTGCACTAAAATCAGAGAAGCCTAAGGTTCCCTGAGTAGTGTCCAGTGAAAGGCCACTACAGTGTCTATAACTTCCAACAAAGCAGCAGCTAGCAGAACTACAGCCTAGTCAACCCATGCAACAAATACTCAGACTGAATTATACACTGCATTAACTAGGAAGCTTGTAAAAAACATTAACTAGTACTTCACAAAAGGCAAGGCTTATTGCTGCTGAGGAAAAAACTGAACTAGCAGGTTTTTCAGGGTTGAAAATCATTACCCTCTAGAGCCAGAACTAACATAGCCTTCCTGAAGTCACACGCAAGTGGAGGACAGCAGAGTTTGGGACAAAAAAACCATGACTAGAGTTTTAGTTCCTGCTTGGGATCTGGTTGTATGTTCATTCAAAGTTCAATCCATAGTGCAGGTAGAACCCAAACAGTTTATTCCATTAAAATCAAGTTTCAGCTCACATCTAATACTATGAAACTGTAAGTCATCACCAGGAATGGCATTTCTGCTCCCCTACCCCTTAACCACATAGTATTGCTACTTCCCTTCAATCAGACTAACGATCGTGCAGCTGCAGAGGGAGTGGGTTCAGTGAGCTGACCCAAGAGCAAACTAAACCCTCTAAAACAAAACAGTGAGTCAGTTGAATAAGCTTATCCAGTGGAAAACTATGTGGCTATACAAGTGCTGAATCTGACACAAGGGATAGGGATCAAGTTCATGAGGAAAGGGGGAACTTGCATTTCAGCAACCTTTCTCCATTATAACGTAAGTAAAATGTGAGGTTTCACATTTTGTTTTCCTGGGATCCAGCAAGACTTCATCCTGGTCAGGCCCTCTGCATGCAACAACAACCACCCCGTCCCCCTCCCCCAAAACCCCACCAAACACATTAAAAAAAAAAAAACAAAACTCCTAGGAAGGGACTCCGCCAACAAAGTGGCCTTGAATACATCACTGTCTTATGGTATATATAATCTTTTGATCATCAGTGGGAAAATAAAGACTCGTATGACCTTTACTGAGGAACGCTCCTTAATGCCCAGCCTTGTGGATACCTGTTAGCATTAGTAACTTGCAGTGAAGAATACACTTATAAAAATTTAGAGGTGCTTCTATCCAAACAAGAGGAGGGTATCATCAACCAACATTATGACAGCCTGACTAACACAGCTTATGGTAATCTAGAACGCAGTCCCCTCCCCAAGCCACAGAAGCACCTGTCTATTTTCAGTTTCAGGCATTAAACTAGAGACTCAAACTACCCTAAAGCAATTTAGCCACCTAAAGCAATCTTTAATGATTTTGTGCACACAACTAAATATTTGATGCTTTTGCTGGTCATCTTTGAATCTCACTTTCACAGGAATAATACACTTACATGTCCACCCTTTCCCTGTCAAAAGCCCCACCTTGAGAAGGCTTGCTCCCTCTGCCAGCTCATTAAAACTCACACCAGTCCCTCTGAGGGGGAAAGGAGGAAATCCACACAGACCCATCCAGGAAGACAGGGCTGAGTGACCTTGAAGTTCTTCAGATGGCTCTCTCCACAAAAAAAAAAAAAAAAAAAAAAATCACAAGGCAAAGCCTCTGCCCACTGTAATAATTTGCACAGCTTTGCAGTCTATCTGAGATTAAACTTGGGGGTCAGCTAGAAGCCTGGGTGAGTTCAGGGCACACACACACACATACATATATGCAGGTGAGGAGACAGCTGCAGAGTACAAACTAAACAAGTTATAGACATTCTCTTCAAAAAATACATGGAAGGACATAGGATCTCAGGTCACACTCTGGTTAAGCTATCAAGACAAAAGAGGAAAAAAAAATTAAGACTGAAGTACACCACTAAAGCTGCACAAGACTTAGGACCTTCCTGTACTAACTGTGGTTGACTTGCCTCAAAACCACTATTCCCCACACCTCTAGCAACAATGTCAGCAGGACACTTTCAAAACCATTTAAACTTGGGTTATGTCAGTACATATAATATGAGCTACAAGCATACATCGAGCCCACTTCAGGCTTGCGGTTTGCCAATATTACCAACCATAAGACACAATAGTTAAAAAAAACCACTTTCAGTGGATCACCCTCCTGTCAATCATTACCATTACAATCAACAGCTAGCTGTACTCACAAGATGAGTAATTCATGCAAAAGCAAAAAAGGGAAAAAAAAAAAAAGCTGTTAAGTAAAAAAAAAACCTTTTTAAAAAACTTATTAGGAAAGCTAATCCAGATTAAATTGGTATCAAAACAAAAAAAGATGCTGAATTGTAACAGAGGCAGGGAAAAAGACAAGTAGTGGGAACTGTTGGTTTTGGCTATTAAACTGTAGAAATGCATATTCCAGGTATTCACTTTGATTTAACAGCCTATATCTAAACAGCCCCTAAAATTAATTGCTGTTTACACAAAAAAAACAAACTCAGTAAGAAGATTCAAGTTGAAACCCAGGTACTCCAAGTAACAGAAAGAAATAACTAATACAAGCTGGAAGCCACTCAGCCAGGACAATACCCAGAAAGCTGTATTCGCTTTGAGCCGGGTTCTTGTAAGCCAGGTGGCACACAGGAAGCAGCATTCCACTTCGGACATCTCGCTGCCATATCACCAACATGATCACCAACATGCTCAGCAGTTGTGCTCTCCCTGCCCCCTCCAACTCCCTCCCGCATCACCAAACCGCGTTCTCCTGGAACGGCTTCCAAACAAATTCTTTGAATAGAAACAGATACAAGCAACAGGACTAAAAATAGCTGAGCAAGAGCAGAGACATTTGTTCTGTTCTTACACTGGTGGAAACACACTCAACTGCATCCAAAAAAGTGCACCTAGTTAATTCACACTAGAACTGACAACTAGGAACACAGTAGAAAGTGCCACCATGTTGTGGTTTAAGCCCAGCCAGCAACTAGGCACCACACAGCCACTCACTCACTCTCCACCTCCCAGTGAAATGGGGAGGATAATCAGAAAAAAAAGTAAAACTCATGGGTTGAGATAAGATGTTAAAAAAAAACAACAAACAAGAAAAGACAAGTGATGCACAATGCAATTGCTCCCCACCCACTGACAGATGCCCAAGCAGCAATCTGCCCCTCCTGTCCAGTTCCCCCCAGTTTATATACTGAGCATGACATTCTATGGTATGCAATATCCCTTTCGCTAGTTTGGGTCAGTTGTCCTGGCCATGCTCCTTCCCAGCTTCTTGTACACTGGCTTGCTGGCAGAGCATGGGAAGCTGAAAAATCCTTAACTTAGGATAAGTAGTACTTGGCAACAACTAAAAACATCAGCGTGTTATCAACATTATTCTAACACTAAATCCAAAAAACACTGTACTAGCTACTCAGAAGAAAATTAACTCTACCCCACCTGAAACCAGGACACACCATAAAAAAAGTTTTGGAGGGGAGGATTAATTCAGATTTGTGACACTCATCAGATCACATTACAACACTCACAACAAAAAGCAATGGTTAAATTACAAGCCACAAGTGATATAAAAGCAAATGCACTAAGTAATCAGCAAGGCTATATCTATAAAATGTGCTAAAAACCTCGTGATACTGGATTTTTTATTCTAGCTTCAAAGTTTTGATAGCTACACCAAAGAGCTCAGGTATCATTTCTGCACCTGTACAGAGCCCTACTCCTTGAACTACATACTGAGAGAAGAAGACCAGTACAGATCACTGCTTGTGATATGCTCACATATTCAGAAAACCACAGAAAACCAGGAGTCTTGCTGAAAAAACTTCTAAATAAAGCAAGATATCCTAGAACAGCTTTCTCTAATTTCCCCACTGATAATGATATTTCTCAAGGTTCATCTTAGGCAAGAGGAGAATTCACCAAAATAAAAACCTAATGTTTTTCACAGTGACATATACAACTCTGAATATAAAGTTTCAGAAGGAGGAAAAGAAACAATAGTTTCTAAGGCAGTATTAAAGGTTTCCTTCCTTCACAATCTTATGCTTTTACTGTGCATAAAATCTTGATGAAAACCCAGGCCATTTGGTTCAGTTTACCTTTCCAAAGTGAAACATTGTGAGAACCTGAGTCCTTTTTTAAACTTATTGTCAGGTGCTCAGAGACAAGCAGCCACAGAAACAGCACCAAGAACTGAAAACTCTAAGAGATCACTTTTATTTCTCTGCCACTTCTGGATTGCTCCTTCTACAGTCACGAGCATCATTAGCATCTCGTCTAGCTTTAACAAGGTGGATTTGATTAGTTTCCTTTCATACTAATCCTAATCTTGACCTGCTTCAGTCAGAAAACTTGGTTTTACCCCAAGATTTCCCACTTGATTTTGAGAATTACTTTCTTCACAATCACAACTTCTCAACTCGGTGTCATGTGTAAGTTCACTTACTCCGGTTCTGCCATTTTAGTAGTCTACATGAGGTCAGGTCTATCTGATCTGCACCAAAACAATACCAAACTATCCAAAGAGATGAAGGATTAACAATCTTTACATGAAGCACACTTCAAAAGTACAACATGCTAGAAAGGAGCAGGTAAATAAAGAGCCTTCCACAGAGAATTCAAATCTAAAAGCAGGAATAAAGTCATCTAAGTTGTTCTTGTGTGTTTAATATTAAAAAAGCAAAATGAAATTCATCTCCCACTTATTATTTAGTATCTTAACCTTTTTAAAGACAATACCAAAGAGACAAACTGTTCACATATGATGTCAAATTGCCCAAAGTTTTACTGCAATTAATTCAGTATTTATTTCCTCTTCAGTGTAAGGCAGTGGTTGGGGGGACCACCCATAGGCTGCTTCTAAGATCCACAGTCACTGCTCCAGCCCCCCCACACACACCTTTACCTTTTACTGCAAGTCTGCACTGACTTATATGTTGTTTGGCTGCCACACGTTTTCTGTCTCCAGTAGGAGGTTCTCACTCTCCTCCACCATTTCTTTCCAAGCCAGACTTGCTTATAATAAAATTGAAGAAAAGTGCAAAGAATAATTTTTTGAATGACCGTATAAAGTTTTTCTTCAAAACTTCCTTCCTAGTGATAGACCATTAAGAAATTCCTTTTCACAGAAATTTATTATCTTATTTTCTTAAAGCTTACATTCCCTTTTAAACATATTTTTGAATTCTGCTGAGTTAGTTTAGTACAGCATAGTAATGAATAACAGGCCCTGATTCCACAGAGGTATGCTGAGTTTATATACTGTGCAAGGCAATATTAAAATGCCTAAGTAGAAAATCTGTTTTCTAAAACACCCCAAGAAGGTATTAGTCACCTGTCTATTTTACCATCAGTCTAAAAGACCAAGCACTCTGCTGCAAGATGAAGTTACTCACTTCTGAAAAAAAAGGGCCTTGCACTCTTCACATCTTAGCTTCTCAAACAGTTAGCTTATTTATATTGATTGCAGCACCTCATCCTCAGTACACATGTGAATTCCGAGATTGCACCTAGAACACACATTTTGCTAACTGCAGTATTCAACTCTAGCAACAGCATTAAAATATTACAGGTGTCAGCTTTAGAGATCATGCTACACCTATAAAAACTCCACTGAACAAATGGTTTGGCAATGACAATCTTTAAAACCATTTCAGCAGAAGACGTGTTGTAAACATCAATTTTCTCCAGGCAACCCAAAAAGCTGTATGTACACAGAAGTCAAGCAAAGGACGGGCAAGTGATAAGCAAGATAAAATATTACAAGTTTTAAAAACCACATTACAAACTTAAGTAACAGCTTTTTAATCACAGTAATAATTTTCAGTCATTTACTGAATGTAATTTAAAAATTCTAGCACAACAGGGGACTGTTAAGCACACTTGCTGTAAAAGCCAAGAAGACACTGTAAATACATTGAGAAACCAATGGTAGGCAAGTTTAAAATGCAAAACAGTATGATGCCTTAAACATGTTCTCAACTTCACAAAGACCATTTTTCAAGCTCAATGAGTACACTGCCCAAAACATGACTTTTTGAAAACTAGTAAGAACAACCAGATTCACTAGAATAAAGTGAAAATAAAAATCATAAAAGGAAAAACACAACTTGTCATTCTACGCATCTCCTCTGATAAGAGCAAAAAGTCCAAGACACATACACTGTTAACAGGGCAGCATTTACCCAAAGCTGTAATCAGCAGAAAGTAAACTGCTAAAAGGCTGCTCACTGTCTCACCTTCAGGACACTGAAACATGCAGTTCTGCAGGAGTTTAGGGTGGTTTTTTTCAAAACATAGAAGCCTCATCTAAGTAGGTACTGTCCTTTTGGTCCCTCCATTTTCCCATGTCTAAAATTTGAAAATTGATACTTAACAACCCTGTTGCTGTGCTCTAAAACTCTAAGGCAGAAGGTGTTAGCATGATCTTAGTTTTGATACTCGTAAAGAACCTTGCCATGAAGTCTGAGGTTTGAGGTGTGTTGCCATGGAAGTTACTCTGAGATCACAACTACATTACATGAATTTCTTTGCAGGATCGAATGCAAGAGACTGATAGAATGGGATAAACCAGCTCTCAATACACTGCATTTAAACATTGCCGAGTATACATGCAACTGCTGAGAACAGCAACTTTAAGGAGTAGAATTTTTACTTCCACTTATTCATGAAAGTCCATTTGAGGAGTTATGAATACATCCAAGAAAAACATTTTGTGCTCTTTTCAGAATTTTTTGCCAAAGAAGAAAGGGAAGGAAAAAGCATGTTTAAATAGATTATCTCATTCCCAAAGCCAGGTTCTCAAACATTATATACACAATGAAGAAAACCCAGCAAATTCCCAGAACACAAAGCACCAGGAGTAAGGCCTTCCATATCAGAGATGATCAGTTAGACTTTAATGTATATTCTAATAAGGAAGAACATTTGAGAACAAAAACCTTTGTTCAACTGAATTATCACAATTCCTATCAAACTAAAAAAAGGAATAAAACAAAGAGCCCAAGTATGCAATGACATTAAGCAAGAAGAGAACTAGGATTAAACCTGGTGAGTCAAAAAAAGTCAACCTTACACACTAATGTGAATCCACAAAAGGCTGTAATTTTACTTCAGAGGCAACTACAAATAAATAAATGTTTATCTGGAACTCGCTCGTCAGCAGAGATTTTAACATGACTGAAATGCAAGTTGTTTTAAGTGTCAGAAGTACATTGATGTCTATCTAAAATTCTCATGCTGTAAACAAGTATTTCTTCGGCTGAACTCTTGCAGAGCTTTAGTTAGATATCCAACTACTATAAAAGACTTGAAAGCCTAAGTTCTAGAAACATATGATAATGTTTCGGTTAACCTTGAGACTCCTGCAGCTGTGATGTTTTGGATATAAATACAATTGGAAAATACTCACAGTATCTTCTTTAAAATAAGCCTTTAGGGAGCTTTTTTTAATATTTTTTAACTGGTCTGAAGTTTAATAAAAATCTTAATTTTGTTCATTTTTTGGAAAAGTAAATTAAGGGCATCTTTACACTTTTTTTTTTTCCCTTTCAATTAGAAATTCAGGTAATTTTAAAAGTACACACAAATTCTGAAAAAGAGGGGTGGAGGCTAAACACTGTAGGTCAGTATTTCAACAAGCTTTGATACATCCCAGAAGATGAACTCCTTGGAAGGTCAATTCACAAGTCCTAGAAGAGCTAAGCATACCACTTCTTCCAAGGTGGTCTTTAAGATTTCAAGAAAGCAGCACTCCACACCTCTCTAGCCATAAATATCATACAAGTATAAAATATGATAGAGTTATAATACCCACACATACATTTAGATAAACCAACCTAGTGTAAAGTTCTATTTTCAGTCTCTTACACGTTGTCTTCAGCTGAATGCTTTTAGGCTTTAACTATAAGTAGTTTAGATACACATTTTAGCAAAGTTTAGCACAGTGTTTAGATACACATTTTAGTGAAGTTTAGCACAGTGTTTGAGCTATGCTTATGTGAGGTCACTTCACCTGGCAGAGGAATTGAGAAGTTTAAAGCTGAGATTTTTCAGGAAATGTAAGAGGTGGCAACAGTCTCATTTTACTCAACAGAACAACCAAGTGGATCTCTAAACAGAGCTAACTTTCCCCACCATTAGAGAGCCAGAAGAGATAGCTTATCCCCTTCCCCTTCAACATTTCTCCCTTACAAAAGAACAAAAAGATTACCTTAAAAAAACCTTTCAGAGTATTTCACAGCATGTCTGTTCATATACAGACTTCTGGGAAAAAAGGCAACTCGTCATGCTGCACTATGCATACCCATCAATGCAGAACAAAAACTCATTTATAGGAATACCAGAAGACACAAAACAATCTCGCAGCTTTCCAGTCTGCATTACTGAACCCCAGCCGCTACACATTAACAGAGCAACACCTTTTCAAAACATTGAAACAGTTGCAGATTTAATAGCCAAAAGTGATGCAGAGAACAGAGACGCCCTTCCTCCTCCCCAAATATTTCACCAGAGTTCATCATTCCCAGTGTAATTTCATTAGTCTCAGAGCCCGTTCAACAAAAGTAGGAATTTTGTTTATTTGTTTGTAAAGATACACCTAAGATTCCCCAGCATTAATGATTTGATTTCTGCTACTATGAGCCAGACTCTGGATAATCTGAACAAATAAAAGTAGCAATCCATCACATTCAGTGATCAAGAATACAGAACTCTTCCCCCCTCTTACCCCCACCCCAAACCTGTCTTGCAACTACCGCCAAGCTACATCCTCCTCCTGCTCCTCCACAAGCAACTCATTCTCTCCCTCTCCCTCTACATCCAGCACTAGGACCTGTCTGCTGAGTCAAGGAGAGAACATACCATTAAAGGAACACGCTAACAACTGATCCTAACTTTTCTCCAATACCATGGAGCAACTGGAAGAGGAGGAAGAGTTGCATGTCAGCTTTTCAATCAGAGTCTGTCAATAAATGGGACCTACAACCATAAAACCAGTTTCTGGCCACCCACCACTCCTTAATAAAGTCCTGGTCAGGAAAACTATGCTGACTCCAGTTGCTGAAGTCTTTCATTTGTTCTCTCCTACATTCAGCTCTGATCCCGAACAGCTACTTGTTTTTTGCAAGGTGGAAAACGTCTTAGTTACCACAATCTGACTCAATTGTTCAAAACCTGCTTGTTCTGGCCTGCAAGGTAAGATGCCTCACTCAGTACATTTTTGTGTTCAATTTTTGCTTAGATATTAAAATCAACTAAAAAGGCATGGTTCTGCAGTTTCTTGCCATGTGTTTTATCACATGTTATGATAGGTGGGTCATTTCATAACTAGTGGAACACTTGGGGTGCCTTCTGTTGATGAGTTATTTTAATTGATGTCGTGGTTTAACCCCAGCTAGCAACTAAGCTCCATGCAGCCACTCGCTCACTTCCCCCCACCCAGTGGGATGGGGGAAAGAATCGAAAAAAAGTAAAACTCATGGGTTGAGATAAAGATAGTTCGATAGGACAGAAAGGAAGAAAATAATAATGATAATAATAATAGGGGGAAAAAAAAGAAGGGGGAAAAGAAGGGGGAAAAGAAGGGGGAAAAGAAGGGGGAAAAGAAGGGGGAAAAGAAGGGGGAAAAGAAGGGGGAAAAGAAGGGGGAAAAGAAGGGGGAAAAGAAGGGGGAAAAGAAGGGGGAAAAGAAGGGGGAAAAGAAGGGGGAAAAGAAGGGGGAAAAGAAAAGAAGGGGGAAAAGAAAAGAAGGGGGAAAAGAAAAGAAGGGGGAAAAGAAAAGAAGGGGGAAAAGAAAAGAAGGGGGAAAAGAAAAGAAGGGGGAAAAGAAAAGAAGGGGGAAAAGAAAAGAAGGGGGAAAAGAAAAGAAGGGGGAAAAGAAAAGAAGGGGGAAAAGAAAAGAAGGGGGAAAAGAAAAGAAGGGGGAAAAGAAAAGAAGGGGGAAAAGAAAAGAAGGGGGAAAAGAAAAGAAGGGGGAAAAGAAAAGAAGGGGGAAAAGAAAAGAAGGGGGAAAAGAAAAGAAGGGGGAAAAGAAAAGAAGGGGGAAAAGAAAAGAAGGGGGAAAAGAAAAGAAGGGGGAAAAGAAAAGAAGGGGGAAAAGAAAAGAAGGGGGAAAAGAAAAGAAGGGGGAAAAGAAAAGAAGGGGGAAAAGAAAAGAAGGGGGAAAAGAAAAGAAGGGGGAAAAGAAAAGAAGGGGGAAAAGAAAAGAAGGGGGAAAAGAAAAGAAGGGGGAAAAGAAAAGAAGGGGGAAAAGAAAAGAAGGGGGAAAAGAAAAGAAGGGGGAAAAGAAAAGAAGGGGGAAAAGAAAAGAAGGGGGAAAAGAAGGGGAACATACAAAACAAGTGACACACAAAGCAGTTGCTCACCACTTGCTGACCGATGCCCAGTTAGTTCCCAAGCAGCAGTTCCTGGCCAGCTTTCCCCCCATTTTATATACTGGGCATGACATCACATGGTATGGAATACCCCTTTGCCCAGTCTGGGTCAGCTGCCCTGGCTGTGTCCCCTCCCAACTCCTTGTGCCCCTCCAGCCTTCTTGCTGACTGGGCATGAGAAGCTGAAAAATCCTTGTCTTAGTATAAAAACTACTTAGCAACAACTGAAAACATCAGTGTTATCAACATTCTTCTCATACTGAATCCAAGACTTAACATTGTACCAGCTACTAGAAAGATAATTAACTCTATCCCAGCTGAAACCAGGACAATGGATTCATTTATTTAAAAGAAATATAAAAGTTATACATTTTTGTTTCCCTTTCTCCCATGACTGAAGTACTCAAAAGCACTCCCTAGCAATCAACAGAATCAGCAAGGGAGATAAGTCATATAAATATTTGAGGTAGGTTTCCTAGCAGAAACTAAATCTCACTGATGTTTCATTTCAGAGGACTGTACTAAAAGAGCTGTCTCAGCAATTCTCAGATTCAGTATACCTAACTATGAAGTAATTTTAACCATCTAACTTTATTTTAACCTGTCTACAGTTGTGGGGTCCTGGGGATTTGGGAGAAGAGGGCTGGATTTGCAAGAATAGGGAAAATAGGCTGATCCAGTTCACTTCTAATTACCAGGACTTCTGTAATTCTGCAAAGTTTTGGCTTTACTCTTATTAAAAAGTACTTTTAAAAAATAAACTGCTCAATATGCCGAAGTACAGTAAGAACTCAGCCTAACCTCTCCTAAAAGCTGTATGTGCATTAAACCATCATTTACAATCCACACAATTCCTAGACAGAAGATACACAGAACATGGGCAATTTTATCACTATCAGACAATCAAATGTCTGACGTGTTTCTTCCCTCACAGAACTGCTAAATTATAGTCTTCAGTTCAGCTAGAGCTGAGACAGCCAATTACTCCTTATTTGCAAGCAAAGAAATTATTTGGATTTGAAATATGCATCTTATTGCATTTTCACAGCACCTTCTCTAAACACATATCCCAAACCCACCCACTTCTCCACCTATCAAGAGTCATGAATTGCTATTACCACCACTCCTACTAAATTCAATCCTTAATCCACCTCCTTCTCAAAGGCATGTAAGAACATATGGCCTTGAGCTTGCCTGAAGGATGACAGATTTGACTATGTCAAGTAGTTTAACCTAGAGAAGAAAGTTTTTGGTTTGGTTTGGTTTGGTTGGGGGGTGGGGTGGGGGCGCTGTCTCATCAATGTATATAAATAACTGAAGGGAAGGTGCACAGCCAGAGCCAAGCTCTTTTCAGCAGTGCCCAGTGACAGGACCAGAGGCAATGGGCACAGACTGAAACACAGGAGGTTCCATCTGAACATCAGGAAATGGGTTTTTTTACTGTAAGGGTGACCAAGCACTGGAACAGGCTGCCCAGTGAGGTTGGTGGAGACTCCATCCTTGGAGATATTCAAAAGATGTCCAGATACTGACCTGGGCAACCTGCTGTAGGTGGCCCTGCTTTAGCATGGGGAGACAAGATGACCTCCACAGGCCCTTGCCAACCTCAGCCAGTCTGGGAATTAAGTGAAGTGAAAAGGGAAAGAAGTCCTATAACAGAAAAGCTATTATCAAAAATGCTCCGCAAGCTTCATTAGGAACAACTCTTAAGCTCTAGCATTTTTGCTCAGTCACATAAAGAAAAATCAAGTGAATGCCTACCTTCAATTAAATCAGGTAGGGTAAAAGTCACTGGGACTTTAAATCCAGCAACATACACTACTACATCAACAGATAAAATGGTTAACAATGGAAACTGGAGTACAGGTATAAAGCTGCAAGGAGTTTTATACTTTCAGTCATAACAGAGAGCTATTCAAGAAAGATAATATGGGTCTTTTCCTAAGATGCAAAGAAAAATTCCTGGCCATGGCTGTTATCTGGACATCAAGAAGCAGCAAAGAAACCCAAGAGGTTGAGGACATGTATCAGAAGCAACAAGGTTTTCCAAAACACTGAAAAAAACCCACTTTTGCATACTCATTAACTTGCCTGCCTTCACCAAGCTCATAATACTATTTCAATCTTTCTCTATACTGAATTTCAGACAGCTACCCCTTGACACTTACCCCATGCTCAAAACACTCAGAAATTCATTCAGTGACTAATAAAAGAAAGTGAAGCACAAGACCAGGAACTGCAGTACTGCTCCCCCTCCTCACTTTAGTCACCCAAAGTTAACACCAGTAACTTAGGTCCCTCTCATGTCAGTCTCAAAACAGACCACAAGTCAGTGACCTAAAGAACATGGGACTAAAAGCTGAAATAAAAGCCCAGTAACAGAAGACATCTGTCCCTTGGGGTCCAACCCATTAAGAGCATGGGCCAGAACTTCTCAAATACAATGTATTATGTACAGCCCGACGGCACAGCAGGGTTTGGCACCAGGATTCCTTTCAGATTCATGTTGTGAAACTGCATCTAAGACAATATAAAAGTTTGAAAATCAAGGAAGAACGTAAATGCAAAAAATAATAAAAAAAAAGTCAGCAATAGCCTTCAAATACAGGGAAACACGGACAATGTGATAATACAAGATATCAGTCACTTGTTTACCATAAAATAGCCATGATTCAGTTGACATTTAAAAAATACTGAGATTGCTCAAAAGCAATCTCAATATTGTCTCTAAAGCTTCATCCTACTTCCAGGAACAGTATTTTAGGCATAAGAAATACAGCTGAAATATTCTAGATTAAACCTATGCCACACACAGTAAAACTGCAAAAAGACTTCCTCCCTCTACAGTTAACCATTAAAATATTTAGCAATATGCTCATAGCTACTGGATTCAAATTTTACACCTTCAACCATGGGGCTACCTAACAGATTAAGACAGATTTTTTTTTTCCACCCCATTAAACCAGGTTAAAAAAAGTGCAACCTGATGATTCAAATCTGGAGGTTAAGAAAAAAGTTGTGTTTTATTCATTTAACTTTGGATTCAAGTACTAAATGATTCTGTAACACATATTCTGTTGAACCTGCATCTTCTGCAGATCTGGAATAAACTGTGTTTCCTGTATGATAAAGCAAAAAAAAACCCAAAACCATAAAGTTCACCATAGGAGTACTACTTCAGGCAAACCTTAAGTCTCAAGAAAGATCAAAGCTCTCTCAATATGGGAAACATTTCATTGTTTTAATGCAAAACGCTACACTCGGCCAGGTTAAGGACTCCTCCAAGCTCATCTGTTGGAACACTGATTTAAGAAGCTGGTGAAGGAGCAGGAAAAAGCTTGACAAGTTTACCTTCAAAAGAAGCCACAGTATCTTGAAGCTTTCACAAAGACAGATGGACAAAAAAAAGAGAATTTCAAGAGAACTGAGAGTAGAAACAACTTCATGCAAGGAAACTGTGCAAAGTTGTTCACACAACCTATCTTAGAAGTTTTATAATCTAGAGAGAACATAAAAAAACCAATATGCTCAGCAAAATAGTTACGATGGAGTAAAAGCAAGCTGAGCAAGCCATGAGATCTTAGGCATCAGACTGTATCACTTCTAATCTGTCTGTCCTTAGTCACTGTTCACTCTTCACAGCATTGAGAAGCAGTGGGGAGAAAAGGGCTGAAGGTACCACACCTGTGAAACAGACTGCAGCAGCCCCAGATGGATGGGGAGTTCCGACAAACTGCCAGTTTAGACAGCCAAAATTAAAGAGCGTGGACTTTCATGTTAGAGAAAAACGGAGAAAGCCTTTGTACAATTTTTGCAAAATACAAACCTTAAGTAATTGCAAAGGAGCTACTTCACAACCTTTCATCCCAGCTTCCACTTTAATGAGCACAACCTGTTTAGGAAAGTTATATGAAAAACAGTACAAGTCCAGACTAGATCTTCTCTGAAAAGCAAAGAGGAGTCAATGGGCTACAAGTGAGCAGATTGTATCAGAAAAAAACAAAATTCAACAAAAAGCTCCAGCAGAATAACAACATGTAAGTGGATATTACTCATATTTCCTCTAGCACCTTCCATTCAATACTTCTGAATTATACAAATACAACACTGAGTTTCTTTAATCTGTCATCTTATGAATGGGACGACAAGTCACTTGGCTCCTCTTTTACCAAGGTCATACGAGGCTGCTGCAAACCCAAGCACAGAACACAGGTGTGGTGGTGCATTTCTTCCCCCTCTCTGGGCTGATCTATGAACTCAGGAAGTCTCTCTACATCTTAGTATAAGTAAAATGAGTTGGGCAGTTAAGCGTTGCTTGACCGCACCAGGAACTCTTGCATGGCTAAGACAGGGAGTCATGCTGACCATTCCAAGGACTCCTGCTGCCCGGCAGGGGACGGGAACAGAGATAATTACTTCTCTCCTGACAACCTTGAGACATATCTCTGTTCTCTCCTAACTGCCTTGCAGCATCTGGTATCTGAACCTTAATTCATTCTCTGATAGCCCTGAAGCCTTCCTTAACTGAATCGCAACTCATGCCTAATAGTACCAGTGCAATTGGAATCCCAGTAATTTGCTGATGACTAAAGGTAGTCATCTCCCAAACCTGTAAGCAGCAGTACTAAGTGAGAAACTTTGAGCTCTCCTGGACCGCAGCGGGCTACAACTAGCATCTCCCTCTGAGTGAGATGCCTCTCAGAGCTCGCAAACTTTTCTCTTTGTGAAGATTGGAGGTCTGTCACCAAAAATGGACGAGACTTGTGCTGATACTCTCCACTCCTTGACGGTCAGCCCTTTGCCCGTTGAGAAAGATGCCAAAGCATTTGAAGTGAATATTTTCACTGAACCCAAGGGGAATTCTGAACAGGTATACCTCTTTTACTCGCTTAGGTATATACATCTCTTAGTGCCTTTATGCATGTGTGTACTAACCTGAATATTTTATAGCAAGTATATTACAAACATTGCATTTCAAATCTATACTTAAGCTACTGTCATGAACTTTATTCAACTGTGAAGGAATTTCAGGCTTCTATTATACTCATAATCTCTTTAGATATAAACCGTTGACCAAGTCTGAGACTAGGAGTCGATCCAGCCACACCTAGACTCCAACAGGAGTTTAGAATGCAAGGGGGTCTTCTCTGAACCTCGTGACTCAACAGGAGGGTCTCCCCTACTTTTTCACATTTCTGACCTTTGTACAAATCACAAGAAATCAATTCTAACTCTATTTTCCTTTGTATGTTTCTCTTTTACCCTATTGTGTCTTTGGTTTCTGTATACATAATTTTAGTTTGATTCTAACTTAATTTTCCTGCGTAAGTTTCATCCATGTATTCAATGATAGTGTGAACCTTGCCATCGAATTCTGTAAAGTTGTGTTTTTATATAAATTCCTATTAAATCATTTTTACTAATACCATTGGAGGTGATTCTTTAAGCGGTCCAAACCACTCCATTTTGCAACAAGAGGTCTTCAGAGTCCTGCTCATGTGTTTTAACGAAGTAAGAGACAAAAGATAAATAAAAAGATTAATAAAAGATATAAAGTTGTATTCCTATTCTTTCATGAAGATCCTATTCCAAGTACTGGTAACTAAACATTACTGAAATTGTAAGTAAACATCACTATTAATAGTAATACTATCAATACTAAATATTAACAGAGTATTAATAGTCTGTACATGTTTCTGAAGCACTATTAATCAGCATACTATTCTGCTATGATCAGTATCACTAGGGGGACATCAGCAACAAATATAAAACATACCAAAAATGGCATTCTATGAGAAAAGCATCATATAAAATAAAAGTCCATGGAAGAAATATGAAACATCAAAAATCTGCTTCTAAGTCCTAAAACAGTAGCTTAAAAACTGGAAGAACTAAAAAAAAAACCCAAACAATTAAAGCATAATAGCTTCTGATAACAGACAAGACTTTTTTTGTTGGGTTTTCCCTTAGCTTCCTTAGATTTTAGTGGCCAGTCTGTAACTACGAAGTCCCCTTGAATGGCCAAATCCTTTTGCAAGTCATGGCACCAGGAGTTGTTTTGAAGACTGGCCAAAACGCAAGTGAAAGAGCCTCAAGTTCTGGATTTCCATGCCTTTGTTTTTATTACTAGAAACACTTTTTTTAAATCAATATGCTGATAAAGCTGTAACTAGAACAAAGCAGAACAGAGCTTGCCCAACTCCCACTCCTCCCTCACTCCTTTAAGTTAGCAAGATTGTTGAGGTTATAAACACAAAAGCTGGCTCATTTTTCAGAATCTGCATCAAAATTGGTTTACACCAGTTAATCCAGTTTCTCCATGTAACCCTCCAGGAGTCCCAAAACATCATTAATGCTGCAACGTGATTTAGCCTTCCCTGCTTTCAAGTTACCTAGTGTAAGGTTAAAAATAAATTCTTTAAACAAGTTAGGTCAAACTACCACAGACAGATTGGGCCCAGGTATAAATACTGAGTCAGCCAGGTAGCAATCCAAACCCAGATTCCACCAGAGAACGTGATATAATCACAGGAATTGCTAAAAGGGCCTGGTAAATATTAAAAAGGCAAAGCCTCAGAAGGCTGAGTCGCTGCCGTTTGTTGTGAAGGGCTCCGTTTCAACGGCAAGCACTGCTCCTCCAGGCCTGCACATCCTCCCCCTCCCTTCCCTTCCCTCACATCCAGCTCCAATTTCTCTCCTTGAAAAAAACAGCTGCTCTCATGCCAGGACGGCCCCTCCATTTCACCAGCCACCACCACCCCAGAGGCTATCGCCTTGATCTGCTGCTGTATTATAAGCACTCAGCATTTACTCGAATTGAGATGACTAGGGACCAACTGCTGCTTGGCAGCTAGAGGTGAAGCGGGCTGGCCCCCGTGAGTTTCCCCTTACATAGCCCCACACCAAACCCGAAGTCTCTGTTCCACAAGACTGCATGTTCCTTTGAACACAATCAAGAGGGCTCTGCACATCCATGCTCCTGATGTTAACACACCTGTAAGAAAAGCTTCAAACCAGGTTCACCCTGAATGCCACCTGGGAGCTGCTCAATAGCACTGCAGATGTTTCAGCACATATTTTTAAATCTATTTCACATCACAGAGTTCAGATCGTTGCCATCAGGCTCAAAGGTGCACCAGGTCCCTTTCTACATCCAGTTTCTTGCAGAAGGGTTTCTACCAGGCCACCTTCCTGCTGCAATTTTCTTTGACAACAACAGCAAACACAGAAGAGCTTTCTTTTTTGTTTTTAAATGCAACATAAGCCAGCCCAATAGCAAAGCCCTGCCCTGACTTCAATTCTCATAAACCACACATAATAGGGGGTGAGGAAGGACTAGGTAGAGAAGGTTAACAGAGAGAACGTTTCATTTGTCACCATGTCCTCAAGTAACCTACTGTTGTTGCCGAAATGCTATTGTCAGTGAATTCTGTAGCAACACTGTGACCGTGACACGGCTGTCCTACCCACCCCCACCAGCGAGGGAGCACCCGAGAAGGAGATGGGGAAAGACAACATGGAAATAAAGCCCTACACAAAGCACAAATCAAGTTATTCACCCACTTGTTCCCCTTCTGTGCTGCCAGCACTACCATGGCCTGATTCGAGACTAGGAAGGAGCCCAAAGGCACGCAACCTTCCACCAGCCCCACTTCTCCTCTGAGGGGTCCAGCTGCACCCCAGTTTCCTCAAACCCCCAAGCCCACAGAGCCACGAGAAGCACGAACCCGTCAGGAGAGAAACCCCCAGCTCTAAGTGGATGAGGAACAACCAGGATGGGGTGCAGGACCCACTGCCCCGAACCAGAGAAAGCGGAAAGCTAACCCACCTCTCCCGGCACCCACCGGGGGGCGGGTGGGCTCCCACTCCCGACAGGAGCCCGGGCAGGAGCAGAGCGGGAGCTGCCTGCAACCGCGGCCTACTCAGCGGCCCCTACCCGCGCCCCTGAAGTGTGTGTGTGTGAGGGGGGGGGTGTATCTGCGTGTTGGGGGGGTGGCAATCTAGGGCAGGGCGAAGCTTCCCCCGGGCGGCCGCCAGGAAAAGTAGGGCAGAGCCGCCTCCCCTCACACGCCGCCACCCCCACCCCCCCCAACCCCTCCGCGGCCGGGAAGGGGCGGTCCTGGCAGACACCTACCGCCGGACAAAAGCACCCACCGGCAAGAGGAACTGGCCCCGGGACGGGCCCGTCGCCGGGCCCGTCCCGGGGGCCTCGGGTCGTTGAGGGAGCAACGGCCGTCCGCGGACCGTTGGGCGGGGGAGGGGCGCCGGGCCTCCGGCGGGCGCGCGGGCCCACCGCCGCTGCCGCGCGCGCAGGGCGGGCGGGGAGGGAGGGAGGGAGGGGGACGCGCCCCCCCCCCCCCCGACCCCCGACACCTCCCCGCGGGCGCGCGCGGCCCCGGACCCCCCTCCCCCCCCCATACACACACTCCCCCCCCCACCCCCCCGCGCGGTACCTGCCCAATGTGCTCACAAAGCAGCAGCAGCAGCGGCGCCCACCACCGTCACGTGACCACCCCGCGCCTGCCTGCCTCGCTCGCTCGCGCTCTCTCTCTCTCCCTCCCCCCTCCTCCTCCTCCTCCTCCACGCGCGCGCGAGGCCGCTCCCCCGCCACGTGACGTGACGTGACGCGCTCGCCTACCGCCTCCCGTCCCCGCACCCCCCAAAACCCCCCACCCCCCCACCCCTTTACCCTCCTGCGCGCCTCGCCCCTCACACACCACCAGCGCACGCCCATCCACCGGCCCTTCCGCCTACCCCCCTCCGGCACCACGTGAGCAGGGAGAGCGAAGCCGGCCCCTTTCTCCCGTCACGTGACGGCGGCACGGCGCGCGCGCGCGCACACCCCCCTCCACCCCAGGGCGCGCGCGGCGGAAGGGGACGGTTGGCCCCGCCCATGGCGGCGCTGAGGGAGAGGCGGCGCTGAGGGGGAGGCGGCGAGGGTTGAGCCTCCGTGAGGGGCTGCGGGGCCTCCCTGCTCCCGGTGGGCCTTGGCGCCGGTTTGTCGCCGCGGCAGGCCCCGGGGCAAGGCTGCAGCCGCTCCTGGGTTCGCTCTGTGGAGAGTTGACGCGCCGGCGGAGCGCGACCGGGAAGGGGGCTTCTGCGGGGACGGGCGGCCCCGCCTGAGTGCTTTGTCAGGCCGCGGTGAGGTAGAGCCCCAGCGCCCCCCGGGCGCCGCCTGGTCCCTGGGTGGGCGGGTGGGTTTAGGGGCAGGGTGAACGTTCAGAAACGTGGCTCGGTTCCTCTCTCGCTGGCCGAAGGAGCGGTTCGAACCAGGAGCTTTTTTTTTTTTTTTTAAGGTTTTTACTTGTTATTTTAAGGTGGGTTTTTATTTTCTGCCCTGCAGGGTTTTGGCAGGACTGATTGTGAGTGGTTTATGTTGCAGATTAAAGCCTGTTCAGGTTGCCACGTTATATTCATTACACTTGGTGCCTCGGTCCCAGACAGTGTTCAGGCTGAGCCAACACAGGCTTTCTGGAGCTCCCTTGTTCCTTCTGTAGTTGTTCTCTTGGGGGCTTCATCCCAGACCTATTTGATATCCCAAACAATCCACCTGACTAGAGAATCAAAAGGCTCCTTCACATTTTCTCTCCACAGTTGCTGAGAGCAATGCCTGAGTGGTCAGGAAACTGGAACCAATTCCACGCTTACGTTAGTTTTTTCTAAGTGTCACACTCTTTTGCTAGGCTGGATGCAGGTAGGCACCCCATTGACATGGAGGAATCCCAAGACAAAGGATATCTGTGCCACAGGAGGAAAAGGTCAAGGAGAGTATGCTAGGGATGAACAGAGAACTGCAAGGGAGTGGCAGAGCAGAGGTATGTCAGAGCACTTGGTGCAGCTTCTGGCAACCTAAAGTGAATGGTGACAGGACAGATGGCAAGGAAGGAAGGTTGCTTGAGTCCCTAAGAAGAGGAGTTTCAGGTGGTGAGCCAGGAAAAAAAATAACTTTTTTCCCTTTAGGCTTTTTCCTGCTGTGCATTTTTCCCATTCTGTACGGCACCTCTGGTTGCCTGAAATGTAGCGGGTTTACCCTTCCAGCATCCCACCTTTGTAAGGGCTGGCATTTTACGGCAGGGCTCGATTAGCTGATGTGGAAATTGGTACCTGCTTGGCACTTTGCTGAGCAGGCAGGGTTGGTGAAGAGGATGGGGGCACCAGATATCAGACTATTTGTTCAGCCCCTGGTGCCTCCAGTGAGATGTCCTGTGGTTTTTGACCTTTTCTGTGGTCTTATTTCCTTTGCTGCTGTTTGCTCATCCTCTGTCCCTTGACCCCATACTCTCCACATAAGTAGAGAGGGCATCAAATCTCATTTTACCCAAAGCAGTATCTGAAAATTAATCGGTGTTGTTCATGCTTCTGCCTTCTCTTTTTAGAGTAGACAGATTTAAGTGGCGTGCGTCCTGGACTGACCTTGATATTTATTACATAGATGGGCAGGAGCTACAACAGTTCCTACTGCTCAGAAGCAGCAAGACCTCCCTATTCCCATCTTTTCCCAATAAGATAGAGGGTCCTTTAAAGCTAAGTTGAAATTCAGACCAAACAGGGCACAGGTAGTGTTGATTTTCTTGAGGCAGCTGTTGGTATTTTGTTTTATTAGTATTGGGGGGAGGAAATTAATTATAGCTCTAAACAAAGTTTCACAAGCATTGTGACAAACATGTCTGCGGCTCCATAATCTGTGCAGATTTAATCAGTATTATTAGCATTCTTTCATCATGACTTGGCAATCCTTTGCTAATCAAGATGGATATTTGATGTGCAGCACGGAACAACAAAGGCTGAGAGCTCTTGGGATGCTGTAGTCAGATGGTGTGGTGCCAGCTGGAGTGTGTCTCTGAATATCACACAGAATCCATCCCAGGAGCATTTGGAATAGGAGAAAATTAAACAAGGATACCAGGACTAAAGCATTGTAGGCTCCTCTCTGCTGTACATGGAGTAAATATAAATGAGAAAATGGCATATTTCACCGCCAAAGCTTCCAGAGGAGAACTAAAGGAATAAACAGATGGAGGCTTGGGGTTATAGACCCTTGCTCCAAATATTAAGTACCTGGGGCTTGGACAGGAGACCCTGCGCTAAACACAGTGAAGGTTTGACTAGGCCTGGCAGGCAAATTCTACCTGCTGCCTGTGTCCGGACTTTACCTGCTGTTACAAGGTTCTGTGACCTTTTCAGTTTTCCAACTACTATGAATAATGCAGCCCAGGTGCAAATCCCACCAGACTGTGTTTTTAAGCTTACTTCAGGATTGCTTTTCTCAGTCACATACTGTAGATTTCTTAGATAGCTAGCACTCTGGGTATCACAGGCTGGAAACCACCTTTCTAGTGCTTTGGCATTCTATTTGCCAGTCACATTTGCGAGTAGGGGGAAACCACTTGTGTTAAGAGCATCAGCCTGTTCCTAGTTCAGAAGTCTGCTCTACCTCTGTGTTACAGACAAGAAACAAAAAACATCTATTCACAGGCTGGGGCTGCAGTGTATCTTACCTCTTGCTAATGCTCTCTTCTACTTTCCATTCTACCAACCCTTGCCTCTCAGACTCATTGGAAAATTAATCCAACTGAGCTGAAGTTTAGAGCAGTTTTTCACAATTTAGTGTGAAGGTTTTATTTTCTTTGTGCCTGTTGTTTCCCCCAGTTATATCACTTTGTCTTAACAAAAATACTGCTCTTCTCTGCAAACTGTTCTTACAGCTTTAACCCATGACACCTGCATCGACAGCACTGCCTTTCTCCAAAACATACTCCAGTAGCCTCAGAGAGACAATGTAATCCATTCATACCCGGGCTCTGTAATGGAGAGGCTCCGCCTGAAGAAACCAAGCTTGACTTTCAGGTTTGAGTTGAGTTTGCAGGGAATTAGGAATTCTCTCTAGTTATAGTGACGTGCAGAAAACAGACTCCACAATCAGTGAGATTGTAAAGTAGGTATGTTCATTCAGCGCTGGGCAGCACGGGGGGTAGTCCCACCAAAGTCGTGTGCGCCCGACTCAGCAGTTTGCCTCAAGTTTATACAGTCAGGTATTACATATTCACGATATGCCTATACGTATGCATGACCTATCCCTGCTTCATATTAAAATTAGCTCCGAGAGGTCATTTCCATAGTCTCCTCTCAGCTGCGCCTGTGCAGTGCCTCTTTATGGTAGTCGTCTGGTGGTCGCGGAGATGAAGATAGATGACTCCTCTTCGTCACCGCTAGTTACCTCTTTCCTTGCGCAGGCTCAGTGATTTCTTGGTATTCGCCCAAGCTGCAAGACCAGTCTTAGCTGGCTCTTGGGGCCTGCTCCTGCTTCTTATCAAGGACTGTCTCTACCTCATTGGCTGGTTCTTGGGACCAGCTCTTCTTATCAAGGACTGTCTCTACCTCAGCTAATTTCAACAATGTAAACACTAAACATCATCTTTCACCCCCCTTTATTATGTCTACTGAGATTCTTTTGACTCCCCTCGTCTCAATAATGGAACAGTTGAAAATCTTAGATGCAAAGTGGGGCTGTGTGAAGAGATGTTGACCTTGGGCATACAAGAGATTGCTGCTGCATTTAGACTTGGGATGAAACTCGTAAAGATGCTGTCTAGAAATGGGATCCAATGCATTAGATTGCATTAATATGCATGCAGAGGCAAGGCTGCAGCCACAATTGTACTTGAAAGGGTTGCCATTTCATTTGTGGAAGCAAGCCCTTCTAGTACAGGTGCCATTCACAGCACTGAAGGCAGGAAGGGTAATGATATCATTGTGTCTAGCCTTCATACAGCCCAGGCCATTAAAATTCTTAACATCCACAGTCTGCATTAGTCTCTCATGTCTCAGTGTCATCCTGGGACTTAATTTTGGACTGCTTGATCTTCCTTTAGAGACAGTGTGTGCCTGGAGACAGACCCTCTTCCATAGGTGCCCTCTGCAGCCCTTGGTCCAAGTTTTCTCACCTCGTAATTTGGCTGTATGAAAAAAGTTCAACACATCTGAGCCTGATACTGATCCTGCAGAATCTCACTATAAGCACCTGTTTCGGGGAGGATGTTGGCAGTTGTTAATCTGTGTAGTGCATGCTCTGCTAATGGTGAGTGCTGAGTTTGTTCTGTCACACTCCCCGATTAATTCTGTGACGTGCCCACTGTTACCTTTATCAGCCGAACAATCTCTAAGAATTAAATAGGCTTTTGTTAAACACACTTATTTTCCACACAACCCTGTTGCCTGGCATTAACTATATCTAGCCTTGAATTCTCTATTAATCAAGTCCCTTATCAGTTTTCCATTATTTTGCCTGTGACATCAAGGAAAGTAGTCTGCAGGTATCTGGTCACCCCTCTGTGCCCTGCTCAAACAGTGGCATGCTTCCAGCCTCTTAAAATTTCCAAAGATTAAAATGATCTCCATGAAGCCAGAAGTTTCTCTGGCCAGCTCTTAAAGAACTTGGGCGGGCAGGCTTGGACTAGATGATCATTAAAGGTCCCTTCCAACCCACAGGTCCCTTCTGACCCAAACCATTCTATGCTTCTGTGAACTCTTGGGTGTAAACACCTCAGGCCTGGTGATAGAAAACCATTTCTGACTGTCAAATGTTACTTCACACTGTTTGGTCCATAAGCTAACAACCAGCTATTTCTTCTGTCCCACTGTGACACTACTAGAGCATCCTGCTTCTTAGTTGAACAAGAAGCAGCTATTTTTTAAACACTCCTACTTTTATAATTGTCTGTTAGTCCTTTTAAAACTGTCTACAAGTGGGCCAATACAATTGCTAGGAATTTTTCTTTAAGAGGTTGAAAATTCCTGGAAGCAAAAAAATCCTTTTGCTCATATAGCTTATGCAAGCTTATACCAGAATAAACGTAGAGGAATTTGTTTTATCTGTTCCTTTTCTAATTTAAGTTACAGGCAACTCAAAGTTTATCAACCAGAGACACCAGTTGTTTACATGCAGAGCTAGTTCATTCTGGGATGGCTGATTAGTTCAGCTGCAGTGTCTCGTAAATGCAAAGCTAATTCAGTTACTGGGCTGCATCAACATCTTCATGCCCTGCTGGAGACTTTTAAAAACATCCTTGCACCATGTTGTACAGTGCCTCTTGCAGCGCTTACAGAGCATCTGCTTTTATCAGCTGGATTTTAACAGGCCTGGTGGAATCTCAACCCTTACTTACTCCAGATAATGTAAATGTTCCTGTAATTGATTGGTAATAAACTAATAGTGTTGTAAAGTGGAAACTAGATGTTGTGCCATTTACTGTTTTCCCCCAAACTTCATCTTAGGATAAATTACAAGCATTTTTATCCTGTGATATATTTTAGGAGGATGTTTTGAACAGCATGTCCAAGGATATTTGCCAGTTCTGGTTAAATGTCAGTCATCTGCTTTAAATTATAAAAGGGCTGTTTGTAGATGGAGCAACTGGCAATGGCAGAAACAAATCAGTGAGCTTAAGAGACCTTGGAGGGCTGGTCAGGCTTCCCTCAGTCCTGTGAAGGTAGGTGATAAGAGCAAATAGTACTGAAAGCCATTTCCAAACACACTGAGGACAAGAAGGTGATTGGGAGTAGTCAGCATGGATTTACAATGGGGAAGTCATGTTTGACCAACGTCATCACCTACGATGAAATGGTTGCCTTGACAGATGAGGGAAGAGAAGGGGATGTTGTTCACTTTGACTTTAGCAAGGCTTTCAACAGTGTTTCCTATAACAGCCTCATAGACAAATTGATGAACTATGGACTAGGTCTATGGACAGTGAGGTGGACTGAAAACCAGCAGAACTGCTGGGTTCAAGGAGTTGTGATCAGTGGCACAAAGTCCAGCTGGACGCCAGTCACTGGTGGTGTACCCTAGGTCCTGGGGCCAATAGTGTTGAGTGTCTTCATTAATGACTTGAACAGTGGGACAGAGTCCAGCTTCAGCAAGTTCACAGATGGCACAAAGCTGAGAGGAGTGGCTGATAGACCAGATGGTTGTGGTGCCATTCAAAGGGACCTCAACAGGCTGGAGAAATGGGCCAACAGGAATCTTAAGTAGTTCAAAAAGGGAAATGTGAAGTTGTGCACCTGGGAAGGAATAACTCCATACACCACTGTGGGCTGGGACCAAGTATCTGGAAAGCAGCTTGGCAGAGAAGAACCTGGAAGTCCTGGTGGACAAGTGGAACACGAGCCAGCCATGTGCCCTTGCATCAAAGGCCAACAACATCCTGGGCTACGTTAGGAAGAGTGCTGCCAGTAGATGAAGGGAGGTGATCCTTCCCCTCTTCTCACCAGTACAGCACTGGTGAGACACATCTGGAGTGCTGTGCCCACTTCTGGGCTCCACGATACAAGAAGGATATGGGCACACTGGAGGGAGTCCAGCGAAGGGTCACTGAGATGATTAAGGGACTGAAGTACCTGACATATAGTACAGGCTGAGAGAGCTGGGATTGTTTAGCCTGGAGAAGAGAAGGCTTAGGGGGATCTTACCAGTCCCTTGCCTCATGGGACTGACTAAAGAAGAGGAAGCCAGACTTCTCAGTGGTGCCCAGTGACAATGCACAAATTGAAAACCAGAAAATTCCATTTAAACATGAAACTTTTTTTACTGTGAGGGTGGTCAAACACTGGCACATGTTGCCCAGAGAGGTTGTGAAGTCTCTATCCTTGGAGATATTAAAAACCTGACTGGACATGGCCCTGGGCAGCTTGCCCTAGTTGACCCTGCTTTGAGCAGGGTGTTGGACTAGCTGATCTCCAAAGGTCTCTTTCAAACTCAGCTATTCTGTCATTCAGAGAGTAGAGGCATCCAGCATTTGGGGATATGACTTGACCTCTCTGACCATTTCTTATTCCAAGAGTGTGTTAGTAGGGAAATCCATGCCATATGAGCCAGACTCTTCCCTGTTGTCACTTTCTATTGCTCTGTGCAGAACATTCAAGTGCTGGATGTTTCCTTTCCCCTAAGCAGAGTTGAGCAGCCTAGAGTACAGGACTAAAAGTTTTCCCCCAAACCAAATGCACTCAAAGTGCAACAGCAGCAGCCTACTGTATATATACCAAGATAACAGGGAAAATAATTTTTTTGGAGTCAAAGTCTGTTTATATAGGTAAAAAGCTAAAGTTGGCTTCCTGTGATTAAGAGGAAAGGGATGCTCCTATAAATGCACATGACAAGTCATCATTACTCCTAGAATTTCTTTCCTGGAAGGGAATAAAGTCTCTATGAAGTGGTTTTATCAGAGAGCAAGATCAGAAGTTGTTACAGCTTAATAGCTCTCTACTGGCATCCTTGCTGGCTGGGCTGCTGCGTGGTGTCCAGCAGCCCTCAGAAGCAGGAAGCAGTCTGCCTCCACAGTGTGTGAGGAAATGGCTCGCGCTTTCCCAGGTGTTCTTCTGAGTGCTGACCAACCGTTCCTCACCCTCTTGGCTTCCAGACCTCTTCTAGGGTTCATATATATGGAGGAATTAGCCAGCATTGCTCCCTAGGTGAATACTACCTAGAATACAGCAGCTATATGGGGAGGAGTTTTACAGCAACAGTGGCAGTCTGTCTCCCCAGAGGCAACCTTAAATCTAGCCGCATCCTTTCCAGTTGTCTAGAATCTGTGGAATTTATACTGTAGATGAGTCCATGTGCCTAATGTTCACCGTGCACGAGACACTGCAGTGAGTCTGTGGAGAGAGGAAACCCCTCGAACAGGGAGACTTTTGACAACACAGAAAAAAAACCACAGGCACTGATTACAGGGGCTACAAATCTTTCTGCTGTGACTTCAGCATCCCTGGAACATGACCCTCGCTCTGTTTATGTCTTTGGCACAAACAGTCCAAGCAACCGTCTAGCTGACCTTTTGACCGCAGCACTGCACTTAAGGCCTGCGGCTTCTCTCTTGCCTCTACCAGCTCATGGTACACCTTAATGAAGAGGGAAAGGTAAGACTCTCCGTGCAGGGCGTTACTTTGGAGCAGCTGATCAGTAGCTCCCAAATGCATTATTGTCCACGAGGTCCCCTGAGCCTTGCAGGGGGCTGAAGGCATCCTGGCATTTGTTCTTCCGGATGAGGAGGCTTGGGGGGGACTGAGGAAGTTGGGAGACAAAGCACAGAGGTTCTTGTTTTCTAATACTCTGTCAAATTGCTCTCTTCCAATCTCTGAAAAAATGGCCTTTGCCCAAAGAACAGTTCAAGCACTGCGTTCCTGGCATCTCTTAATTTATTAATCCATTTACTGGGCCTTGAAAGCACCTTGCACTGGAAAAGACTATACTGATCCTCCATTCAGAAGCAGACAGGATAAGTACAGCTATGGCTAGGAAGAACTAACAGAACCACTGTGAAACTATTCCCACAGTGCTGTCTTGGTTTGGATACCTTGTTCTGCAACAGCGGTGCCAGCAGCTGGCAAGAGCTGAGAGCCCAAGTCACAAAGATCAGAAGCAAAATACACCCAAGAAGGGAAGTGATGACAGCCAAGCAAACCTGCAGCAGCTGGGCCGGGAGTCAGGAGTCAGGCAGCAGATTGAGTGTTGAAAGGGATAATGTGCACTGCCACCGTGTTTGTAGTGTACAGTAAAAGAACAGTTGACAGAAACATAGACCTTCTGCAGGCTCCAGGCCAAGGAGTGCAATGGATCTCATCTTGGTTCCACAGCCAGGAATGACGGTGGCCACACAAGCACATGCCAAGCACAGCCAGTGAGAAAGAACTGAGGGAACCTGGACTGTTCAGTATAAGGAGTGAAGACCATGGCCATGAAACAGTTAAAAAATCCCTTCCAACAGGAAGAGATGAGCTGGCCCACAGAAGGGAACAAACTGCTTCATCTGCACAGGGAGTGGGAAAGCAAGGGGACCTGCAGGACAGATGATGGGACAAAATAGGTGAACGCTAGAATTAGCTGCTAGGGGAGGATTTGGACTCTACTGCTGAGATTTAAGCTGGACACACATCTAGGAGGAACTTGACGAGTACTGACCATCTTGGTACTTCCTGACATCCTTTTTGGTCCTGCACATCAGCTGACGGGCCCCACATCATCTGGATGCTGTACTCAATGGAGCGTCTGATGCAGCTGGGGAGTTACTAACCTTCCATGCCAGAGCCCTTTCTACAGCTTAAAGTAACTGTCCCCTCACCCTCTTATGAGGCTTAGGGGTAGAAACAAAACCATAAGCCTGGCAGGGGACCCGTTCTCAGTTAAGGAGGAGTAGCAGCAAGTGTGACCATCTAGGAACAGAGCATAGCTCACAAGCAGTTCAGCTCCAGGTGCCACACTGAGGGGTTGGCACAAGCTCATCCAAATCCATGGCCATGACAGGAGACAAGCCAGGAGTCACAGGTTGTACTGCTACCGATGCCTTCTAGCCCCATCCCACCACACATCTAACACATCATCTCCTGCATGTCTCCAGGGCCAGGGATTTTTTTTTTTTTGCATCTCTCAGCTCTCAAACAGTTTGGTGTAAAGCTCAGTAGGATGACAGTATAGTATTCACATGTTTTTTAGACTCTCCTTTTCCCCTTTTGGCATCCACAAGTACAGTAGTGTTACTGAAAAAGCTGGTCGAAGAAACTCTCTAAGACTCAATTTTGGAGTTTTAGAAAGCAGACATTCTTTATTGCAGCGCTGGATGCATGGGGGATAGTTCCTCCTAGCGTGCATACCATTACCTACAGCAAACAAAGCTTATATTGTTTAATATATACATATTCACTACATCTCCCAGAATTGTTGTACATATTCATGTTATTTGCCAGAAATTATTTACATAGCGTCTGCCCTTTTGGGTGTGTGCTATTAAATGGGTCGGTGGTCTTTCGGGGTCTTCGAAACCCTCTAGTGGTCATATTCTTGGTGTCTGCTAATTGAACTCTCTCTTAAGGCATGCACAGTGTGGGTCATCTCAGGTGGTTCATCTCTTCTTCCTAGCTAGCTGGTCCTGGTAGGTTTTAATCACAAAGCTCAGCAGAACTTAAGCCTTCTTATCTATTTGTGCATACTGTTAACAATGCTCAAGGTTTTCTTACATACCAAAAGTTTCAAAGTCGCTCAAGCAAGCATAAATTAAGCACTACAAAAATACAATGGAGTCTTTCAACGCCAACCTTTATTTCAAGGCATCAGTAATGCCTGCTACAGGGAGCAGAGATGGTGCAGCTGGGGACATGGTCCCCCATAGCTTGCATACAAAGCTGCAGTTTGTCCATGACCATAGAAACTAGCACCTCAGGGTGAGGACAAGTGTGAAGAAGATGGGGATGCAGGAACAGCTTTTAGGCACACGATCTTAACCTCCGAGATAAAGCTTAGATCTCCTCAGGACGCTCCTCCAAAAAATAACCTTCCTCATTCTACGCAGGGAAGAAGAGGCAGTGCAATAAGACAGCTGGACAGAGGCCTCACTCTCCTGTGCAATGGCAATATGGTGGAAGATCCAGTGCTACAGGTGCAGTTTTGGTACATAAAGTCTTCCTGGAACCCTTAGTCTTATAGGTACCAGAAGAGGAGAACAGTAAAGAGATGCTTTTAAGAGTGTAACAGTCCCAACTCTGCCATTAGATAAATTTCCTATGGAAGAAGCAAGGAGTGTTACTGCAGCTGTATAGAGAACAGGACTGAAGTTCAAGTGATAAAAAACATGAGTAAGCTGAGAACCTGCCCTTTGGATATCAATCCCCTCACTGGTGAAGGAAGAACAACAGTTCACTTTATTTCCTTTGAATCACTCATGTTAACACAGAGGCTGGACTGTTACAGGGAGAAACCCAAGCCCACTTGCTCTCAAACTGCCCTGGATTCACGTGCAGTGGGATGATCAGCAAATAAAGGAAACCATCAGCCAAGCCAACACACTATACAAATACATTTTATTTAGAGATACCCATAATAAGATGCACAAATACTTTTTGTTCACCAATTTTCCAATCACAACTTCAAGTAGTGGTAAAAACAAACTGCAATTAATTACAATTATCTATATAACAGGGCAGTAATAAAAGATCCATTTGTCAGATTACAGCATGGTTAACAATACTCAGGTGAGAATGTACAGATCTAGGTATTTAAAAAGTGCATGGGTCATTGCCACATACACTAACATGCTTTTTCAAAGAGCAACATCTTTCTGGCATGTGAACACAGTAACCCGGTTAATGCAAGATGGAAAATTAGGCTCTTAATTTGATCTGGAAATCTATCTATTCACAGTTTTTCTCCAAACGACAAATTAAGAGTTATTTGTGACTGACACATGGAAAGCAATCTGTAAAAATCACTGTTACATTGTCCATGTAGTCAAGCAACACACAGATGACCTAAAATGATCAGTTCCAGCCTACACCTTCACAGCTCTTCTACCACAGTCTTCTTCAGAAGAGTCCAGAGTACTTGATTGCATTTAGCAAGCTGGCAGAAGAGTTGTAATCCAAGAACCAAGCTCTTGCACCGAGTTCTTCCACAAGAGAAATCTTAATCCTCAAATTTCAAAACCACCATATTCCACCTGCAAGCATGTCACCTGGATCACATATTGCTGGGTTTACTTTTAAATTCCCACCTAAATGGAGGGAAAGGTAGGAAGTGGTGCTGATCTGAGAGAGTAGCTGCATTGGTTTAAAGTTGTATTTAAAACACATGGAACCTGGACTCTTCTCTCCCGTGTCTCTCTCAAACCAAGGAAGTTCAGCAGGTTCCACCGCTCAATGCAATCCCTGTTTTGCTTTTAAATAGGGATAGTGCTATACAGTGCTTGGGAAAGACCAGCAAAGGACTGTTGTGTGGATGATTACATGAAAGAGCAAGAAACACATTAGATCAGTCTTCAGTTAAACTTCTTCCACTACAAACAGAGAGACAGAGACTGACTTTTGCATTATAGTTGAGAGGCACATTTTGCATTGATGAACAGAAAACCCCAGTTCACATTGCAACTTTCTGTGGATTAGAACACAGACAAACCTACTGCTAAAGCAATTTTTTAAAAAGAAACCAAAACCTCAGTTACTGTTCTATTTAAAATTCTTAAACTGCTCCCTCACCTATTCCATCCAGAGATACCTTTCCACTTGTGTGTATGCAGCTGCTTTTCCTCCCTAAAACTTGTTTGTGTAAGACATCCTTGTTTCTGTGCACCTTGGAAGTAGACAAGTATTCCAATGCCTCTCAGGGTGGGCCCCTGTACCACATTCAGGAAAGCTGAGAAAGTCAGTACAATTTTGTACATACACAGTGAACCCCAGAAGAAACGACGAGAAAAATAAAAGCCACCAAACTGAAACAGCCAGCAGTACAGGAATCAACTCCTTCATGGAGCAGGACTGAGGTTGGAACAAAGCCTTTCAGACTGAAAGGGGAATACCAGTCCAGGGAGATAACCAGGGCTGAGTCAAATGAATAGGAAGACTGTGAGCAAGGCCAGAACTCAGCAAGCTGCTGCCTAAGCAAGCGTAGAAGTCTCAAACTGTCATAGGGCTTTAAGAGGTGCCCCCGGGCTTTGCAGAACTGGTACCTGAACTAGTAAGCTGTCAGAGGGCAGGGAACTTGCTGGAGTTCCAAGGGGTAGAGGGTGGCAAGATGGGAGCAAGGTCAGGAGGAGAGGCTGAGAATGGAGACACAGCATTTTGAGCAAGAGTGACAGAGCCTGTTAGAAATTACTTATCCAGACCTAGTCACAATGGCCCCACTATCACACCTGCACTGAGAGCAAAGCAGAGAGCAGCTAACTGAAGCTGTAAATCCTAGCTGGCCTGTTAACACCCCTGTACATCAACAACAAACCAGCTGGAAGGAGCTGCAGACAAGACCCTTTTCACTCCATCACAGCAGGAAGCACATGGAGGTGGCTGGTGGCAGCTGTAAAGCACGCTAGTCACAGCCAATCAAGAAAACGGAGAGACAAGTGCATTGGCAACCCTGAGTGATGAGGGTGAGAGTGAGTGACCACTGAGGAAACTGGTTCTTCTCCATGCCATCTTCACATCTCATCTGAAGAGGGATGACCAGCAGTTTCACAAGCTCTGGAGCAACTGATCTGCAGTCGCATAAGCATACAGCATGATGGAGCTAACCCTCAAAGTTTCCATTGCTCAAACACTCCATTACAAGCTCATCGCTGAGCATAGCCAGCCCCTGGGCATTACTGCTGGCCAAAGCTCATTATATTAACTTTTGCCTTTTGAGCACAGGGTTAGAGTTTAGCCACTAGCCCTACTATAGCACAGTTTTTTCATAATCCACCAAATATGCAAGAGACAAAAAAAAAAATCTGTGGAGAAAGCCTTTAAATGGGATCAAGTCAGCAGAAAGTCAGTGATGCACCCTCCTGGCTTTGCCCTTAATGAAATCTTTAGTTATGACATTGAGTAGCAGCCAAAGATGCCAGTGCTCTGGTTGACTAAACCACCACTGATCAGTTTAATAAACACACTGGGTGCAGACGCAGGGCAGCTCCACTTCCTGATCTGCTGACATCCACTGAACAATACAGATGCAAGAGAATTTCACCTTCTGTAGGCTGCACAGGAGCGGAGTCGCCACTCCTGAGGCAGCCAGCCAGCCATTGAAGTTTATGGTAAAAACACAGAGTGATCTTTCTGCAGTAGGCTACAGGTTTTCTTTTTATTATGACTCAATATTTTTCAGACTAGGCAACCAGCTTTGAATGGATTGTAAAAGGCGAACTAGGAAGAATGGGAGAAGAAGAAGGTGCTGAAGGTTACAAAACAAAGTTAAACCCATCTGTTCTACTCTGAAAAGTGACTGTGACAGAAGAGGACCTTACTGAATTTGAAGAAACTCTGAAGTTAGCAAGAACTAAAAAGAGAACTCCAGATTAATTCTGTACTGGGGTACAGAGAGAACAGATACAGCTAGCACAGGAAATACACGTACATTAGAACTCCTTGACCGCATATTAATGTCAATACACTGATGACTAATCATACCGATTCTAAAAACAAAGATAGCCTCATGGATCAACAGAAGGCAGTACTGTACTTCAGTTAGTTATGGATATGCATGCCCATTGAAGGCCACAGCGAGTGAAGAAGTGTTCCTGTTTCCATGCTCTTATGATCAAATTAACCTTACAGCTGGGAAGGGACATCTTGTATCAATCACACCATCCTCTGCTATCTGCATTAGGGATGGAAACTCAGCCCAAATTCCAGATGTCAGTTTGAGTTTAAGAACAAAGGTTTCCTTTGCCAATTCAGAAAAAGCCAAACATGTAATAAACATGTCTTTGTATAAAAAAAAAAATAAAATCACTTTTCAGAGGAGAAACAATTTGCAAGGTAATTCTGAACACTGAGCCCCATGTGCGGACAGGCTGGTTTTGCATACTATCTGTGATTTCCCACTGTTCCATTTGCAAGCTGCATCAATAATTTTGAACAGTTTTATCTTAGTTAAAAATGTGCACTGTAACATTTAAAGAGAGCTGTTACTACTTCACTTGACAGCTTCTGAGATAGTTCAGGATCCAGTGCTGTTTCTGACACAGCTCACGACAGAAACAGCAAGCTGAGAAAGGCTCAGCTAAATAGGTGGAATTGCAAGAGTTGTTATCAAGCATCAGACCCTGGATTCAGAAAAAAAGCCAGCAAGTCCCAATTATTTTTTTCCCCCCCAAGGCTTGAGAACTTATTAAATATATTTGGAAAAAAAACATTAAAAGCAGTTCACCGTAGGACATCCTAGTCTCAGAAGACAAGTTGTGATAACTGCACGTTTTAAAACACCTTGTGTAGTTTGTGCATCATATACAAGTACATCATAGGCAATGGGGAAGATCCAGCATTTGTGTACACATTAACATACAGGCAAACACTGATAGACATAACAGGTAAGACTGATCCCAAAACAAACCAGTGCATTGATTTGTGTCTACACCACATCCTAAAACATATGGAACAAGTCACAAGTAACAGTACAAACCTCTTGCAACTTCAAAACGTACATCTTAGAAAAAGACAATGCACGTACCCAGCCCTAAGACAGTTATGAGTTTGTGAGATAACTTTTTGAAGATCAAGGTACCAGAAGAGGAAGGCACATTAACCTCTGGTTGGTCCATGTCGGTATTATTTGGATGAGTCATAGTGATTTATATACCCTGAGACTGTGGGAGGCCTTGAAAAGGAAAGGAGACCAGTTGAATGGGCAAATAAAAAGTACAAGTTTAATGAGATTTTAAGATTCAGCACCTGAATTTTCCCTTTTAACAAGGGAATCTAGAAAAGCAGTTCCTAAGAAAAGAATGTATTGACTCCTAGATTTTTGTTCTGAGGTCAAACAATCAACATCTAGGACTACAGAAACATTGCACTATGTTGCAACTGTTTTCACACACCCTCTCAGCTTCAGTCTAATGACCACAACTGGTATGCAATCAAGTGTTTTACTTGGTGTTTTTCTGGGTACAGAAATGGTCAGGTAGCCCACATTTTCCCAACTCTGTCAACCCTGGCACCCTGTTTTAGATCTGTATGTGCTTTCTTAGATCATACTGCTCCCAGCAAGATACTAGAAAATGGCACTCAATTTTTAGTTGGGAAGATTCCTTTCTGTCAAGAGCATTCTTTCAATTTGCCAAGTATCATGTGGTTTTGATAAAGAAACCCAGCATCACAAGCAAAAAGATACTTCCTATTTTAAATCCTTGAAAATTAACATGGAGAAACAAGAATGACAGGGATATCTACTTGATCCCTCTGAAAACATTTCTGATTAAGCCCTTTCACAAGTACCTCCTGAGCAATGAACAAGTATCCCGTCTATGTTTTTAAATTCCTCAGGAGTCCTGAAAGCAATACCAAATGCTGTTGGGCTTTCACCTTTTCTCTTGTGCCCCCTTACCCATCTTCACCACACACCAAAGTGCCTGCTTGCAGAGGCAGGGGAGAGCATATGCAGGAGATCCCTTCAGACAAAATGTGGCTATATTCTTTCCACGCTCCTTCCTCTGCAACATGTACAAATTCCTGGTGCCTGTGCTTCAGAGACTTTCAGGTAAGTTACCGAAGGCACTGCAACACTCAGAAATGCATTTTAAGTTGAGGTCACACCACGGGCTGTAGCTGTGTGGTGGCCAGTGGTGCACACGGGGATTTTCACTTGTCTTTAAGCTAGAAGGCATGTGCCTGGCTAGCATGGGAGTCCAGGACTTGGTACAGGCTGGCCAGAGGATCAGCTCCACCTGCATCACACACAGCTCTGCAGCAGTGTGTACCCCAGTTCAGCAATTTAGTCATAGCAGCAATTGCGACAGAAGCAAATTGAGAACCTTGGAAAAGTGGGTTTATGGAAAATGAGGGCATCAGACCACCACAAGCAGATCTCAGAGCTCCCACCTAGCTGCTGAAAGATGCTGCTGCTTTGCCAAGATGCAGCAACTGACAGCCTATCTGTTCTTGGTTTCTTGCAAACAAACAAAACAGGTGACCTCCATGAAGGGTCTAGGCAAGCCTGCTTTATTTCACAGCTGCACCAGGTGAGGGACATAAATTCACAAGGTCAGTAAGTGCCTCTCAACTGAGGGGCAGAAATCAAGACACCAAACCACCACTTGACATAGCTGGATCATAACTTTAGTCTGTTAACTGCAGCTGCAAGCTATGTACAAAGGAAGTACTCAAGTGAAGGAAAAGGATGAAATTCTGGAGAAGATAAACTGATACACAAGTATCTTTCTTAATCCTTAAGATACAAAAAGCTGCCAAAGACTTGAAACAGAGGCAGCAAATATATCTCCATAATGAAGTTCAGGAGTCCCTCTTATGAAGGGAGTCACAAGAGTCACCCACAATGTCAATGTAACATTAGCGGACAGACTTAAGTCCAGTAAGATCACTGGGCACTCTCGCAGTGAATCTTAAAAATGGATCTATGTAGAGAATTAACAACTGAGACTAGGAACAAACACCTAATAAATGTTCTTTGGTAATTTACTTACCTTGGACTAACACCAGCAGCACTGATGAGGGAATCAAACAAGTGGACTCACTTCTTGACCGCAATCCCAGAAAGCACCCGAGGAGAGCAGTAGCAATTCTCCCTGGATGACTTGATTGTACAAGGGAGAATTGCTGGAGGAATTACCAGGAATAAGGTGTTTGGTGAAGAGGGTGAGCACCGCCCTCACTGCTATGCTTAAGCCAACACTCCAAAGTAGCTTCTGCTTCCTTAGTAACATCCATCACATTAACACCCAACTGTTACTGAGGAGGTGCTACCCAGTACTTACAAGCTGGGTATTACTGAAGCCATAGTTAAGTCACTAGTTTGATTACATGTGATTATGAATACTGAATATGTAATACCCAAAGATACCCAAATTAACATGCTAGTCTACTGAAAAGAGCTAAGCAGTAAAATTAAGTGCTTCCTACGCTCAGCAGCAGCACAAAAGATCCCACATGACTGAAAAGTCAACAGCAGGAAGAAAAGTCTGAAGGTCTGTTTAATTAAAGTTCTTTCCTCTCCTTCAAGTGCCCAACACTAGATAAAGCAGAGTCTGTTCCCCCCACCAGGAATAGACTGTTGCTGTGTAATCCCATCAGTCAAACACGTATGAGGGCAACTGCCCAGTTCCACAGTCTAAGCCAGCCTCAAAGGTATACCCAGTTTAAAATAAAGCAAATTGAAGGTCTCAAGCATGGCTTGACAAAATGCCAGCAAGCCCATTTCTGCTCAACAGAGGTCACCTCTGCAAGTACAATATTGCTACAGTAAAGACTGGGATGATTTGGGGTGGAGGAGGCAACCCCAAACATACCATTCCGGAGGGCAGGAAGGAGCAAGGGAGGGAAATCATTAAAGAAACATTGGAAAAGAGAAGACAGTCTGAAAACGGGCATGCCACTGGGTCTCAGCAGAGCATAGTGAGCTGTTCAAGAAGCTACTGAAATGCAGTCACAAGACTCAACTCCATCCATCGCAGGGGTCTATCTGCCATTTCAATAACAGGGTGCCCTCAAATCACCTCCACGCAGAGCCTGGAGATTCCCTGTCGTACAGCCATTTCTGCCCTTTGATGGGAAATCCCTGCCTTTCTCTCCATGATCCTGGATTTCAATTCCAGTATCTAACCCAATAGGGAAACAAAATCAAATCAAGTAAGGAAACCTGGCTTTTCCCCCTGTTCCTCCTATCACTTATCTTTGGACAGGTGGCATATCATCACCTTTGCCTCAATTTCTAACACTAACTGGACCAAAAGTGACAGACAACCAACCACAAAATATTCTGAAACTTAACATCTGTGTCACTAAAAGCATTTAAACCCAATAAAACAGGCTAGAAATTGAGTTCTCTCTGGCCCAGTTTGTTTACAGGCTTGCAGCACTGCCTAGTTTGTTTCCAGTTTTTGGGGGGGATTTTCATACAGCAACAAGGATGGACCCCTCCCCATGAGAAGTCGTCTTTGCAAGAAAGCACCCTGAAAGCAGAATACACAGAAGCACATGAGACTTGAGGAATTTTACATTCTTGTGCAGATTCTTCTTAGAATTTTCCAAAGTTTCCTATGCAGAAAAAAAAAAAAAAGGCCACTCACACTACCAGGCTTTAGGACCACACATTGAGGTACTCAGGGAGATCAGAGTCAGCAGAGAGGGACACTTTCCAGGGGTGTCTTCAGTAACCTAGAGACTATACTGACTGCAGAAAAAATAGCCTCTGTGTTTGGAGGCTGAAGCTCAGTCCACACAAATACCCTTTTTGCTCCCTCACCCAGACCTGGGATATGCTTCAATTAATAGATCACCATCAGGGCTAGAATTGGAAATTCTAGACCAGGAGTTTTCGATTGGCACTGGTGACACTAAGTGCCTAATTAGCAAATGTTGTTTCAGCAGAATTGGAGGACACTCAAGTAGACTCAAGTGTCTCGTCTCTTTCGAGAAAAAAAAAAAAAAAAAAAGCAGTACCTCAGACCAAGCCCAAATAAAAAAGCTAAGCAGAACACGTTCCCTGCGACAGAGTGATCTTACACAGTAGCTGAAGGAATAATCCTAGAAATACAGAACCAGCCATACTTCGCCAACACTTGTTTTTCTCTGCATACTTCCACTTCTCAAAACCTCTAAAATAACCAAAGCAGTATGTTGCCATCACAGAACAATGCAGGCACCATTATGACATCTTTAAAAAACTATGATCAACTCTACATAAAATTGGAGAGCTCCTTTGCTACCCCATGGTATATAATTTGCCCCTTTTCAGAGAAAAGCCTGAACAGCCGCACACAGCGCCATGAACTCATTCAGTTTAAGCAACCAACCCACAAGGGAAGTAGAATTATGAAATGCCGCAAGAAGATCTGTTCGTGAAGCACCCATGTCAGTGCTCAGTGTGAGTAAATTATACTTCTGGGACAGGTGCACATCTGGGAGAGCTCTTCTCTGGCCATGATTTCCACCAGGATGGAAGGGAACTGCATTCCTTGCAGGATTTCCATCCAAGCCTCCACTACCAACTGGAAATTAAGCCTGAGGCTCACTGCTTGGCATTACTGATGAAGATACCGAGTACAAAGACGAGAGGGACCACAAAAACACATGCTGACTAGCTCTATGCAGTCTGGCAGGAACTGCGTAAGGGACTAGAGCTACTCTGCAGTGGTGGCTGTGATCTCCAGCAGACGGGAGAACAGAGCATGTCCCAGCCTTGTCTTTCTTCTTGGCTTCAACCAGCTGCCCATTTGGCACCAAAGCAGTGAGGTACAGACACACTCTGCTCCACCAGTGACAGAGGCAGGGGAAAGGCATTCACCCCAGCAGGACAGAGGCATCATCAGTAACAAGCTGAGAGTGTGGTGCCTGCCAAAAGGCTAGGAGGAGCACCCTGGAGTCCTGCATTTTAGCTGAGTATTAGGTAAGACCATCACCATGGGATGTACACGTTTCACAGCTGGACCTGAAGGTCATTGGACCTATTATCCCCACCCAGTCCCACATGAAGCTTGAGGGAGTCTGAATGCAGAAAGCAGCAGCGGATTTGGGGAAAGACTGAGCTTCTGCTACAGCAAGCAGGATGACAGCAGGTGCTACTGCAACATGAGCTAACAGCAAGTTACCCTGCTACATGGAAAGTTTCTAGCTTGCGATAGTTAAGTCCGAGATGCACTCTTTAGCCTTGGAAAAAAACCACTTTATTTATTACATTGACTTATTAGAGGAGATGCACAACAAGAACAGCTAAAATGGGAAAAGTTTCTACAACCTGGGACAAAAATGGTCCTGGGATTTAGGCAGTTTAAGAACTCATGAGCTACAGCAGCAGCACACTCAGGAACCTTGGCTCATCATATTGAATGACAAGAACACTCACATCCCTAGCTCCCATTTCCTCTAAGCACCTCTGCAGGCCCTCCATGTAATGTCCCCCTGCAATAGCCATGCTGCAGAACAGTCTACACAAACTCCAGTTGTGCAAGCTGATACTTGGGACAGGCAGAAAAGGAACAGAGAACAACTTTTGCTCCTGGCACTGCTGAAAACTACAATTCAAACACAAATGCACTTTTGAAAACTCCTGCAGTTCTGCAGTTTGGGCTTGATGGGCAATACCCCTGGGGAATCCGTCCCTGGGCTCCGATGAGTACAGCTTAAAATTACCATATTCCTCTATGTATAAACAGTGTCATTAGACTTGTACTTTTAAAAAATAAGATCAACCCAGGCCAGGGCCAGGCTCTGCAGATAAAGTAGTAGCTTATCTCTTATAAATATTTTTAATATTTTTTAATTACAAGTAGTCCTCACTCCAGGTAATGTAACTGACGCAAAGCCCCTAGACTTTCACAGAAAGCCTGGGAGCAACCACTCTTTAAGGAAGGAATCCTACCTCACAGCAAAGTAGGGGAGGGGGCACATGGCCAAGATAGCCTAAATGTGGGGAAGAGTCATCTGGAGTAAATACAATAAACAGGGCATTAAAAAACCCATCATATAAAGGATCAAGGAGGTTAAAGCAAAAAACTGGTTCAAAAAGATGTACAAAACTGTTGGAGACCAACAGAAACTCTGCCAAAAAATAACTTGCATTTAAATCAGAAATCAATGGCATCACACAATTTTGTTGTTAAAAAAAGGAAAAGAAAAGTGGAAATCTGTGTAAAGATCAGCATTCATAAAGAGTTATCATTAGCTCCAGAGACCAGCGTAATTCCCATGAAGTCCTGATGGAAGAGGGCCTCCTGCCACAAAGAGTTTCATTCCAGACGAGTCGTAGCAGTGGGTGTAAACAGCATTTGGGAAGAAACTTATGTCAGAAAAATAATTCCTCCAGGTTTCATCATGGTTCTGTTAAAGGAAAGTTTAGAATTGTTACTGTTGCCAAACAAACCCAAAACCTTGTTTCACAAAAGCAGAAGGTAGCTTCCAGAGCCTAAAAATGGTTCTTTTCTAGTAACACTCTCTGAAGCTTCAGACAGATCAACTTGAAGACATCAAAGTTGTCCTGAAGCTTTTTCTGAGGACATTTGGGCCAAACATTGGACAAGGGGAGAAGAAGGGTAGGGAAGATACCAAGTTTCATTAGTTTTTAAAGTTACATCAAAATGATACAAAAGGTAAGGGGGCAGAAGTTAGGCAAAGCCATTAACTGCTTCATGATAATATACAGGAAATTGAGTGCCTGCCATGGCATTACCTCAGGAAGCCACAGCTTCTAAAATTGCACAGAATTAAATTAAATCACTTTAGCACCATGTTACTACAGTAGCATGGTTTTAAAGGAAGACAATGTATTTTTGTTTGAGCTTCTGAAAACTAGAACTAAATTACATTCAAAAATATAAAGATATAAAATCTAGTTTATTTATGAATCAGTGCATAAGCACATTAGTCAGTATGCCTTACACTCAAGCAACCAACCTTCAATACTCTTTCATAAAGCTTTTGTAGAAAGCAATTCTGCAGCAATTCCTCCTTACATGATTACTGTTACATGATCAGTGTTTTGCTGGGATGTGTTTCATACAACAGCTCCCATTATTATAAAAAGAACTGGTTCTCAAGTCCTACAGCACTCCTGTGTCAAGGGTCTCCTACAGCCTCAAAGGGTCTCCTGAGCCTCCTACTCACCAGCCAGCCTTTCCCAGTAGTCAGCTTCAAAATTTCACTTCCTCCTGGTTTCTGCCTCTGTCCATAGCAGGCATGTGTGGTCTTTTCATCCAGGAACCTCTGGGCTCTGATATCATAAAACAGTAAGGAACCTTGCCCCGTTCCCACTGTGATGATGTGCTCATAGAAGCTCACCGATCGAATACCTGTCAAACAGAGAAGGGACATACAATGCAGTAAGGAAGAGGGATGCTTTGGCTCTGCAGTGCTGCTGCTTGATGTCTAGTATTTTAAGAGGAACTACCTACTCATATTCTTCACAATATGTAAGTTTCCCCACTGCTATGGAGCAGTGCAGACAAATCCCATTGATGCTATTAAAACAGCAGCTTCAGTTACATATACTACTTCCCTTCTCCTCTGAGGCCATCAGCTACACTGATTGTGCACAGTAAGAAGCTTCATTCTCAGCAGGTCCCAGCTCTGCCAGAGAAGCAAAGATCATAAGCCATTTAGGATCAAGAGCAGCTTTGTTCTGTCTTTCACAAGCCTCTAAGCGAACACACCATGAACAAGTACGTGGCAGCAGAGGAAAGAAAGTCACACTGGTTTCCTCTGTGAGCTCACACCCTATCTAGCTACCTGATAAGCGACCGTGTGAGAAAAATCACTGTCCCAGCTGCCACCAAGTGCATTTTGCGGATCAACAGGCTAGCTGCAAGCAAGTATAACCATAATAACCACTAGTCACTTTGCTGCTAAGATAGATGAGGTTCTTAAGTAATTTTGCAGCTATCTCCACTCAAGTATTCTCACAAGCACACCTTATTCTTTGTAGCTGGCACTTTTAGCACTTCACCCAGCAATGAAAAGAGACTAGGAATCCTGCAACCTAAGCAACGCCATGTTCCACCAGTACATGAGAAGCTACAGCAATTTTCCAGTCCAAACAAAACATTCTACCACAATTCAGTTATGCCATTAGATTGAATAAAAGTACATTTTGTTTTCACAAATTCTAAACCTGAAGCCTCAGCTAAATGAGGATCCCTTGGAAATAATCTTGGGGAGACTCTGTATGTAGAAACTTGCAATTTGCAAAATGTCTTGTCATCTCATCTCTATTTGTTGTGTAGAAGGTTTGTTCTGTGTAAGCACTCCACCCCAAACAACTCTTTTATACAGATTAAACCCCGCCATGTCTATGTTTTTCCTTCCTGCACAACACGATGCCAAGTTATAAACCCTATGGCTTTTTAAGCCCTCTTCAAAGTACCACTGAATTACAGCCTGAACAAGCATTCAAACAGAAGGGGAAAAGAGCAACTTATGCCAACTACATCCACATGCCAACTGTTGTCACCATACCAAGTGAGACTGAACACCACGGAACTTGTAACATACTGGAATACACCCAGCGGTACACGTGGCAGCAGACACGCGTGAGGTGTGGATGCAGCCAGGGAGCTTCCCCCTTCCCTTTTGTACAGAGTCCTACCTAGAAACACATCCTCATCCTTCCACAACCTGATGTTACATCCACAGCCGCCAGCATCTGTGCCACACACTTAGAACAGGCAAGGCCATGTTGTCCTGCTCCAGATGTGAAGTCTTGGCTGCAGGCTTAATAGGTGGGAAACCGCTGTGAAAGTCTCACACCTGCTGAATTAGATTTACCAGATTCATATAAGAATCTCCACTTTAATTCAGAGAACTACAAATGCATCTGAGCAAGTTGGAGAGATCTTCCCCCCCTCATTACAAGGGCCTGGCGCTGGCAAATACATGCAGAAAGCTTCAAGCCCTCTACAATCAGCAAGAGCAGTCACTTGGATAAGAGGAGAAAGGCACAAGAGGAGAGCTCCTCTTATTTTTACTCTGGAAGTGCTCTTGACAAACAACCCAGCAGAACACTTACTTAACAGAAACAGGTGAAGGAGTATGAAAGCAGATGGCATATACTTTTCAATGCAATTTATTAATAAAAAGATGCAAAATGCAGAATGACTGTGGATCTTTCTCTAATAAAAAAAATTAACTGAAGGAATCTGTGATGTACCCACAACTAAGACGATGTTTAGAACAGGCTTTCAAGAAGAGCACTTCAAATTGGCTCCTAAGGGGCTGAAGTACCTCAGATTCATCATTCCCATCAAACGAAAAGCACAGCCTGTGCCCAGAACTGATCACAGTAAGCTCTCCAACATAGCCACCACTCTACCACCTGTCGACCTGGACTATTTGGGTCAGCAAATTGAGTCTTACTCCTGAGAGGCAGGGAGGGTCTACAAATCCCAGAAGGAAATGAGGATGCAGTAGCCTGTCCTACACAAGGAGCAGACACAGAGTCCATGCCATGCAAGCCCTGTCCACTACATTAACATTGCTACCTTCAGGATATAAAGTCAAGGGCACGCAACATTGCACTGCACGCCAGTCGAGCAGAAAGCAGTTGCTCTCGCAGATCAAGAACGAGAGTCCAGGGCCGGCACTTCCCTGTACAACTGCTAAGAAAAGCAACACTTAGAAGATGCACTAAAAAGCATTAGCTAACCTTCTCATATAGAGAAGCCCCAGTTCCAGACTTACTAAATGACCACCTTTCTCTGACCTGCTTTTGTATACAACACTAATGATCTGAAGTTAATGTGGACTTACCACGTTCAGCAGGTACATTTGGAAGCTGAAAGCACATTCAGGTAACACATCAAAGCACTTAAAAGTCAACCCAGATTTCAGTCCATAAATCAATAAAGAGCCTACTTTCTAGAGGTGCTGCATGCTCCAAGTCCCAGTGAGATCAACAGAAAGTTGAAACACTCGGTATCTTGGGAATGAATATTACTTATGTGCCTCCACCACCATGCCAAAATCATCCAGCTCTGCCTACTATGCAGGACAGAAAGCAGCATTGACAAAGGCATTCTCCAGACATGAACTGGAGATGCCCCAGAGATACTACCTACACACAGATCATCCCGCCATCACGGATGATCACGTACTGAAGGCAGAACCTTTCAGCCACCACTGGGCACCACGCTCCAGTGACTTGGTATTTCTTCCCTGTGATACTGAAGGGTGACAGTGTCAGGACCTCCACAGAGCCCTCACTGACAGTGGGTCAGGGCAAGGACTGTTGCTGGTAAGATGTTCAGGTGACAACATGAGCTGGGAAAGCACCTTTTCTCATATTACAGAAACTTCTCCCATGTCTGAAAGAAGCAGATCCTGACATTTATTTAGACCGCTCAAACTCTGGTAACCACATAAATAAAACTTTCCTAATCCTTGCCTACATGCATTCTCTTTTGATAACTTGCCTGATGAAGAGATGGATGCCTAGACACCAGCTAAATAAGGACTGCAATGTATTAGTCTGAGATTAATATGGTTTAAAACAGGCATCACAGCACAGCACCTTCTCATACTTGAAAATAGAATCTGGGAAGAAGCTTATGGGACCATGCATCCTGCAAGCCCTCACATTTGGCCCTGGTGTAAAGTTCAATTGGACATACTGCATCCACACCAGAAAAAGAAAACTGCACTCAAATGTGCAAATTTTTTTTTTTTAAAGTGAGCTTTTGTATATTTAAAGCAAATAAATACACATTGAAAATTAAGAGTCTTACTCATGACTTTAAAATTACAAAGCAAGCATTCACTCACAGCATAGACTCCCAATATGATAGCACAGAGCAAACAACATGCTTTTTTCCTGTTCCCAGAGGAAAATGCAATAGACAGTATTAATAGTGGTATAAAGACTGGATTTGCTTTAAGATGAAGTAAAACAGAATAAGACAAACAGTAAAAAAAATAAGTAGAAGTAAAATACACACTTGTAAAATTCAGCAATATTTGGATGGTGTACAACTTAGCTGATCATAAAAGCACTAAATGTTGTCTATCATTAGATTTCAGAGTTGCTTTCACATTTGGTTTGTTGGTTGCTCAAAGAATACTGTCATAAAAGCAAAACCTACATATACTATTAATGATTCAGTCTATCTCATGAAAAACACTTCCTATTTATTAAAAGCTTATCTTACTGCAGTCTTAACAGCTACTTCTGCAAACAAACCGTTTGAAGCACCCTTTGAAAAGTTTCTTACCACTGCCTCGTTCTTTGGAACACACTGATTTCACGTTATACGAAGGCTGCCTGGGATCCAGAAAGGAGACATGTGCCTGTGATCCTACTGCATAGACTGACCACTCCTGACCATACGCCAAACACACGTTCTCCCTGCAGTATGGCAACTTTGTGGAAAGTAACTGGAAACAGAAGGAAAAAAAAATCAACCCATTATGAGAAAAGAGCAAGATGTTAATAGAACAATTCTGTAAGATATGTTCAAGGAAGCTGCAGTGAAAAAAACAAAATGCAGCTAAAAAATAAGTTTACCACAGAAATAGAACTTTAAGAGAAAAGCAACAACCTGACCCAGAGAAAAAACCTGAAAGAGATGGGATGCCTTATCTGAACCAAACTGAGATGATAAAGGCTGAAGCCAAGTATTATACAAAGAACAATGGACATTTTGATAAATTGTTTTACATCTTTCTAAGCTACTGTTATTTCTTCAGTGGCTGTACACAGACATCAGCTCTCAGCTGAAAAAGCTTACCACATATGCTAGCATAGATATGGCTGGGTGAACTGGCAGAAAGTTAAGAGCACTCCCCACCCTCCAAAATAAGGGGAGTGCAGAGTTTCTCTCCTCAAGTTCTAATTTTCAGGACATTTCATTTTACATAAAGCTTTTAAGTGTTTTACAAACACTGCTGCTCTTTCTTCAAGCATTAAAGGAGATGAAGAATAGTTAACAGCCTTAACTGCTGTTTAAAATTTAACACCAACAAACAGAAAAGCACCTTCGACAGTGTGTGCTCTGCTTTCCAGAGATGAAAATATCCATCTAGGGACACAGCTCCCAGCTCCTATTTAAAAAAAAAAAAAAAAAAGAGAGTTAGTTTCTGTATTACAGATGTCCTTACAAACTCACACTCTCTACTAGGCAGGCTGCATAGTCTAGATTAAACTCATTCGTAATCCTGTGCATGCTTACCAAGATAAATTTTCATTTAATACTGAACTTGATAGAATGTAATACAACACAAAGGTGCCAGGCAGAATAAAAATAATAAAACAATAAAAAAACCAAAAATAACTTTCAAAAGTATAGATTTTGTTAGACAATCAAATAATGAATTATTAGACAGTATAATCTAGAGTTGACAATTCTCTTCAGCAGCTCCCACGCTGATTCTGATGCTGAAGCAGACATTTCTTTCCAGGCACTACTCTACTGAAAAAGCTACATGAAGTCTCCGTAACAGAGGAGTAATTAATGGCTATAGTGAAAAGTAAAGCCCATAGGAGCACCGTGCTTCTGAAAGCACACCCGCCTTTGCTCCAGACCTTCTCTGTTCTTTTAGGGCAGAAAGAATAGTGGAGGATGAATTGCTATTCCCACTAGCAATAACAAGAGATCAGCATGGGGGAGGTTAACATTTACTGTTTGTCAAACACCAACAAAGTAACACCAAAGCAAGCACTGGTGCCTGCCCTGTCAGTCAGCCACCTTACTTGCTGAGAAATCCAGCAATGATTCAGTCATCAAAACAGAACTGCCTGAATGTTACCTGGTCTTCACGAAAGGGGAAGGAAAGAAACAAGAGCACTCAAGAGCGGGATTCAATCTGCAAGAAGTGTTTTGGTGCCTTATCCGCTTCTTGTAAACATTCCCTGTCTCCCCCACTTCGGATGCAAGTCTAAAAATCAAACCCAGCAAAACTGTTCCTTCTGAAAACATGTGGCGTTTTTTTTCTACTGGACTTCTCCATTCACTTGGGGCAGAAGCAGACATAACAGATGAAGAATACCATCTCACATCATAAGGATGCAAAAGGATCAGGGGAAAAAAGTATTAGGTTGCTTCTCTGGTATTTTTTATTTAGATCACTTTTTCCTTTTTCTAATACATATGGACAGTTTTATGACTTCTCAGCAGTCTTGCTTATCCTACTGACCTTATTCTTATTGTTGAAAGCCAATGCTCGGACTTTGCAGTTGTCAGGATTGGTGTTCTCCTTGGGGATATCCTTCAGAGCCCTGTGTGTTATGTGGGCATAGACAGGAACTTGAGAGAGATTATGCCTGGCATCGCTTTTGGACAACACATCCTCTGTTACTTCCCAAAGTCCCATTGAACCATCCCGGGAACCTGAATAAATAGTCCATAAAAAAATAGTCCATTTCACATATACATAAATCCCCTTTTTAAAAAAGGAATAAACAACGGAGTCTGAAAGAAAGAAAGGATACTATTAATTTATTCTAACTGAACACACTCTTGGTGCCTAACAAAAACATGGTTTTACTGAGCTGTAAAGTTCATAACATTGTGAAGTCATTGTCAAGTGGTTTTTCTACAGGGTTCCCAAGCAGCTAGATCACCTCATCTGTTGTCAAACTGATTAGGATGCATCAAAAAACACAATCCTGTACAACAATCAGCATTAGAGATTCGCACATGGAATAAACTCAGAGGCAACTGAATAGCCTACAAGTTCAGCCTGACTTACCAAGGCTGAGACTGACAGTCTGTTAAGCCAATACAAAAACCTCCAAGAGAACTCAGTTGGGTTTATGCCAATTTGGGTTAATTTGATTTCTACCAGTATGCTTATGGATATGTACACACACATTCATGGACTGAACAGAAACAGCTATTTTAAACCACAACTCGTACCAATTTGGATGAAATCTATTTTAAAAATTATTTTGCTAAAACCAGTGCAACTTCAGTTCCTGTGTTCCATTCTTTAAACAAGAAGTTGAACAAGTAAGAACTCATTTTGTTTTTCTACTGAAGACATTAATCCAAAATATGAATCAATAAGAGTAACAATACTGTATGAAGAAAGCTGAATGTCTTTGGTTCATAGACCAACACAGGCTTAATCCAAGGCCTTATACCCACCCCTTCTGGTGTTTTGGCAACTCACTTCCATCTAAGGCAGCTCTGACAGGTTTGACATGTACCTCAATTTCTTCCCTACAAAATGTGAAAAACACATCCCTCCTTCTCTCACAAGGAATGCATAATAAAGATGTCAGAAAATAATATATATATATCAGACTATTTTATATATATATTTTTATATATATATAAATATCTATATCAGACTATTAAATTTATAGGCTTTGGTACATCACAGGGAATAAGCTGCAAAGACAGTTAAGCAAAACATCTTGTTGCAATACGGATAGTCCAGCACAGCAGAGATGGCTTTGCCCCCTCACAGATGGTGCAGTCATTTGCCACTATCACCTACTACAGCAAAATACAAAAGGAGCTTCCCAATGGCACTTGCATAGCAGCAGGCAGCACACACGACAAAACATCCTGCCACTCAATTTACATGCTGATGGTTTTTAATGGCATCTTATCTTGCTTGTTATGGAGGCTGAACACTCAAGCAACAGAATTTCTAAACATGGGGACATACTTTAGGAGGAAGCCCTCCCTTTTAATAGCTTTAGCAGGGGAAAAAGTCAATATATGTTGTTCAACCGGTTAGCCCTGAAGCCAAGGAGAATAACATTTGTTACCCTATGCTCAAGTCATCCTGGGAATTATTCATCCCATCTGAAGCTTTTGCCATGGAAATCTTTTTATCCAGCCAATACAACTGAGTGGACTGATGCACTCTCCCTCAGCTATGGCTGTTTAGTCAAGAGTTTAATTTTATGCTTATGGACTACTGAAATACACTGCTGCAGGTTTTAGAAGCAGAGTCCTGCCTTGTTCTTGTTGAAGTTAACACAAGCAAGAGGAATAATCAAGCCCTTGCTCCTCTTTGTACTCTCTCAACCATTTTGACGGCAGTGACAAGAATACTGCCGAATCTCTAACCTCAAGCTATATGATCAGTGTGATCTGCCATGGGACCAAATGCCCTTTTTCTCCTCCTGTGACATTCAGCCCACCCCAAGAAAGTCACAAAAAAATTGCATTTAGTTTCTTAATTCAGATAAAGGTATTTGCTATGTCCTAAATATTTGGAGTTCAAATATTTCTGCTCCACACTTTCAGATACAGATGTAATTGAAATATGTAAGACTAAAACAACATCAAAAGTTAGTTGTCTTTGTTTTCTCCAGATTAGGATCATCAGCAAAGTTCTGAAGAACTCAGTTTAGCAATCAGACTTGCCAAATGCTTTCAACAAGTTTTCCGTGGTGTCCCAGATCTGGAGACTAGAATGTACATCCTGCTGTAAGTATCATACAACAGAGAACATGGCATTCTTCTCCTCACACCTCCACCTTTGAGCATGCAGAAAACATTGAGAGCAACACAGTTCAATCTCACATGCTGTGCCCCTATTCCATTGGGTCCTTATCTTTCCCTTGGATATTTGTAATCACCTCTGCTGTTCTCTTTAAGCTTACTAGCTGACAATGTTTTTTTAATGCAAATATTTGGGTTGGAGACTTGCAAGGATCAACTTTTATATTAAATTCAAAATCAAATTCCAGGATTAGCTTTTTGGGTTTTTTTTTGGGGAAAAAAAACCCAACAAAAAACTTACTGAACTAACATTTCAAGTATTTGATTTTTAGGAGACTGTTATGATTTTCTGTCACCTGCAGTTTGACTCCTCCTTGTACAGCATACTATACCCTGTCAGCACAGAAAGACAGTATTAATGCAATAGCATATTAGTATTGCTGCCTTTACCTATGTATTGGCTTTGCGTGGCAAGGTTTTGGTAGCAGGGGGGGTCACAGGGGTGGCTTCTGTAAGAAGCTGCTGGAAGCTTCCCCTGTGCCCGACAGAGCCAATGCCAGCTGGCTTTAAGACGGACCCGCCACTGGCCAAGGCCGAGCCCATCAGCAATAGTCGTTAACGTCTCTGTGATAACAGATTTAAGAAGGACAAAAAGTTGCTGGGACAGACAGAAACAGCAGCCGGAGAGAGGAGTGAGAACATGTAAGAGAAACAACCCTGCAGATCCCAAGGTCAGTGAAGAAGGAGGGGGAGGAGATGCTCCAGGCGCCGGAGCAGAGATTCCCCTGCAGCCTGTGATGAAGACCCTGGTGAGGCAGGCTGTCCCCCTGCAGCCCAGGGAGGTCCACAGTGGAGCAGATCTCCACCTGCAGCCCGGGGAGGACCCCATGCCAGAGCAGGTGGGTTCCCGAAGGAGGCTGTGACCCTGTGGGAACCCTGCGCTGGAGCAGGTTCCTGGCAGGACCTGCGGATCTGTGGAGAGAGGAGCCCACAGAGCAGGTTTTCTGGCAGGACTTGTGACCCCGTGGGGGACCCACGCTGGAGCAGTGTGCTCCTGAAGGACTGCACACCGTGGAAGGGACCCACGCTGGAGCAGTTTGTGAGGAACTGCAGCCCGTGGGAAGGACCCACGTTGGAGAAGTTCGTGGAGGACTGTCTCCTGTGGGAGGGACCCCATGCTGGAGCAGGGGAAGAGTGTGATGAGTCCTGCCCCTGAGGAGGTTGAAGCAGCAGAAATAATGTGTGATGAACTGACCATAAACCCCATTCCCTGTCCCCTGTGCCACTGGGGGGGGTTATGTAGAGAATCCAGGAGTGAAGTTGTGCCTGGGAAGAAGGGAGGGGTGAAGGGAAGGTGTTTTGAGATTTGGTTTTATTTCTCATTACCCTGCTCTGGTTGATTTGTAATAAATTGAGTTAATTTTCCCCAAGCTGAGTCTGTTTTGCCCGTGATGGTAAATGGTGAGTGATCTCTCCTGTCCTTATCTTGACCCACGAGCCCTTTGTTATATTTTCTCTCCCCTGTCCAACTGAGGAGGGGGAGTGATAGAACGGCTTTGGTGGGCACCTGACATCCAGCCAGGGTCAACCCACCACAACCTAAGTAATACTTTATGAAGTTACACTGATTATTCAACTAGTTACTAAGAAGTCAGTAACTGACCTTTTCTATTATAGCCTTCTGTATAAACTGCCATAATATATGTGCATATACATATATATATACACACACACATATACACACAACTGTACTGATAGCTTGACAAAACAAACTGAGTTTTAATTAGTTATTCAAAGGTTTTCAGGAAACTGATATTGCTCTGCTGTATTCCAAAGTTATTAAGTGATAACCAACATCCCTCTTGAAATTATTCTTCTTGTGTGGAATCCTTCCTGTAACTCATTGTGTTTAGAGACCCTCTCATGGCAACACCTACTGGAAAGACAGTAGTATTCTGTCTGACACTAGAAAAATCAAGTCTAGACCAGGGCCTTACAAATAAAACAAAGTGAAGCACTGTACTGAGACCAAGAAGGGTTTAAACAGCCATGGTAGTTCCAAGTGGTTTCAAATGCCCTGATAAAGGTGCTTCCCTAAGACCTATCAAGTGCTGTACATCAGTATAAAATTCTGGAGAAAAAAAAGAAAAAAGAAAAAAGAAAAAATTTACCAGAAACAGCCATAGTATCACTGATCCATGCAATTGAAAATATCCAATCTTTATGTCCATCCTAAAAGAAAAAAGACAGATTTTTGCTGTGCCGTTATACTCTAGAGTAGTCTCAAAGCAGAGAAGTATTCTTCACTTTTTTAGTACAAACTCAGAAGGACAGACCTACATTAAAAACATACACATAGGATTCCAGTATCAAGCTGGAGCAGTTTAAGGACCTAACAGTAATTTTAACTTCTTTTGATTCTGAAGTGTATAATTAATAGACAGCATTCAGGTGATGGAGCAACAGGTCTCTGACCAAGGACAAATTTATCTCAGTTGTAAAGACTTAGATTTTCCTTTTTGAAAGTGGCATTCTTTACATCTGTGAAGTAGCTACATACTTTTATTTCCTCAAATGCACATCCCTACTATAAAAAGTAACAAAAATCTTAGTTTACAATATATGATCTACAGATTAATTTTTCAAGACCATTACTTCAAGAATCTTTTCTTTAGGTGGGAAACCTGTGGGGAAACAGAAGACCAAAAGGCTCTAGTGCTGTTTGAAGAGCTGCAAAGCCACAGCAGCATGCAAATGAATAGCTAGTCATACAACTCTTCAGAGTCAAGCCTTTCTGCAGCTGGTTGTGTGCTACTGCAGAAACTCTGACCTGACCTCTGCTGTTGTAGTTAATGTCTATGTGAAAACCTGACTAAAAAGAAGAAATGAGAAAGAAGCTTACAGGACACAACTATACTCATTTCAGCCTTTTTTTCTTTTTAGGACTGGCAATTTTAAAAAGGCCTCATGATGTTTCAGAAATATAAGCAGTACCAGAGTCTATCAAAGTGCCATAAGCTACTGGGTTAGAACTAATCCTCAAAGCCAAGTTCCACCTCTGGAATAATACATAAAAAAGCTGCACTGGAGAAGGGGAAAATCTGAACAACTTGTATCATCTTTTCAATTTCTCAAAAGAGCCTTTTCACTAAAACTAGTTTCAGAGGTCATCACCACAATTAGACTTTAATATTTAGGATTTTGTTGCATTTTCAGTGCTTGAAAGTAATCTCAAGTAGACCTCAGTGAGGGCGAGGAAGAAGAAATCTGATTCAGAACCTTGAGAATCTTTTCACATGTTTGTGTAGTCACTCATATTTAAGAGATCTTGTCAAAAAAGGCAACTTCATCAGGAATGTTTTCAAGCTTTCAGAAATTCACTCTCCACTACAAGACTCCCAAATCTTAACCTTGCTCTCATGTTAGGCATTTCAAAGTAGTAATTCTTGTACGTGACAGAATAAGCTTTCCCCAAATACTCCTACTTACATCTCCCACACAGACAGGATCGAGTGTAGGCAGACGATAAATTGCAAGACTGTTGGGGTTGTCTCCACCCGTGGCCAGAAGGGTCCTCGAGGGGTTGAGCTCAATAGCATGAATACCACATCCCTGCTGGTTCACCATGCCAGGTTCACGATCTTTCAGAATAGGAATCTTGGTAATTTGACCAGTCTGGACATCTACTACAAATAACTGGGGAAAAAAACAGGAGATGTAAGTTATCACCAAACAGGCAAAAAAACCAAGATGGTCAAATATCCTCCCTATTTTGAATTGACATTCTTTTAAAGTTGGAATACACAAATGCTGGGAGTATGGCTGAAAAAAATGTATAAATTCCTTCTTAGAACAAGTAAACTAACTTCATTACAGTGGGTTTTATTTCAATCATCCCATTTGGTTTTCACAACAATGGAAGAGAGAGGAGAGAAATTTGTCATGGGAGGTTTCCCATTTAACAAACCCCTTGAATCTAAAACTCTTTTCCCTGTTCAATACCATGACAAAACAATATTGTTTTTCAGTTTTACTGTACCACAATGAGAAAGAGACCCACCTCAAAACAGGCAGTAAACCCCAGGGGACTTAGCACAAGTCTCCTGCCTCCCAGATAATATACTTACGATGAAGTTTTGGCTTTGGCAAACTGACACTTATCAATTTATACAATTGGAGTTTATTTTCTGGTGATACACAGAAAATAGTAACTAAATATAGTACTGCCAGTGTAAACAACTAAAAAAAGATATCTAGCTACATACCTCATCCCACAAAAAGACTAGAAGTTGGAGCTCTGTGTCACTGTCCCCTTGGCAGAAGACTCAGTTATAAAGCCTTACAACTCTTCAAACAGACATGATACCCAGAGTTATGTCAGTTCAAACAAGTATGACCACAGGACTACAGTCTAAGCCAGAACAAAGGTTTACATCACCTGCTAAAGTGCACTTTCATTTGGGAGGTTCTTGGGTTGGATCATTTCACAGATATTGTTCAGAAGGCTGCTGCACTAACAGTCAAGTAGGTATAACAGAGGGGACAAAGCCCTTTGAGGGAACATAAGTGAAGTGAGCAAATGGAGGATCTGAAGCTGACTTGGCACTAAGGAAAGTGATGTAAAATCATAGCCCAGGATTATAATTAAATTCCATGCCCTGCCCCACAACTTTGTTCCTTTTATAACCAAAGAACATTGTCTCAAAGCCTCTGGAAGTGAACTGAAGATGGAGAAGACAACAACAACAACAAAAAAGAAGACTCAATGCAATTTAAAAAATACACACCTGTGAGAGACTGAAAGAGTTAATGTCTCAAACATTGTGGTGGGGCAAGTTCTGCTTAACTATGAACTCTGCCCAGCAAGGAACCACAGGTGAAAAGAAGCTGATCATCACCCATCAGCAACAGGACTGGAGGGTGCACAGCTCCCTGTTCTGATATGCTGAGCAGGGCAGCTGACCATGCATGGCCAAAGATCAACGTCTGCAGGGAAGGAGAAGTTAGTCCCCGAATGACCTGCAAGCCCACCGACCCATTTCCCAAAGGCTCACAAACTGCTCATGACACTAATTAGCCTAATGAGTTTGAATGCCTGCCCAAAGGACGGGCAAAGATGATAAAAGGACAAAAACTGAAGCCCCACATGCGTGCGCCCACCAGAACTGGACCCTCGGCTGACTGGAGCAATGCTGGACCCAGGACTGGTGAAATCTTTCTCTCTTCCTTTTTTCTCTCTCTGTCTTGTTCTCTCTTTCCTTTTCCATAACCCCCACTCCTTATCCCTTTAGATACAAACCCACTGACCAAGTCTAGGACTAGGAATGGATCCAGTCACCCCTGGGCTCCTCTTTGAGAAGGAGTCTATAAAGCAAGGGGGTCTGCTCTGAACCTCATGACTCAACGGGAGGGCTCTCCTTACTGTCTTGCCTGAACTGATCCCTAAATAAGCAAGGCCTGTAGTATATGTTTGGCAATGTATGGTTACCACATGTTACACGGTTTACTGACATAGTTTCATGCCAATTTTTGTTGCAAGCATACCAATTTTTGTGGTGAGCATGCCAACTCTTGTTGTGAGCGAATAAAAGTTGAGTTTTGTGAGTTAAGGTATATCCCTGGTGTGTTTCACCTTAATCCTGACCTGGGAATCAGGAAACCTGAGTCTTCATCCTGAGAAATTGGGACATGACAACACTTCAAGGTAATTATTCTGAAATCCTTTGTCAGTCATTTCTCAAGGACAAAAGATAAATCTAGAGGTTCTCAGAGAGGTTATACATAGAAGTTGCTTTTGGTGAACTCTCACAGACTGTAGATCTGTTCTTTAATAAGTGTAAAAAAAAAGACCAAGAAAATTTAGGAGCATATCTATTATTCTTGATATACTGAACTAGCAGAATATTAATGTCAAATCAAAACCCGATGAAGTATGGTATGTTAAACCCATTTTACAGAGAAAGCTGAGCTCCATTCATCGCTATTTGTGTGTTGTACCTAGAACTATGCATTACCTTCAACCCGCAACTGATCTTCCGCTGTAGGCAGTCTTGCACAAACAAGTCCTGTTCCTACAGGGACTGAATTTTCATGTTTAGTTATTTTGTATGCAGGTGTGGAGTCAGGCAACAGCTGAAGTGCAGCTGAGTAGGACGGAGGCACTCCTCACTTCTCCCAAGCCTTACAGTGCACTTTACTGCCTGAGACAGCTAGTAAAAACATGATGCACACAGCAGTCCCTCTGCCCTAACCACATCCCTGAAAATTAACACCTGCACTGCAGGATCAGGACCAGTAATTCCCTCTCCTCTCACCCTCCCTTGTCCTTCCCCTGTGAGCACATATCCTCCTTTCCACCTCAGTATTTCCTTCCAGCAGAAACACCCAACTCCTCCTTCAACTACTGAAAAAAACCCCACAAAATCAACAGTTAAGTACCTAAGATTAAGGCGTGCAGGCATCATCTGCAAGTCCTACAGCAGGCACCAGAAGTGCTAATTAGGAAGACATATCCACACCTCAGGATGTCCACTGACTTGGTAAAATCGTGCTTCAGCTGTAAGAGATTCACACTTCGAAGAGCACCTCAACAGGTATGAGGACTGAAATTAAAAACCCTTCACATTCTCCAGTCTGACACCGTCATACATCCATGTTTGATATGAGGCTAATAAAGACTTACTCTAATGCAAAATTCCATTAGCTAAACACTCAGCTACTTGGGCTGAGAAGGTAAAGAACTTGGCAACACACAATGCTGAAGCATCAGACCTTCACACTTCTGCCCTGGATCTTCAACCTCAACATCATTTTCCTACACCAAGCTTCCAAATAAAGATATTCTCGGAAGCAGGAACAGGACATATTTCTTGCACTACTTTCACCTGCTTGTACGCCACTCTAATCCACCATCAGCCCTTGAATTGCTTTTTAACTTCCTCACTTTTCTCCTCCAGTTGCACAATATTACTGTAACCAGAACAGCAACTGCTCTTAGGGCAAGAAGCTTTGCACAGTTAAGGGACTGGCTTTGTAGTTTCAGCTGTAAAGTTCTAAGCAGTAACTTCTCCCCTTGCCTGGTGTCCTAGTTTCAGCTGGGATAGAGTTAATTGTCTTCCTAGTAGCTGGTATAGTGCTATGTTTTGAGTTAGTCCAGTATGAGAAGAATGTTGATAACGCTGATGTTTTCAGTTGTTGCTACGTAATGTTTAGTCTAAAAGTCAAGGATTTTTCAGGTTGTCATGCCCAGCCAGCAAGAAGGCTGGAGGGGCACAAGAAGCTGGGAGGGGACACAGCCAGGGCAGCTGACCCAGACTGGCCAAAGGAATATTCCATACCATGTGATGTTATGCCCAGTATATAAACTGGGGGCAGTTGGCCTGGGGGATCACTGCTCAGGAATGAACTGGGCATCAGTCAGCAAGTGGTGAGCAATTGCATTGTGCATCATTTGTTTTGTATATTCTTCCAATCCTTTTATTATTATTGTCATCTTATTGTTGTTATTATCATTATTAGTTTCTTTCTTTCCATTCCATTAAACTGTTCTTATCTCAACCCACAAGTTTTACTTTTCCAGTTCTCTCCCCCATCCCACTGGGTGGGGGGGAAATGAATGAGCAGCTGTGTGGTGCTTAGTTGCTGGCTAGGGTTAAACCACAACACTTGGGAAGGAACCTGGCACACAGTGGGTAGTTTACAAACAACCACCACCTCCCTAGAATAAAATAAGCAAGCACTTCTGCGTATGCTAGGACTCTTGCATCACCTGGGGCAGGAAAGGAAGCCAGAAGCTCACACTTGCAAGCTGCGCCACTGATTGCCCAGAAATCCTCCCTGTAAATCCAACAAAAGAGAAGCCAAGAGAAGCCAAACAGTTGTTAGACACTTCTAAAACCAAAAAGGGAGAAATATTAAAAAACAAGATAGGCACCCAGCTAAGAACGCATAAAATTTTAAGAGTTTTCAAGACACTACAGTAAATAAAGTACAAAAAATCTGACTGCTTTAAACAAGTGCAGCCAAAACCACAGCATACAATGACATAAATCCAAAGAAAAAAACAGAAATTGGCCTACTTCTTCCAAGCAAACTGATACCTTTGCTCTCTTGTAAGTATATCTGCAAATAACTCCAAAGCAGCTGGGACTCTTAAGAGTCTTGACAAAGTCCTGATAGCTGAACTACACATTTATTTTTTTATCGCAAGCAGGAACTTCTTTTCCAGCTACTCATTATATAGAAACTAAAAACCAGCCCCCAAAAACTTTTCCTAGATGCAGTAAAACCCCACTAACCTCCAAACAGTGAACTGTGCATATTTGTCCCTTAGTTTTAAGCTTTGCACATAATTCAGTTCTTCCTGCTACTAAAACATATGCATATCAGCCACTGGTGTGCCAAATAACTTAACATCCAGGATTTACCAAGCTAGGATTCCTTTGGCCATCTGCCAGAAGTCCAGGACCACACTTCATCTGTGAGAAACAGCAGATTCAGCTATCGTGTTCTTTACAGGACAACCTTGTTCTAACAAGGAAACAGGCTGGATGACACGACAGAGAGAAATCCATCTTCCCTCTTTTTTTATTTTTTTTAAAGCATGTCAGATGTACAGCTTGTAACAGTGCTACTGCTTGATGATCAAGGCAGACAGGCATGGCTAGGTACTACAGTTGTCATAGCCATGAATCTTCATGATCTGGCCCTACTTTTCACAGCCCATGAGATTACTAGCTTCTTTTTCTTTCACTTTGCAGAATTTGTGAGAAGTCATTTTGGCAAATGGCTCCCATGCAATTACTATGTGGCTGTCCCCTTTTCAAACTGCTACAATCAAGTTAATCAAGAAATGAGCCCAATTCATCAAAGACAGAACTTCATTTATCAACTTGCCAAAAGTAAAGACTATGGAAGGGAATAGAATATCTGAGGACCAGAGTCTGAACTGCAAAAATCCACCCTTCTCTTATATACAATACTGAGAGCAGAACAGCTTGCCAGGATCTTCTGTAAAGTCTACTTCCATTTTTTGACCTGCCTTTCAGAGACAAGTTTAGTGGGGAAGAAAAAACCCCAAACCAGCCACAGTTACCAATTCGTTAAATGTAAGTGCCCTTCCCATGCACCCTTAACTGAAAGCATTGACTTTATACAGCAAGATTAAAAAACAGACCTATGAGATGCCATTTCAAGGCAGCACATAGACTCTCTCATGTCCTCTGCTGCTGCCCCTGCACACAGAACAGCAGATGAACAGACAGCCCTATCTTTCAGTTGATTGTATGAATCAATGAGAACAAAACCAAAGGATGCCACCCTGAGCTACAGCATGTTTTTATTACACAAGCAGGATGGATATAGATCTACAAGGCACAGAGAACATGCATGAAAGAGACTGCTTGTTCTTCACACAAGAAGAGCTCACAACATGCTCTGCGTCCCAGTTCTTCACGTACTGCTCTTGGAAATCACAGGGACATGCCTGTCATTCATACAAACATTTGAAAGAAACCCAAGATAAACACATTGCCTTGCTAAAAATAGTCACTAAGACAGAATCAATCACAATGAAGTTTCACAATTGGCTTAAGCCAATCTTTGAGAATCCACATTCTTCTTCCTCACCCACCCACCCAGTCTCACCACCCTGGTGACAGCAATTAGTCCTCAGGTAGCTGCGAGGTCAGCTGGATCATATCTCTGCCTTCAGTGAAAACTAACCTTACAAGAAAATGCATCTGAACACAAAGCAGCAAACTGATCCAGCTGACTCCCCAGCCACATGCACATCAGTGCCAGCAAGAATGAGCAGGTGGGAACATCCCATTCTGCAACAGCACAACTCCACACCAGCTGAAGCTGGTCACAAAAATTTAACCCTCAGCCAAGCTGGAAAATGATATCATTGTTCTCCTCCAAATTTGTTTTTTTTTGCTAACAAAACAACAAAAGCAAGACAGTGCTTACAGTGTCATTATGCAAATACCATTGCTGGTCACACTGAGCAGCACTGTTTGATTTTTCCCAGTTCTCAGTCTTGCTTTTTATTCAGACTGTAAACATCTCTCTTTTCCATGTTCATAAAACGCTTGCCATAAGGTTCTTCTGTTCTATGGCAATACAATTTACTAAAATATGCCAAGCCCCAAAGAAATATGGACTCTTTAAAGACTAAGCTATCAAACTGGTACATCTCCTTTCCACTGCAGATCAGAACATGCACCAATCTTAGCACAAAACCTACTCACAGGTTGTGCAGCACAGGCAATGCAAGAGGGCAATGGCCTTACACATCCTCCTTGAAAGGGTCCAAAGAGAAACAATCCAGAACACAACTAAACCATCTGAGAAGTGAGCAGCAGTAAAAGCAGTCAGCAAATTGACTGACTGAATTCACATTTCCAGAGCCAAGACCATGCAATCAGGCACCCCACCTTGCTATGAAACTCTGAAGCACTCCTAGCTAACAGCATGCACTTTGATGTCATTGAGTTTGTTCACTGCCAGAAATCACATTTGTCAGTTTTTATTTGAGTCTTGCCCTCTGTGTTTAATTTCAGGAGGCTGACAGACAGTTAACACATGTTGATAGATGACAAAGGATGGAGAAGGGAGAGACTTTGCCTGCTAAAGGGCATTGCTACCACCCACTCTATACCTGTCATGGAAACTACCAGATTCAGAAGACAGACATGGGTATCACATGCAGTTGACAAAAAAAGCAAACCAAATTGTCTTGAGACAAGAAACAACACCTGGCTACTTACTCAAAAGCCGCTAAAAAAAAAAAAAAGGTGAACGGAAGTGTCAGTTACAGGCATCAGAGGTTTATTTACATCGAGTTTTGGTCACTGTTCAGTGGACTTTGAATAGAGTTACAAACTGCAGGAGCATGACTTCTCATTCCCTCCCTGGTATCCGAAACAAGCAGTCTTCTTGATTCTTCATTACATGTGCAAAGCCAGAAGATACATTAACTCGCAAAGCAAGTGGAAATCATTTTCCCCATAGAGAGTCCACATTCACAGACTGAAGAGCAACTGTGCATTGTATTCTCACCACTACCACCCCAGGACTACAAGACTAGGTTATAATTGTATGAAATGCACAGAACAGACATGGGATCTCTTGAACAAATTAAAAGTCTCCAAGAAGAAACAACAGCTGGTGATGTGCACCAGGGCATCCAAGGCAACACATGAATCTACCAAAGAGAGAAAAGGTATCAGCCAGCATTCAGAAACGAACCTGTTCATGCCTTGGAAAAGCCACCTGAGAAAACAGAAGAAAGCATTCAGTAAGGAAGTTTTTAAACACAAATACATCTATCAGGCCTGCCTGGGGGAGGAAAAAAAACCAAACAACAAAACAAAAAAATTATATTCCAGGCAATTATATTCTCAAGCAACCAGAAACCAATAAGCAAGCTTCTTGAATTTAAGGAATGATTCACAGCTCTTGTATTTTTTCATCCTTAACTTCACAATTAGCAAAAGAATTACATCCTGAGTACATACACAGAACTAAGGGAACAAAAGAAGCTGCAAAATGATTATTAGAACTTCTTTTTAGAAACTGCTTTATTATTTGTTATTTCCTGAAATAATGAAAAGAAAAGAAAAGAAAAGAAAAGAAAAGAAAAGAAAAGAAAAGAAAAGAAAAGAAAAGAAAAGAAAAGAAAAGAAAAGAAAAGAAAAGAAAAGAAAAGAACTTCAGCAATCTCGTGTTCAGCATTTTTGTTTGGCATAAGCTTGTCTCCTACGTAAGTCTCAAAGTGTCTCCAGGAAGCCTGAACAGAAGACATTGATTACAGACATTATCTTCTTCCAAGACTTCTCAGTATAAGCCCTTCGTAATTTAGATGCCATCGTAACACATCCTAAACATTGTGACACATCCTAAACGTCATGACACACCCTAAACATCCGCACCTCTCAGAAGTTTGCCTGCTCATTCATTTGAATTTGAAAAACATTAAGAAACCCATTGCATATACGATCAAGGAGATTCTTGCAAACATGAATCCTGCCTCAGAAAGGCCCAGGTGATAGTGTTTGAATTTTTAGACACGTCAATGCTTGTATAGGTTCCATAATTCTAAATCTATCAGAAAAAGCATGCACCTTTAAGAAACCCAAATATTTCACTTACAGCTGGCCAACTGTGACCACCAGGATCCACTGGAGAACAATAGAGTTATTTCATATACACAATCATATCCATGGATATTTTTAAGGATAAAAAGTCACCACAAACAACTAAACAAGTTATAATCCTCATCAAAAATGAACAATCGGCAGAGAGCTCCATATTCTCTTCAGTGTTTATACCAACTAGTACTGTCAAGTGATTAAAACCAAACCTACTCCTCTATGACAGCAGTGTATTTTTGTTTTGTTATTAAAAACAGTGACTCCTTCTGGCACAGCATAGCTAAGGGCAATTTATAAATTAAATACTAAAAGCTCTCAGTGCCACATTCAAGGTTTGATTAAAATAACTGCTATGGTTTATATTTTTCTGTTGCATTAACTTTAATTATGTGCAACTCCAATGCGGCAAACCCCATTAAAGTCAACCAAGTTGTTTTAGATTTACTCCCAACTTAAATACCACAACTTCAGCGTCTAAGAATCGGCAAAGGAATTCTTCTTTATTAGGTCGCTTACTCAGGAGACGAGAGAAAAAACCCCTCATAATTAGAGTGTAGAGTTTAACGCTCTACTTGTTCAAATGTGAACACAAAGCAACCAAGCTAAAGCTATTACAGTATTCATAATTCATATACAACCTTTCACAATGCTGAAGTGACTTCTTTTGTAATTGTTGTCTTTTGCTTAATAAAAGACAAGGTCCATCTGTAATGTTAAGTCTAGCTGTGGAAGCATACACTTCACTGCAGCACATGCAGTGGGAACAACAATATGGTTGAATCCCTTTTCAGTTCCACGATTGTTTGGTCCCAAACAATTTTCTGCAAGGTTGCGTTAACAATGCACTTGCCCATTTATCTTCACTGCAGCAGTGCTGGAACTACAGAAGTTACAGAACACAGCAAAATCACCGCAGCTCTACAAAACAGGCAGTCATCTTGCTAGACTAAGCAAGATTTTTGAGAGCTTGTGTTTCAGCAGGAGTTTGTCTCCTGTAAGCTGTTCCGCAAACAGTGCTGGCTGCTGACCGGCTGAGGTGATGAACACATGTGGAGAAGGAACGTAGAGAGATTCTATTTCAGGCTTATTCCTGTTCAAAGATTGCTTGGTTTATACAGCCAGGCCTTTCTTCTCAAGAGCTACTGCATGAAAGCCTCTCGCTATGTAACTATGAATAATAACAGAACATCTGAAATAAAATAAATAAAAAAAAATACCACTGTCCCTTGCAGGTCCAACCACTGAGCACAGCTTCAGTGCAAAAAAACCTTGAGGCAAAGAAACAATCACACCAACTGATATACTTTGAGGTTTAAGAGGTGCTTGATCTATACATTCCTTACAACACTCGATTCATTTCTGTGGCACTAACCAACTTGCAAAGAACAAATTTGGGATTTTGCACTAACTCAATCAGAACTTCGTATGTGAAATTGCAACCTCAGCAACTGAAGTTGGGCTACTAACTCCGGCAGAGAGAATAGTACCTAAAAAGTATGATCTCCTCCATTTATTAATCACATAAGACATCATTTTAATATTCCCCTATAATGTTTCAAACCCAAAGCATCACTTTATGAGTCTGAAGAGGTTTCAATTTTTGCTGAAGCATAAAAAGGTACATAAATAAGAAAAGTTATTTGAACACTGAAAACAGGTTTAGAGTGACAAATTACACCATCAACAAGCAAAGGATAATCCTGAAGATCTGAAACTATTTTTTTTTAAGCTTGGAACATTTGAAGCTACTCTGACGAGTATCTGGAGTTTAACCACAGTTTTAGTTTTGTAGCAACTTTTCAAAATCATCAGCACAGAACCATGAATAAAAACAAACCATGGAAGACCAAGCATAACGAAAACAGAGTCTTACTAGCAACTTCTGCCAGGCATGATAGCTACCATTTAGCAACGCTACTACCACTCATTACCATTAACTTTCTGTTTGCAGGACAGGAAAAAAGATCCACCCCACTGTTGCTCTCCATTCTGCAAACAGACATAAATCACTCTGAACAGATTAGACAGATGCTGCACAAGGTACAGGCCTCCCGCTTGCTTCGCAGCCATCTGTGCAGTGCCATATTTTCAGATGAGAATGGGTCACCATTAAGCATTATCTTCATTCAAAATTAATTGCGCATGATTTTGACTCTGCTCTTAATTACTTCCTAATATTTTCCTTGGCAGTCTACGTACTTTGATTACAGTAAGCATCGTTTGAGGGTGGGGGTGGAACAGAGGAAGAACAGAGGGAAGAGAAACAGAGAGGTGGCACTTACTGTGTTGCATTTTGTCCCACACACCACTTGCTGGTGGTTCAGCCACTGGGAGGCAAACACTTTATTAAGGGTTCCGAGGTGAAATTCTCTCTCTTTCAGGAGGCTGGGAAGATGCTGGGCTGCGTATCCATGCAACAAGCGGTGATAGCTGGACTCATTCTGCGTCCTGACCTCTCTACCTTTCAGGTAGTACACCAGAGACCTTTTTACCGGGGACAGTCTTTTCCTTTTGTGAACCGAGTGATCCCATCCATACTGTGGAAAGTAAACACAGAAATTAGATAAAGCAAACGGAACAAACTTAAAACACGACTCTTCCAAATTCAAAGATATTCCCAGCAAAACACTAAAGTCTTCCAAACTACCCACGGAATACCGTACACGAAGATTTAACTCGGAAGTGCTGACGCTGCCTTCACCAACGTAAAATTAAACGTATTTACTAAAGATGTAATACCGCGACGATGCCAAAAACAGTCCACACCGGCTCGGCGCCGTTAAGACGCCAGACTCTTCTATAAAGAAACCAAAATAAGCCCAAAAGCGCTTGAAACAAATAGGAGAGGGCAGCCCCGACCGACCCCCAGCCGGGAGCTCGGCGGGGGCGGCGCGGGGGCTGCCGGCTACCGGCCGCGCCGTTCACCGGCCTCCTCCGGCCCCTCGGCATCGCTCGGGGGTAGCACCGGGCAGGGGGTTTGGGGGGGGGGGGGGGGGGGGAAGCGGCAGGAACCCGGGAAAGCCCCCGGCTCCAGCGGGGCAGGGAACGGAGCGGGTAAAGCCGCCTGCTTTCCCACAGAGACACCCTCCCGCCACCGGGACTACCCCCCCTCCCCCCAATTTAATACACCCTACCAGGACCCCCCCGCCTCAACCAGGCACCGGACGCGGCAATCCCCGGTCAGAGTGACCCCTCCTTCCCCCCGGGCACCGGCAGGTTCAGCCCCATCGGAGACAAGGGCTTCCCCCCCACCACCACACACCCGTTCCCAATCTCCCCCCACCCCGTCCCGCCCGGCCCCGGCCTACCTGCTCCCCCTGGAGCCCCCCGGGTCCCGCGGCGGCGGCTGCCGCCGCTTTCCGCTTCCTGCTAACTGTTTTCCGGGCCATAATAGAAGAAGGAGGAGGAGGAGGAGGAGGAAGAGGAGGAGGAGGAGAGGCCGAGAGCCCGGCCCGGGCCCCACATGGAGCAGGAGGGGGAGGCGGCCGCCGGGGGACGGGGCATCCAGGTGCGGAGAGCCGGGCCCGATCACTCTCTCCGCCGCAGGCCCCGCCGCCGCGCTTCACGACATTTTCCCTTCCGTTGGTGGTTGGTGGGTTTTTGGTGGGGTTTTTTTTTTGGCTTTTTTTTCTTTTTTACGACAGTCGCGTCTCATCTTTGCGGCGGCTCCCCCCGCCCCGCCCGGCAGCCTCGTTTCCTAGTAACCGGAGGAGGCGTGGCGGCGAGCTGGCCCGCCCCGCCCCCGCCCCGCCCCCTTGGCGGGGTCCCGCCTGGCGGGCGGTGCGGCGCCCCCTAGCGGCGGCGCGTGGCGGCTGGCCGCCTTTCCCCCTCGGTTTTCCTGACAGGAGAGGCGCGGGCCGGCTCTTCCCTTTTAAAATTTTCCTTTTTTTTTCCTTTCCTCGTTTATTCGTGAAACTCGGCGGGCAGCTTGGCTTTATCACCCGGCTTCTCCGAGCCACGAGGAAGGTCTGGGGGCGCCGTGTGGGCCGAGGCGGTTGGTGGAAGGTCGAGGTGCTCCATTCCACCAGGGACCCCTCCTCCACTGCCGGGGAACTAAAGGGCGCGGGGAGTATCCGTTGTTTATTATGCCGCTTTAAAACCGATGTGGACGGATGCGTGCTTTTCCTTATGTCCGTGTAGCTCATGTGTGCTTTTTCTTCCGCTTTCAGAGGCAAAAATTAGAGCGACCCAAGCCCAGCCGTGGCCGTTTTGCAAGGGATGTTGCAGAGAAAACAAAAAGGACGAGGAGAAAAGCCAGAAATGGGTAACGCGCAGGCAGACCATAAAAAAAGCCAGCCCCGGACCACCTGAAACCCTCTGGTGCCTCAAGTCACACAAAATCAGTAAACATACCGCTTTCCTGATAACAAAGGCACTTCTTTTGTGCCATTTTTTTGTGTTTTCATCTAACAAACCTCAGAGACAAGGGGGCCGTGAAAAGCCAAACTGAAAAAAATAAACCCAACTGTAAAAGAAGCTCACAGGCTTTCCAGCTTCCCCTGAGGATTAAAAGCCAAAGGGGTGATTCTAGTTTGGCCTTTTTCAGCCGCGATTTACCACCATTAATCCCCCTCCCCACACGCACACATCCATCTCTCACACACGCAACCGCCGCCGGCATTTTGGACAAAACCCTTCCCTTTCGGACCAAGGCCCTCTCAAAAGGCTGAAAACCCGCTGCCAAAGCTGCTCGGGGGCGGGGAGGGGGGGGGGGGTAAAGTGCTGCGGTGCATCCCGGCGGGGTCGCCCCCTCAGCCGCCCCGGGTGGGCGCGCAGCCCCTCGTGAGGGGACGAGGGCAGGCGTCGAGGCGGCCGCTGAGGGATGGAGCTGAGGCGTTTGGGGAGAAATGCCGCCTCTAGGGCCCGGTTCGCCTCCTCCATGCAGCCTCCGGGGGAGCTTGTCGCTGTGCCCGGGGGGGAGAGGGGCAGGAGGGGCCGGGGCCGGGGCGGGGGCCGCGGCGGGCACAGCCGGAGGGGGCGGGGCCAGGGGGCACCTCCCTTCCCCTTCGCCCCGCCCCTCCGCCCGCCGGGTGACGTCACCGCCAGCACCTCCCGATTGGGCCGGCGGGGGCAGGTGACCTCGCGGCGTGACGCCAGCGCGTCGCCGGGGAGGCGAGGCTGGGCCAGGCGAAGCGAAGACGAGGCGGAGGGCAGGTAGACAAGATGGCGCCGCCCGGTCGCGGGGCTGGAGGTGGCGACGCGGCGCGGGTTTCCTAGGGGCGGGCGGTGGGTGGTGACCGCGGGGACAGCTGGAGCCGCCGGCCAGGGGCCGCCGGGCGTCGCTCAGGTAACGGGCAGGCCGGGAAGGGTAGGGGTAGGGGCAGGGGCTGGGGGTGCCCGGTCTCCCTCGTAGCGGGGCCTGGGCCGGGGGGGGGGGTGGTGTAGCCGGCCGCTCCCTGGGCCCTCCGCCCCGCCGCCGGCACCAAACTTCGCCGCCGCTTCTCCTTGTCCGGGGCCGGGGACGCTCCGAGCCTCTGTCTTGGTTCAGCCGATGTGAAGGGGCAGCGGCAGGGCCGCTGGTCTCTCGGGGTGGGGGGGGAGGCCTCGCAGGTTGGGGGGCCGCTCCCCCGGCCGCGGAGGGGAGCGAGCCTGTGGGCCCTGCGTGAGAGTGCGGCCTTGCTCCGCCTTCACGGCGCCTCGAGACCGCTTTTGGAGATAGTGTTTAATGGAGGGGAGAACCTGCATTGTCAGCTCGGAGGGACGGAGTCCTGGCACTTACTCCCGGACTGCAGCCGGGGAGCAAAGGGGGGTTAGGCAAGGAGGGGGATGCTCCTTTCCCTACGCTCTCCTGCTTTCTGGCAGTTTCGGTCACTGCCCAAGTCAAGGGAATACCGTACTGCCTAATAACCCTTGATGAACTTGCCTTCTAAGAGCTCATTGCTGTTGAAATCTGAGTAAACTGCTAGTTTCTTTGATATTTGGAAGTAAGTTCCTCCTCATAGTAACTAAATCTTCTGTGAAAAACTGGAACGGCTGCTTTTGTTTGGGGGGTTGTGCGTGTGGTTTTTGTCAAGCCTGCCTTCAGGTGATTTTTTCATTTCTGGCTCTTATGTTATGAAAACCATAGTACCCATCTTCCCTATGTCACTTGTGACTTTAGATTTCTACTGTATTCACTCTTCGGTTGCATCTGCTTATAGGCTGAAGAGCCAAACTCTTGTTTACTTTACGGGTTGTAGCCCTCCACATCTCTGTTTATGCTTATTACCTATTCCTGGATCTTTTCTGGTTAGCTGTTCTGCTTTTGAATGGGGAGAAGGTTCATATCTTCTGCTGCGTTCGAGATGCAGACATACTATGGATGTACACACTGGTGTAGGAATGCTTCAGTTTTGTAGTTTCTAACTTCCTAATAATGCTTTGTGTTCTGTTTAGCTCAGTGCTTACTAGAAGTAAATATTTAACACTTTTATGAAGCTATTTAGTGTAATTCAAGAACTGTCTTCATGAGTTTTGATAGCTGAAAATCTGTTATTTTAAAGGGAAAGTTAGGATTGCTTTGGGGTTTTTTTTATTAGTAAAAGAAATGACAATAGATGGAAATGAGTAATCACCTTATCAAATGTTTTTATTCCCCACATAACTTAAAAATTCCAAACAAGTTAAAAAAAGTAGTCTTACAGAAATCTTACAACACTGATGCTGTCTCATTAGAATAGAGATAAACAGATGGACTCTAGCACTTGGCTGGACAACTAATATAGCTGCCACCCTGGGCTCAGTAAAAATGCATTTGTGTCCAATTTAAGCACTTTGAGGTGGATGTTCCTAAATGACGAATATTGTCAAATTAAGGAACAACTGAGTTGTGACTGGTGATGAAACTTCAGTAGCTACGCTGCCGATAGAAGACATACTGCATCTCACAGCCTCTTGTGGGGTTAAGAGGCTTTTGTAGGAGCTTGTTGAGGGGAATCTTAATCCAACTGTGATCTAGGATGTTAAGGAAAAGGAGGAAGAAGCGATACTGCAATTAGCCAGACCTCTTCCTCACCTTCTTTCCCTTATCATCCTTGGAGCATGGGACTTTCTGCCCCTGTGCAGGCACTTGTGCAACTGCTGCTTTCTTAGGGCGGACCCTGCATACCTGGGATCTCTGCTCTGCAACAGCATTTTTCAGGGGAGAGGGACAAAAAGTGTTTTGGCTGCCTCCTCTCCTTTTCTCCAGAACAGAACTATGTGGGTAGCATGGTAATAGCCATGGGGAAGGGAATGGGACTGAGATGGTACATGTGGTAGCAGCATAGCAGAATTGGACCAATTTATGCAAGGCCGTGTGCAGGATGGTGTTAGGTTGCAGTACTGCAGTAGTACTGCCACTTAATGACTTCAGTTTTCTGTACACGGAGAGCTGTGATTCCAGAGTGGCAGTGATGCTTTAGATGACCACTGCAATTGGGTGATTTAAACCTTTTAGGCAAAACCTTAATCCTAAGGGTAGGGGGAGAGAAAACATGCAGCCTTTAAACAGCTTTTGCAAGCTCGTGGGTTTAGTCTCAAACAAAACCGAAAGTGATTGCACTTTTCTTGTCTCACTGGCTAGATCTGGCCTGCAAGTTTGATAGTTCGTTTTTTTTACCTGTGAGTGCACTGTGGAACAAAGCAATCAGGCAAGAAGTTGCTTCTACTAAGATCACACACTCTGCATAAGTCAAGTGTAAGCTGAAATAAAGGTACCTGAAACTTCAAAGGCAAAACCAAGGAAGTCTCAGGTGTAAGATGTGTGAATGAATAAATGTTAGTTTCTCTTTAATGAATTGAACTTCAATTTTCAGAGTATTTTAAGAGTACGCTGATGAGTACAGAGAATACACTGATCAGCTGGAAGACTTACTGTATAGTTTATGTTGATGGATAGAAAAATCTTAATGATGAACTGTCATCCAAAACGTGTGGAAGAACTCCATCTCCATTGTTCACATGGTGTTTTGCAGTGCCCAGTACTTGTTATCTTAGAGACAAAAATCTCTAACTAATAGAATAGGAGTCAGGTTTCTGGACCCGTCCAGCAGACCACCTCATCTAATTCTGTCACACTGGCAGCCAGAGCTGTTTTGGCTGGTGCTGGTGACAAAAGTGCCATGCCACAGAAGGCATCACCTTGCTCATCCTCTTCCTTTTTAATTGTATAAACTTATGGCTTCATGTTGCTTTCACAAACTCCAGGGATTGAAAATTCAGGACATGCAATATTGTTGTCAATGTCCAGTCCCTATATCATAAGTTTTTGACATCAGCCTGCTCCTGTATTTTACAACTGGTGCTGGCTTGAATATTTTAATAAATTGATCTGTGAGAAATTTAGTCTTACTAGACAGAACATCTCTTCAGCCTTCTCTGGCATTTTGTTTCTAACATAATCACTCCCAGTCTTTTCAGTCATAATTTCCAGAGCTTCAGCTGTCATTTTACAAGGATCTCTACCTCAAGGCATTACTCTCTATTTAAAATTGATCAGTGCAATTCAGATCAATGTCAGTATAAAGAAGGTCTAGTGGAGCTTTAGTTGAAAAGCTCTGGAAGATGTTTTTGAAAGCTATTGTTTGAAGGAAAGGCAAAGAAGGTTGTTTACAAGTTATAAATAGCTCTCTTGTTTGAAAAAGTAGGTCTTCTAGGGTATTACCAGAGGTTGATTTCTCTTCCCTGTATTGTATCTGCTTGCTCTGATAACTAGGAAGGCAATGCTATTGATCTTACAGCATGTACCACTCTACAATCAATCACTGGGATTGTAGTTGATCGATACAAGCCTGAGCTCACAGTTTTTGTGTGTTAACTACTTAGGTGGGTAATCCTTTCTGGTATGCAAGTGCATCGCTTAATGCTTTGACCCTCTGACTTGGTTTGAGTAAGCTCATGTTCTGTGTCCCTAATGACCTTTTGCAGTCAGTGTAGTCTTGTATTGAGGTCTCCAAGAGAAACTGAGTATTGGGGGTTTTCCCTCTCTTGAATGATCAGATTTATTCCAAATCCTTCCTGACATGGGGAAGGCATTTTCTTAGATGTTAAGAAATACTGTCTTTCCTGTGGTTGGGAAATTTTGAAAGAACAGCTTGTATGTCCAGACTGGGTTGGTGGGGGTGGGATTCTCCCTCAAGGCTACAAAGTCTTTTCCGAACCCTTTAAGCTTGCAATGTACTGGAAACACAAAAGTATATCAAACAGGGAACAAAATATCATTGCTCTGACTTAGGTTTAAATCTTCTTTTCTAGAAGGGAAAGCAGATTGGTTCAAAATACCATGTTGCATTAGTAGTAGTACAGTTTCTAACTGACCCAGTTCAAATGGAAATTATGAGCTTCTGTTTTCTCAGCTGCATTTTGTGTCAAACTCTTACACCAGAGTAATATTTTAAGTGGGGAAATTGGAAGAACATGAGTCCTATCCAAGAAGTAGTCAGCTCTTCAGCTGGAAGATGGTCTGAATATGAATATACTTAAGCTATTTAGCTATTGGTAGTTGGTATAATGGAAACTACTAACAGTAAAAGTTGTGAGCTGCTAGTTAATCTGGTCTATGTTGCTGGAGATCAGCATTCATGGTAACTATCTACTAGATTATGTGAAAGATTTGATTTAAGCCCTTTCCTAATGTTTGTGCTTGCACCACTTGGCATCTCTAGGTTAGAGCACGTGAAGCCGTGACTGAAATGACTGGTGAGATTTATTCCCTGAATTTGGGAGGTTAGATTTCTAAGAGTATGTGTATAACCAGTTAATCTAGGTAGAGACATGTGTTTATGTGTTTAACTTGATATGCCTCATCAGTTCTGAACTCTAAAATAAAACTAGATTCCTAGTTTATAAACACACTGCAAAGTAGTTGTTAAAGCATATGTATTTCCTTTTCTGATACACCAAAGCCTCACTGGGATCCACCCTAATGACTAATACCATCATGTGGTATCCTTGCACAGTAATGTGTAATAAATTGAAGTAGAAATATAGGAGGCACATGTAGCAGGGAAAGGACTTTATATGAATGAAATCACCACTATTCATCTGGAATAAAATTGTGTGTGGCAAAAAAGGGTAGAAAAGCTTTATGCTGCATACCCTCTGAGAAAAGAATGTGTTCTTAATCTTTTAATTAAGTATTAGGTCACCACAAGCAGTTTGTTGCCAGTGTATTTGACTTCTTGATAGAAAAAAAGCTGAAAGATTATTGAGTTTCATTTTGCTTGCTGTGTTCCTAACAGTATTAAAAAAATGGCTTTTATTGTGCTTTTCAGAAAGTATGTTTAGGCTCTTTATTGGAAAGAGGGGGAATGAGTAAGTTAATGTATCCCCTAAACCGGGTGTGAGTTAGAGTTTTGCAATCAAAAATGGATGGAAAAATTATGGTAGTATAAAATAACTTTGCAGCGGAGGGGGTAATGAACCGTAAAGGTTTTGGGGGGCAGATTTATATATTACATGCCTCTGAGACTGGTGGGGTCTTTATAGACCTAGATGTGTTAATCAAGCCGTAATTCTATAAGTGGTCATTGGCTGGCAGTGCTCTGTGCTGGCAATTACTTTTACAACTAAGCATATAACTATTTGAAGTATCATCTTCTAGATACTATTCTGAGGAATACTTTAAAGAAAATGTTTGGGTAAAAAGTTCTTTGTGAAGTTTTAATCAGCCAAATATTTGTGTTACCATTTTAATCTGAAGAACTGTCAGACTAAATTGTGAGGGAGATGCATTTCAGGACTCCCACAGCTGATAAGGAGTCTTGTGCTTGCACAAATGCAAAATGCAGTTCCTTTAAGCCAGTGAACTGTCTGTGGAATAACAATTGCTAGATTCTGATTAGTGTCTTAGCAGGGGGCAATTTTCAAAATATCTGCAGTTACAGGGTTCCTTCTTGTTTATAGAAGGGAGTTTAATATGTGATTTCTATTGACTTGGCTTGAAATCTTTTGATAGCTGGTAAAAAACTTATAATGTATTCCTAGACCACTGAATGCCAGTGCTCAGTAATGTAATTTCTTTGCAAAGAAAATTCAAGTAAAGACAGTAAAAAGCTTGTTGCTTTTAACTAACACTATTAAATTTTTCTTAATTTGTATGCAAAGGGAAAGCTAGCAGATTCAAGTGTGGACATAAATGTAATACTGTTATGTTCCGTAATCTCTTCTGCAAGAAGATCTTCAACTGGAAAAGCCTTAATAAGTACAGCTTAAAGAATCCACCAGCGTATTATGAGATGCAAGATAAATGAAGGTAGACAGAGGTGAAGAAGTTGAATGTGGCATAAATGGCTATGTTGTCTTAAGCTGCTTTTGGAGCTGGGTATGGACTCTAGAAATACACATTTGGTTGACAGAATGGCTGTCACATAGAATCATAGAACGGTTTGGGTTGGAAGGGACCTTAAAGATCACCTAGTTCCAACTGCCCTGCCATGGGCAGGGACGCCTTCCACTGGACCAGGTGGCTCAAAGCCCCATCCAACCTGGCCTTGAACAATTCCAGGGATTGAGCATCCTCAGTTTCTCTGGGCAACCTGTTCCAGTGCCTCACCACCCTCACAGTGAAGAACTTCTTCCTCATACCTAATCTAAATCTACCCTCTTTCAGTTTAAAACCATTACCCCTTGTCCTATCACTACATGCCCTTGTAAAAAATCCTGTCACATCTGTGTGACGTGACATCCTTTTCATACATGAGCTTCCATATTGCATATGCAAGTAGTAAACAACTCTGAAGGTGTGTCTGTCTCTTGGGGTGTTCTGTATGTGTTATGATATTGGACTGATAAAGTTCTGCCTTCTACCTCTCTGCCTTTTCTCCCTTCTCCCAAGGAGCTGAAGGCTTGACGTACACCAGTATTTAATGCAGGGATCTAGCTGCACTCTGGATAAATTGCTTCTACTGAGTAATGTGAAGGCCTTCTCTCCCAACTTGAAGAGAAAGAGAGAAGTTGTGTATCCATTGTACTACAAGCTTTCTTCAAGGCATAGTTCTGTAATTAAACGTTACTGCAGGAATGTAAATGTGATAGTCCTGTTCTGTCATTAGGTAGCACTGGATTTATTTGCTGAAGTGAGCTGGATTGAATCAGATGTAGGGGTTATTAAAGAGGCAGGCTAGGACTGATTCTCAGGTCATGGGAGAAAATCTGATACTCTTTCCACTTTCCTTTTTTTAAAAAAAGAAATCTTTCTTGTTTGTCCTAGTAATGATGGTCCATTGAGATACATCTCTGTACTGTTAGCAGTCCCGTATTGTTGCCAGTCTGTTAAGACGTTTGGAGAGGAAAAGCTGTGGGTATGACTGTTGGATGGTCGTGGGGCAATCTCATCCAGCAACCTACTCTGGTCTAGTTATAAAATGGAAGTAAGGCTAGATTACTGAAGCTGAGTCAGATCTGTCAAAATGTCCTGAGGAAATGAAGCTAATGCGTCTCTGAAGGCTTCTTTTGCACATAAAATGAGCTGGTTTTGTTTAGTTATTCAATGTTTTAAGTGTTTCAGGGGTTGTATTCATTACTGTAGCTGCTGAAGAAATTTCTTATTTGCAGGAAAAAAGTTTATGCTGCTGAACGAGACTGGATATATAGTGTGTAACAATTGCAGACCTAAATGAATTTGAAGTAGTAACTTAGAAATAAAGTTTGGACTAAATCCAATTTGCTATTATCAATCCAGAAGAACATCCTTAAGGCTTTTACAGTAAGATGAAAAGCTGAATAGGAGTGATTTGATAGGGAAAATGGGGTGGGGGGAGACAAAGATACTGGTCCAAACTTGAGAGAATGCAGTGAGATTCCTGGGTTAGCTGTGGATTTGAGATTTAGGTAATATAATTTCTGTTCTGGCTTTGTGGCTGGCTGAGCTGGATGACTGGGCAAACTGCTTTAACTTTGTGCCCTGTTCCCCACACCTGCAAAACAGGGATAGTTTTACTGCTGGTTAAGTGCCTTGAAAACTATTTTGAAGTCTCATGTAAGACCCAGGCAGTACTGAGGGTATAAGGGAATTTTGGCAGAACTACGTGCCGCTCAGGGGAAAGATAATGAATGAAAAGTGTGTGCGTAAGGGTATTCAGTTCCAGGCAGTATGAATATCCTGTAGCCTTCTAGATTTCATCTGAAAGCCATGTCTTTCTGTGGCTATGGCTTCTTTTCCATTCCACTTGAGCATGAAACTCTAGTTCAGTCTTCATACGCTCTTATCATTGTGAGGCTTGTAATTGTGTGTGTCACTCCCAGTACCTTGCAAGTTTCTGGATTTTGCTCTGTACATTCATGATAGAAAGATCATTCTGTGTTTGTAGGGAAGTGCAGGCTTCCAGTCTACACTAGTCCTTGAATGCTCCAAACATTAACTACAAGAGTAAGATTGCAGTGCTTGGAGGGCAAACTGAATTGTTGTCTCATACAGAGAGAAAGCAGACCTTTTCAGTTGTTTTTTTTTAAGTGAGAAAATGTAAAACTTGAAACTCATTTTGTATGGAAACAGTTGGAATTAAGGTAGGTGGGTGTAGGGGTTGCTTAGGGATCTACTGAGTATCTTGTCTGAATGTAGCTGGTGACTGCTGCGTAGCAGGGAGGCAGGAAAGACACCTGTGATATGGAAAGGTTTTCTGAAGCAGTATGTAAAGGTGAGTGTTGCAACTGGAGCATCCTTGAAAGTTATGTCTAGGGGATTAGATAGTTGCTCTGCTTTCCTTCTTAGAGGGTGAGGGTTGTTTGTGTGTTTGTGTATCTTCACTGCTAGTAACCTCAGCTATGGTAGTTGCACACATAGAATGAACCTTGCTTAACAGATGTACTGACTCTGGTTTTTTTTCCTGTTGCTTGTGGCTTCCATTCCTGAACTTTTCAATCCGTTGTTGGACTGTATTTCCATTTAAGCAGTCCTAAATAGAGTGGCCTTTGCTGTTTGAACACTCAAAACCAAGAGATTGCAAGGAAGATGTTTCTGCTCAGAACTGAAGCGTGCTGCCTTCAGGTAGTGTCAGCCACTGAAGTTTTCTAATATACAACACAGCAAGCAGCTCTTTTACTTATCGTACTCTGTTTTTGTAATATATCCACTATAGCTGAGGGCAACCTGGGTTTGACTTCTTTGCACAAAGATAAATTTCTACTTTTCTACACTAGACAAGTTTGCTCAAGGCAACTAACTTTCTGTGTTCCCAGTGAATTCAGTTCCAGAAGTATACTTGGTGTGGGTACCATCACTACGCCAAGCCTGTTCAGGTGTCTGCTGCTGTTTTAGTATGTCAGAGTTTGGGGGTGGATTTGATAGCTGGTAATGATACTTCTGTCCCTGGGTGCTTTTAGAGAGCAGAATTTAATATTTGCTACCAGCTCTGGTCTTCTCTAAAGTTAACAAGCCTTTTCAAGAAATAATTAAGGTGTAAGTATTCACGTTAAAACTGTTTCCTGCTCTTTATGCTCCATTATACACCAGTTCTGCGTTTAATTAAAACAAGTGGAACTTGCTCATTTAAAATATGACTTCTGGTAGTGGAATTTAATTAGGTGTTGACTACTGATAGTATTTCTCATCTAGGTCACCTTTTTAATGCAGTTATTCAGTCCTGTTTGGACTGGATGAAAAAACATGAAAGCAGGCTTAACTGACACTATATTTGGAGATGAAACAAGATTGGTTCTTATTTGGGCATTACTGCAATGGAAGCATATTTTTATTTGCTTGATTCACTTTTTTATATTTCAATTTGATTCCTTTCTTTGGTTGAGTAAGTTTGGGAAGGAGTGTGTCCCTGCTGAGACCTCAGCTCGGTGAACATATGAAAATAGCTGAAGTGAGTTTTTTCTTCCTTGTCTGTTAGTTTTATCCTTCACTGCAGCAAAACCTGGGATCTTTTCAGACATGTATTTCTGTAGATGTTCATTTTCTTGTCTCAGTCTTGATAAGAAGGGTTGGATGAAGACAGATACCTGTTGGCTTAGTAGGAGTGACACATGAATTAAGGACAAAATGAGCTAGCATTGAAAGCTGAAACTGTACCAGTGACACATTGATGGGTGGAAGATGATGTATAAAAAACCCCAAAGTAGTCAAGTAAGTGTGTGAACAACATCACATCTGTAGCACCTAAGATGGAATTGACACTTCTCACATTAGCACTGTCAAAATAAAGGTGAACCAAGCTTATAAGGTATGATTTGAAAATCAGGAAGGTTTGAGATGGTATGAGTTTCATGTTGTCCCTTTGCAGAAAAGCATTTTTGTGAGCATGCTTTTCCAGGTATGCTGTGATCAGCTCTTAGGTGCTTCAGTAGTAGGAAGTTTTTAGAACTTCTGCTTTCCTGTATCTCAAAGTGTATGTTTGGTGAAAGAGTAACTTAAGGTGAATAGGGGTGTTTCCTGGAAAACAGGTGACACTGAGAGATAAAACTGAAAGAGAGTAGATTTAGATTGGATGTAAGGAAGAAATTTTTTTGCAGTGAGGGTGGTGAGACACTGAGGTGGCCCAGAGAAGTTGTGGATGCCCTGTCCCTGGAAGTGTTCAAGGTCGGGTTGGATGAGACTTTGAGCAACCTGGTCTAGTGGAAGGTGTCCCTGCCTATGGCAGGGGGGCTGAACTAGCTGATGTTTGAAGGTCCCTCCCAACCCAAACCACTCCACAATTGGTGACTTCTAAATTAAGTGAATTTGGAGAGAACTTGTGTTCTCAGAATGTGGCTCTTGTAGTTGAGAGAAATTAGGTATATTAGTGGAAAACTGGTATGTCAGATGGCTGGAAAAGTTCAGCAGGTTTAACCAGGCTGCTGGTGGCCTTTTATGTATTTGAACTGCTTGGACTGTGGGTGCAATCAGGATTTGAAGCAGTGGCTCCCATGCTGAGTTCAAGGTTTTAGCCTGCTTGTTGCAGGGCAGGCAGAGTTGTTTGTAGGTGGAATAGTTAATTTAACAGGCTGTATTTCCTGTCAGTACCATACTGAGTTTTGCTGGGAAAATACTAAATGTGTGGTGAGAGTGGGTAGCACATGTGACCTGAGTGTAAGAGGAAAAATTGATGAATCTATAGTAGTCTAACACTGGTCCTATTATTCTTGTACAGTGCAGTAGACATGTATTTTGGCTGAGTTCAAATATATGAAATGGCAAGTGATGCTTGACCTGCTGGCGGATTTTATTTTTCCATTTTAAAACTTTCATCCAACTTGATTTCTTGCTAGATGGTTTTTGTCTGCTTTAAAGTAATTCCATAAGCATTTGTATTTCACCAAATTTCTAACCAAAAACATAACTGCAAATAAATAGTACCATTTGTGTTCTGAGGTTTAACAGGGAAAATGTGACAGTTGTATAGCTTTCTTTGGAATTTTTTTTTTAAGTAGAGTCATTTAATTGGTATAGTGTGTTTAAATGCATTAAATTCCAGTTAATTAATATTTATCAAAAGAATACAAATTGCTTTCTGCAATAAAATGAGTTCTTGTGTCAGTATTGGAAGTAGGTCCTGGTATGGTCAACAGAGTTGAACTTGTTTCTAGATAAGATCAGCTACCTGTATACCTCTCTTGGTCAAAGAGCATAAGAAGAAAAAGCTTGAAACTGCACAGATTCTGTTATTTTTTTTATTAAAAATGGAATTTTCTAATTAATGGCAAAAGTTGTTCTATGTTGGCAGCATTTTGGGAATGTTTATCTAGCTCTCCTCATTCATAATTGGGACAAGTCTAAAGTATTAATGATATTCAGGTACTTCAGAGTCAGCTTGTTACACACTGAACTATCACTGCAGCAAATAAAGCAGCATTTTAATTAGCTTATGCTAATTATGTCTTTTCCATATGGGTTCCAGACATACATTTTAAATATGCAGGATATTTCACGTTTTTTTCATACATCTTTACCAAAAGAACAGAATAAGTGGGCTATTTTGTTGTTGAAGCTAGCAACTTTTCTCTAGCTAGCAGTATCTCTCACTCAAAGGGTTGTATTGAAATATTAGCTTTCTTCTAAAGTGCTAGGATTAACTAGGAAAGTTAATGCACATACCTGGCTCTGGCTAGTGCTGATTATTGTTAAAGATTTGACTCATATGTAGTAGTATGAAGTCTTGTGCTAATTAAGCCGAAGAAGCTAAATTTGTTAATAGTTACTAGGTGCTTTCCATCTGACTATTTTAAGCTCTCAGAAGTGGTAGGTATTTGCTATCCAAACTTCAGTTATAGGGAAATGGTCGTTAAAAGCAGTTGCTTTGCTCCTCAAATTTGGGACTTGTTTCATTACTGCATTGTGAGATTATTGTAGCCCTCATTAGTGGTATGAGTGCTGGATCATCTTTTCTCAGTTTTTTTCCTAGAATGTAGGAGTTGCACAGCATATTTATATTTTCTGCTATGGTTTATCATGCAAATGTCTGTCTTGTTTCTGTTGTATCTCAAAGAGGGGAAGATGGTCCTTCTATTTCTAGTTTACCACCCTTTTTGTGGTGATGTTGTAGCTTCTAGATTAGTGAAGCTGATCTCGAGAAGCAAAAGAAAGATGTAAACCCATATATTTTTCCTCTGCTTTTCTGTTTAGGTGATATTTAAATAACTTACGTAACAACTCCTAGTAGGAGCTACGGTCTAAAATCCACGGCTGCTCTCGGAGTTGACAGAACCTGGGCTATCCCCATGTTTGTTGAGTCTGGAAGTCAGGCCATGCTTAGATGTTAGTCGCAGGTGGTTTTCTCTTGTGACAGGACTCTTTTTTTTTTTTTTTTTTTTTTTTGGAAAGAGTCCATTTTAAAGAGGCCACCCATTTGCTGCAATGGTTAAATTTGAATTTAGAATAGGTGCATCTTCTGTACTCCTGTTTGGCACATCAGTCTCTGGCTAAAGGAGATCAGCTTGCACTGATCTGCTTAGACCGTAGGGCTGTCTATAAGTAATTTTCAGTTTTCTGATGCTTTTGCTTGTGAAACTTGTAGTTCTAGAGGCTAATGTGGTGAATAAGTTTCAACTTCATTGGAAACTTGTATGGCTGGTAAGTGATTCAGTGATTGAAAAACTGGCGCATTAGTGTACTGCATTTCCTCAGCCATTGCGGGGTTTTACCTTATTTCTGAGTGAAAAGTATGGCAAATTACCTTAAGTCCCAAATACACAGTCAGGATCTTAAAGGAGGAATAGACCTGTCCGTTACCAGTTAAGAGCCTTAAATCCTCAACCAGCCCAAATAGTACATGCTTTTAACAAGTGCACTGTCTTTAATGAGCAAAGTGGGACATGACAGGATAGCTGCGTAACTACAGGTGTCTAATATTAATGCAGTGAATCCATACGGAACAATGGAGTGAGAGATGCCTTGCTTCTCTGAGAGCGTGTGGAAGAGTTGTCTTCCGCTTCCTGTTGATTGATGTGTACTGAAGCAGGTCTAATTGCCCACTATGTCACATTAAGCAATGGCACAATTTGAAGAATCAATTTCTTCTAATGTTTGTTGCTGCTAGGAAGATGCTATCCAACATCTGCAGGTAAAGCTCTGTAATGGATGTTATTGCCATCACTAAAGAGTGTTGCCTCATAATCCAATAATGTGATCTGAACACAGACCTACTCCTCAGGGGCTCTTTTCTCCCTGTCCTTCCTACTTGGGTATTCTAGAAATGCTTTTAAAAGTGCCATTCTATTGGTTCCTGTCCCTCTGCCCTTCAGTCATTGCACTGGAAATAACAAACTAAATTAGTTCGATGTTACAGGCTGTCTTTCAAAATATAGATATCTTGTCACAGTTGCTTGGATTGTTGATCTGTGGGGCGTATATGCTGCAGAGATAGATACTTCATCCCTTCCTCCCTCTGCTCCCTGTTGTTAGTGTAAGCCCTATGCTGCATTTGTGACCACTTGTACTTACATCCTATGAAATGGAGCCAGGTCATTAGATTTGTTTTAACCAGTGGCCAGTGAAAATTGAACGGACACTCCATACCTGTATTGGCTTCAAGGAGGGTCTGGTTTGGGTTTGTTGATCTTAAAATAGTCTTAAGAACCTTAATGTGCCTTATCTCCTAGACTGCCATAGCACTTACAAGGAATTACTGTAGATATACTTAAAAATTTTTTTCTGTTAAGGCTAGCGAAAGCGATGGGTTTTTTTTCACCACTTTTTTTTTTATCCCCCTGCAGGGCATGTAGTTGCCACATGTCAAATCTAGTTTTACAACTTTATCCAAAGACTTGTTATCAGTGTCTCAACTTGATTGTGCTTAATGAAAGGGGAGTACCTCCATGCAGCTGACTGTGCTCATTGTTTGCAGAACTGTTAGAGGTACAAAGCAGAAGCATTTGCTGCAGATTTTAGGATGATGTCATCTATTTGGAGACTGCAGTAAATGAAAGTGGAATCTGTTTTGTACTGTAGTAAACTCCTGTGATCAGCTTTTTTTACTGTTGGTCTACATGAGAGATCTTGATTATGTAGCAATGATTGAATGCTTACATAGGTGGGAAGCTTTGATGTGAGAATCTTTAACTTTTGTTTTATCTTAGCAACAGGCACTGTCCACCTCTATTTTTGTTGTATGAGCCTCTATGCAAAATCCTGATGTTGGTTATAGCCTTTCACTTGCACTGAAACAAGTAGTTATAGTGAAAACTTAAACCACTGTCTAAATCTGGAATACCTTAGATGCATTAGAAATCAATCGCTTGAATCAAACTGCTTTTTACTGTTTCTCACTGTAAAATCAGTAGTAGTTCATGAATGTAATATAGGGAGAAAAAAGTTACCTTTTTGAAGTTTTTTGGTCTTTTTATAGTTTTCAGAGTTAATGGATGCAGTCGCAGTTCTGTGTACTTAAACTGCACAGTGTGAATTAGGCAAAATGGAAGTTGTGAGATCAGGTCTCCTCTGAAAATCATAGATGTGCTGATTTGATTATGGTTGTAACTTGAGGCATTTGGGTTTCCTCTGACCCATAAGAAGTACATTTCTCATTTACCTGAATCTTAGGTGGGAGTTACTTCAGAGAATTCATGTGGTCTGGAATCTAGACGTACTTGCACCTGAAAATGAGGTATATAGCAACAGGAGACCAGTTCTTCTTGACAAATAGTTAAATTGCCTTCAGTTATTGCTGAGAAAGCTGTTCCAGGTACCATTAGTGGTAGGTGCTTCCAACTTGACCAGTCAGAGCTCTTTCAGAAGAAAAGGAGTGTAGATATAAACTTCAGGGAAAACACTAATAGGAGGAACATGGAAAATAATAATTAAAAAACACCCCAGCTTCCCAGCAGCTCCTTATGAGTCACTCTTGGTAGTAACTTTTTTTTCCTCATCTGTCAATTAGACGGTCTCTTTGGTATTGCTGGACTGCACCAAGTCATGCTTCTCTGCATTCTTGTTGTCTGGCAGCATGGCTAAGTAGTGATTCAGGTTTAAGTGGTGACGTGCCAGGTGGACTGTCTTGGTCATCTCTATGCTGTCCCTTCAAGCCTTTCCAGCTTGTTATCTATGTTTCGTTGTGCCTGTTGTTTCTGTCATCTGTTTTGTCTTGTCACTTCTGTTTCTTCATGTTTGTTTTGGGGTTTTTTTTGTTGCTGTGGTGGTTTCCCGGTCTGCCCCATCCCCTTCTATCATCGCTTTATGGTCCTTCTGCCCTAATCCTGGGCTCTGCTATACTGTGTCCATCTAGCTGGCTGGTTTTAAGAACATTGCCCTATAGTATGAGTGTTACTAAGTGAAAAATGAACATACAGACAGGAAGGGAAATGCTCACATCAGGTTGCTTCAGTGGCTGCTGACATTAAAGTTGCTTATAACTTTTAGGCACTTGTAGCCCTGGCCTTCTCTTCAAAGGGTTAGCCAGAACCAAGAATGAGGGAATGGGGATAGGGAGGTGGACGTTTATAGAAGAGAGCTTGTAGGTGGCTGTAAGAACCTTGTAGTACTATGCAACAAACTTGTTTCCCTAGCCCAGGAAAGGTGTTGAAAAAGTTTGCATGCAGTATAGAGTACGTTCTTTGTCAATTTAAAATGTGCAGTAAAGCATCAGACCAAAATTTGTGCCCCCATGTGCCATTCCCACAGATGCCCTTCAACATCCTGTTCTGGAGTATGGAGATCAGAGGCAACAGTAATAGGGCTGCAGTCATCCATTAGCTGGTTTGGAGTAAGGCTTTGGGAGTAAGCCCTTTAAGTTTCTAGAAGAGCATTAACAAAGCTAAGCAGACCTTTAGTGCACCCTGTAATGGCTTTGACTAAGCAAATACAGTTCAGATAATGCCCGGAAACATAGTAGCAACATCAGTAACCTTCTAACTGGTGGAAATATTTTTTTTCCAGCCAGCAGGACAGAGCAACAGCAAGATGCTTTTAACAGTGGTCCCCGAATAGCCTATCAAATCTCATTAGTCACAAGACACTATTTTAATTAAACCCTCTTTGAAAAGGAGGTGACAAAATGTGGCTGGCAGCCTGTTCTAGTGTTACAGTGTGCAGTGCTTAACAATTCTGTTTGCTGACAGTGCCTTCTGCAGTAATGGTATCTTAATAAGTAAATGCTCACAGTGCAGCAGGAAGAGCTAGTGTGATATAAACTCAAATGCTACCTGAATCTAAAGTGTGACTGTCTCTCTGGAAATAGTGCGTTTCATGATTAGCTTGCTATTGATGTGCCTTAGCTAGTTCTATAATTAAAAAAAGGTGTTGCATATGGCAGAGGAATAATTTTTTCCACTGCACCTTGAAGTTAATGCAGGTGCCTGGTCTGCACTAGGACTTTACTACAGGATTGCCAGCAAAAGCAAGATACTTATTGCTTATGCGGGGCTTTTTGACACTGAGGACATATCCAAGGCTTTATGCAGCTCCACATTGATATACTACTGCAAAACTCCCTGAATGCTAGACATGCACATCTTTGGTTCTGCCAGATTTGTATGCATTGCTTCTAATGTCCCTGGAGCAAATTGATAGTGTCATGGTAACTTAGTGTTCAGTTACTTAGAGGTCAGTGTGTGAGATGGTAAACTTAGTGCGTCCTTGCAATGGCCTGCTGCAGACTGGTGCTGCACTGAAAAAACTTCTTTGTAAGTTGAGTTGCCAAAATGAGGAGGTTACTTCCTCTCATCAGAAGTTTTAAAATCCTACAGAAAAGGAGCACTTGCTTTTCAGTCTGAGATAGTAACTAGAAGAATGAAGAACTCAAGAGAAATTAAAGGAAGTATGTAAAGGCCTTGTCCCTATTTCAGCTCTGCTGTAATAGTGGTGAACAATGGGCAGCCATAGTACATGCTTTCAGGCAGTGCGTCATGGTCTCTGGTGACATACAGAGGACTCATGAGGTAATGTGAAGGCTGTCTCATTTCCCAGGTGGCCTGGCTTTTTCAATAACAACAAATCAAGTTGACATCTTAATTGCTACTCTCATGCAGAGGAACTAGCAATGTAGCAGCTTGGCTGACAGGCTGCACCTTTTAGACCTGGATCACACTATTTCATGTGCTATAGTCTGCTGTCTGGTCTGCTCCTCTGTGGCACTGGGACCGGTAAAGCCCATACAGCTCTAGTAGTTGACATGCAACTGTACTGGGTGGTCCTGTGGCTTTGCCCTTGACAGCTTCCTGTCATGGCAGGGTGGGCACTGTTTCACCTCCTTTTTTTATGTCTTTGAAGCCACAATGTTTTGTTCACTTCTGCGAAGCAGTTGCCAGCTAGTGCCAAAACCAGTTCTCTGGCTTAGTGGAGTAGTTTTTGGTGTAATGCCAATGTTGAGAGAGATGGTGAGATGTGCTAAGAAGAACCTGCCAAACATCTAGCAGAATGACACATGGCTTTTACGTACAAGGTACGCCTGGAATTGCGCAGCTTGACCCATTGCCCCGTAGCCTAGGGTCTGCTCGCCGTGTTTCATGAAGTCTGGTTGCACCCAGGTAATCTTCTTCATACAGCTTTGGCTGTAGCCATGTGTTGAATTTCTGTTAGCCAACAGGCTTGGTTCACCTATTGATTTCAACATAATGTTAAAGGGACCTTTGCACAGCAAAAAGTACTTTACGAAAGTACTTGAAACTGGCCCTTCCTGACCCCAGAAGTGTCAGCAGCTGTCAGAAGGAATAGCTAAGCTGTCTGTGTAACCCTCACCTTATGACACCCTTCCTTTAAGGTAACATTTGCAGTTTGAATCTGCAATGGAAACAGGCTAAGAGTAAGACCTCAATTAGGGAATAATGGGTGTGAATGTTAGATCTGCTCAAAGTTGTGCTTTGAGCGCTGTTTGCTGCTGGTGGGAGTGTACCAGATAACTTCATGTTTTTGAAGAATGAAGGGCTTCAGAAACAAAGGGCAACTCTGATTCTTTGTCATGCATAATGTCAAAGGAGGACTTATAAATTCAGTTATTTGAAGAATTATGCTGTGGTGTCTTGAGAATGATCTTGTGATGTACTTCTAGTCTAGCAAAAGAACCAGTTATGTTTGTTATTGAACACACCATGAGCATCCTGGAGCAGGGTTTTGGCTGACAACTAATTAGACAGCTAATTCTATCTTAACTCTTTCCTCAGGACAGGCCTCCTCTGTGTTAAAAGCTGACTAGGTACTTCTGTGTTTAACATCTTGGCCATGTAGGATTTTCATCCAGATTCAAGAAGTTGTTAGTAAAATTCTGTAGGCAGTGGATGAGGACTCTTGTTAGCATTGTTTTCTTGTGTGTATCTGAAAATATCTTCCTAATGGTACCATTTATTGTATATCTGTATTGTTATCTGTGCATTACCTGGTATGTCTAGACAAGTGCCACGCTGACTAACTGACGTACCCAGTTGTTGTGGTTTCAGCCCAGCTGGTAACAAAGGACCACGCAGTCGCTCATTCCTCCTGCCTGCCTCCGGTGGGATGGGGTGGAGAATCAGAAAGGAGAAAAGCAAAAAAAAAAAAACAACCAACCAGATGTATATGGACACCCCCCCCCAGATAGCATTCCCTTAGTCTATGGGCCATCCCTCTAATGTACCCATCAATTTTATTTAGTCCATGACTTTGGGGCTCCATCTTTTGTAACAGTCCTTCAGGATAGAAGAGATGGTGTGAGGTCTTGGATTGTTGCATGCTGCCTCTGGAGCCTGCGGCTGGTACATTGGTGCAACCCACACCCTTGGTCTGCAGGTTGAAGATGTTGATCTTGAGGAATTTGCTGGGTGCCAGTTCAAGTTCCATCACTGTTGCACTTGGCTTGGTTTCAAAGTCCATCCTTGAGTCATTTGGGTAGTTCTTACTGTAATAGCCTTAATATGGCATATAGACACTATAGATACAATGACATACATTGGCAGGTTATTTAGCAGTTAACATCATATAGCCTAATTCACTGGCTGTTCTCTCCCAAAATCAAATGTCCTTGAGGTACACATCAAACTTCCCCATCCTTCTGCATCACCCACCAAGTGCACCCAGGTCCTTGAGCAAAAGCAATCCCTTGGATGGGTTTGTCTCTGCTTGAGGCAGGACTAACCCAAACTGTCTTCCCTAACATACTCCTCATGCGCACTACAGGGACTTTATCTCCTTCTACAGTCTGTGGAAGTCTTGGTTGGGCAGGGCCAACCGGATTGGCAGATCCTCTAGTATTAACCAGCCAGGTGGCTTTTGCTCAATGTGTATCCCTATGTTTGAAAGTTCCACCCTCCATTGCTCTCAATGTAGTTTTCAGCAGTCCATTGTATCATTCGATTTTCCGGAGGCCGGTGCATGATAGGGGATGTGATATACCCACTCAATGCCATGCTCTTTGGCCCATGTGTCTATGAGGTTGTTTCAGAAGTGAGTCCCATTGTCCGACTTGATTCTTTCTGGGGTGCCGTGTCACCATAGAACTTGCTTTTCAAGGCCCAGGATAGTGTTCTGGGCAGTGGCATGGGACACAGGATATGTTTCCAGCCATCCAGTGGTTGTTTCTACCATTGTAAGCACATGGCACTTGCCTTGATGGGTTCGTGGGAGTGTGATATAGTCAATCTGCCCGGCCTCCCCATATTTATATTTCATCCATTGCCCTCCATACTACAGGGGTTTTAGCCACTTGGCTTGCTTAATTGCAGCACGTTTCATATTCATGGATGACCTGTGTGATAGTGTCCATGGTCAACTCCACCCCTTGATCGCAAGCCCATCTATATGTTGCATCTCTTCCCTGATGACTTGAGGTGTCATGGGCCCACCGAGCTATAAATAGCTCACCCTTATGTTGCTGGTCCAGATCCATCTGAGACTTTTCAGTCTTGGTGGCCTGATCTGCCTGCTGGTTGTTCTGATGTTCTTCAGTGGCCCAGCTCTTGGGTACATGAGCATCTACATGATGTACTTTTACTACTAGCTTCTCTAGCCAAACAGCAATATCTTGCCACAGTGCGGCAGCCCAGATGGATTTACCTCTGCACTGCCAGTTGCTCTTCTTCCATTGCTGTAGCTATCCCCATAGGGCATTTGCCACCATCCATGAGTCAGTGTAGAGATAGAGCACTGGCCAGTTCTCTTTTTCAGCAATGTCTAAAGCTAGCTGGATGGCTTTCACTTCTGCAAATTGACTTGATTTACCTTCTCCTTCAGCAGTTTCTGCGATTTGTCATGTAGGACTCCATGCAGCAGCGTTCCACCTCTGATGTTTTCCCACGATGCAACAGGACCCATTAGTGAACAGAGCATATTGCCTCTAATTTTCTGACAGTTTATTATACAGCAGGGCCTCTTCAGCATGTGCCACCTCCTCCTCTGGCAACATTCCAAAATCTTTGCCTTCTGGCCAGTCCGTGATCACTTCCAAAATTCCTGGGTATGGCAGTACACTTCCCCCATCCCACCAGCAGGAAATGAAACTTCTCCAGGCAGGGAGAAGGGGAAGGAAAAAAAACCTAAACCCTAGAGGCCGCAGGCTGAAATTTGAACTGGCCGATCGAGACGTGCCAGGTACACTGAGGTGACCTTCTTGGCCAATAGGGATTAAAATGACCACAGGTCAGATTCAACAGGGGTATAAACAGGGTCCTGCTGGAGGACATGTTGGAGTCAGTCCTCCTTGGAGCAGTGGGTCTGCAATCAGGGACTCCCCCTTGGGTCGGGTCACCACCCGAGGTAACTCCTCAAGGGAGAGAGCGTTCAGCTTTTAGGTGAGTGATACGTGCATTTTGGAGCCATCACTTTAAATCTTGGAGATTCTTGAGTTGGCTGTGTAGTATATATTCTCTTTACATCATTGAGCCTGTGGTTTATAAAATGTTACTGGACTTCTAACTAACTTTTTACTGAGGAATAAATCTGAGTTTTAACACCTGTTGAATTTGGTTATGCGTGCATCCGTAATGCTGGACTATTGGGGTTTCCCATGTGAGCTCGTTGTGTGATCAGTGCGGCCCACTTACTCCATGTGGCACCAGTTGCATGATGCGTGGAGGAGACTTTCCCTTTGAACATCCAGCCCAGCACTGGCAGTAGGGGTGCTAAGAGGAGCTGTGTTTCAGTACCAGCCACTTCTGAGACAGCTCGAATTCCTTCATATGCTGCCAATATCTCTTTTTCAGTTGGAGTATAGCGGGCCTTGGATCCTCTGTATCCCTGACTCCAAAACGCCAGGGGTCGGCCTTGGGTCTCCCCAGGTGCTTTCTACTAGAGGCTTCAGGTAGGGCCATTCTCCTCAGCTGCAGTATAGAGCACATTTTTAACATCTTGTCCTGTCCAGACTGGACCAAGGGCTACTGCATGAACAGTCTCCCTCTTAATTTGTTCAAAGACTTGTTGTTTTTCAGGCCCCCATTTAAAATCATTCTTCTTCTGGGAAACTTGGTAGAGAGGGCTTATAATTTGACTGTAATTTGGAATATGCGTTCTCCAAAACCCCACAACACCCAAGAAAGCCTGTGTTTCCTTTTTATTGGTCAGTGGGGACATGCTGCTATTTTGTTGATCACATCCATAGGGATCTGACAATGCCTGTCTTGCCATTTTATTCCTAAAAACTGGATCTCCCATGCAGGTCCCTTGACCTTACTTTGTTTTATGGCAAAACCAGCCTTCAAAAGGATTTGGATTATTTTCTTCCCTTTCTCAAAAACTGCTTCTGCTGTGTTGCTCCATATGATGATGTCATCAATGTATTGCAGGTGTTCTGGAGCTTTACCTTTTTCCAGTGCAGCCTGGATCAGTCCATGGCAAATGGTGGGGCTGTGTTTCCACCCCTGGGGCAGTCCATTCCAGGTGTGCTGGACGCCCCTCCAAGTGAAAGCAAACTGTTGGCTGCCTTTGATTCCAGTTCATGTTGAAGTTCTAACATATCTGGCACAGCAGCCCTCAGTGGTGGTGTGACTTCATTCAGCCCATGATAATCTACTGTTAGTCTCCCCTCCCCATTAGATTTCCACATGGGCCATGTGGGACTACTAAAGGGTGAGTGAGTCTTGCTGATCACTCCTTGGCTTTCCAATTGGCAAATCAGCTTATGGATGGGAATCAGGGAGTCTTGGTTGGTGCGATACTGCTGCCGATGCACCGTCGTGGTAGCAATTGGCACGTATTGTTCTTCAAGCATGAGCAACCCCACAACCGAAGGGTCCTCAGAGAGGCTGGGCAAGGTGGACAGCTGTTCAGTTTCCTCTGTCTCCAGTGCAGCTATACCAAAGGCCCAACGGTACCCCTTTGTGTCCTTGAAATACCCCCTCCTGAGATAATCTATACCAAGGATGCACAGGGCCTCTGGACCAGTCACAATGGGGTGTTTATGCTGCTCATTCCTGGTTTGACTCACTTCAGCTTCCAATTCGGTTAGCTCTTGGGATCCCCCTGTCACACCAGAGATACAGATGGTTTCTGCCTCTTTAACTTGATGGCATTAGTGTACATTGTGCACCAGTGTCTACTAGAGCCTTATATTCCTGTGGGTCTGATGTGCCAGGCCATTGAATCCACACTGTCCAGTAGACCTGGTTGTCCCTTTCCTCCACCTGGCTGGAGGCAGGGCCCCTCTAATCCTGGTTAGAGTATCTGTTACTCACTTTTTGCGAACGTGTATCAGAAGTCCCTTCAAGAGGATCAGAAATGAGATCAGCCCTTCTACTCTGTCTGGGGAACTGCTCACGGGGAAGCTGGAGTGGCATTTTTCCAAGAAGAATCCTCTTTTCTGATTGCTTTTTCTCGCAACTCCCGTACCCGTGCATCTAGGGCTGAGGTAGTTCATCCCACTTCCTCATGTCCTCTCCATGGTCATGCAGGTAAAACCACAGGTTAGCCTGCCGTGTGTACTTTCTACCTCTTCTCTCTTGGGCAGAGGAATGCTTACTCCTAATAGCTGCGATGCGGGCCTGTACGGGTGGGGAGGAGGACATATCCACTTTGAATTGCTGGAACTCCCGGGACACTTCCTCTATAGCTGAGACACAGGCCCGTAGGGTGGAAGAGAGAATTCCTTCGTATTGCTGGAGTTGGACAGCCAGTTTGTCCACTGTTTGTCCATAGCCTTCTTTCCAGGACATTACTGCCAATGAGTTGGCATAGCTTGGTGGTGCACTTCATAGAAACTTCCGCCACATCAGTTGTGTGCATTGGACTTCATCTGGATCTGTGGGTGACTGCCCATTTTCTGGATCATTATAAATGGCCTCCAGCACTGCTAATTCCCTCAGGTACTGGATACCTCTCTCCATGGTGGTCCACTTGCCTTGGTGACATGTAACTTCATCCGTGAAGGGGTATCTTTCCTTCACACCTGACAGGAGTTGCCTCCAGAGGCTGAGGACTTGTGTTTTTCTCCCAATCGCCTTGTCAATGCCCCCTTCACTAGACAGAGATCCCAAATGCTTGGCTTCCTTACCCTCTAATTCCAAACGACTGGCCCCATTATCCCAGCATTGGAGCAGCCAGATAACAGTGTGCTCACCTGGGTGGTGGTCAAAATCTTTTCGCATGTCATGCAACTCACTCAGGGATGGAGATCGGGTGATTATTTCAGGTTCTGCCTCTTCCTCCTGTTCTCATGATGACCCTGGTTCACTTTAATTTCCCTTTAAGCAAACTGATTTCTTTGTGTGTTTCTTCTGTACAGGGGCGACTGATACTGGCACAGGTTGGTTCTCTGATTTAGCTGCAGTGCCTGTCACTGGGGTTAGGGTAGCCACAGTGCCCGTCGCTCTGTTTTCCCTCTCTTCCCCCTGAGGGTGCTGCTTAATATCAAGCAGTGTTTGGTAGATACTGGCCAGGGCCCAGCACAGTGCAGTAAGTTGTGCGTCTCTGGAATAGCCACAGTATTTTCCTTTCAAATACTCTACCACTTCATGAGGGTTCTGTAGTTGTTCAGGAGTGAAGTTCCAAGGCACTGGAGGTGAGAAGTTCTCTAGATACCTGCCCATATCCTCCCACATGCCGTGCCACCCATGAATATCCAGTTTGGGGACAGATCTCTGGGTGGTATTCTTAAAAAACCTTTTTGTAGCCCTAAATAAGACCTGAAACCTATTCAAGAGACATAGCACTAACAGCATGCTGGGTTGCATGTCCCAAGAATATTTAAAATTCTCGAAAGCTGTTGTAATTAGCTAGAAGGAGAGAATGGAGGAGAATGGATGTGAGAAGTATCCCCCCCGACTTCCCCATGGATTGGGTGCAATTACCAATAAAATCTGATAGAAGGTGCCTGACATGTGGAAATGATATCACTGCTGCATACAGATAACCTCTTAGCCTCATGACCAGTGATGTAATCATTTCATAAGTTGACATTGCCCAGTATAGCAAAATGATAATCCCGATCCCTCTCCCAGAGGTGATAAACATAAACGCAGGCAATACATAGAGCATATAAGAACTTACAAAATGCCACCATGTGAACAAATGAACCAACATTGTGACTAGCATCTATTTAACTAATGTAAGAGATGTGTTTAACAAATTTGTTTTAACATGCTCTGGCCAGATCTGTCATTATCTCAACCCTTCGTGCCCCATGTTGGGCACCAAAAAGGACTGTCATGGTTTCAGCCCAGCTGGTAACAAAGGACCATGCAGCTACTCGCTCACTCCTCCCTGCCCCACTCCAGTGGGATGGGGAGGAGAATCAGAAAGGACAAGAAAAAAGAACAACAACCAGAACCTCGTGGGTTGAGATAAGGACAATTTACTGGGACAACACAAAAAGAGAAGTTACAACATCAGCAATGATGCTATTAAAAGACTATACAAAAGGAGTGATGCACAGTGCAACTGCTCACCACCTCAAACCCAATGCTCCACCACTTCCCCCACCGAAAGCTGAGAGACCCCCCAGCCTGCTCCCCATTTATATACTGGGCATGATGGCACATGGTATGGAATAGCTCCTTGGCTAGTTTAGGTCAGCTGTCCTGGCTGTGCCCCCTCCCAGGTTCCTGTGAAAATTAACTCTATCCCAGCTGAACCCAGGACACCAGTATGACAGGATCCCTTTTTAAAGCAGCAGGGATTAAGCTGAAGAGGATCAGTGTGGTATTTCCAGTAGAAAGAGCTATTCTTAATGTCAAGGGAGGCAGGGTGTGCTCCATGGGGCTGGGACAGAGCGGCCTCTGAGTGCTGTCATCTGGAACTCTGCCTTCCTGATCAACCTGGCTGTTTTTTTCTTTTTTTTTGTTCTTATTTTACCATTTAGATTGTCAAGCCTTGGGCTAAGTTATTTGTCTGCTCAGTCAATTTTCAGAGCTGTAACATGTTTGCTTATCTATCTTGGGAGCAGGATAAGCAGCAAGTGTCTGCAACCTGTCCCATAATCTAGAGATAAGACTCTGTAGAATTGCGTAGATTTATGCTGTGCTACATATATAAAGCTGTTTTAAAATGTTTTTCAGGTTCTAAATGGCTTCTAAGAAGTTGGGATCCGACTCTCATGGTAAGTGAAATTTGGCATCCATGTCTTTTTAATGGGATGAATCCTATTATTGCTTCTGACTAATGTCCCAGCCTAGGCAGTCCATAGAGACTAATCTGTTTAGCCTCTGAGTAGTTTTTTGTTAGGAATGGTGTGCCTTGACTTCCTTCTTGCATAGTTGCTTGCTGATGCTGTGCCTGTTCTGTGGTTAGACTGAAATTCAGCCTGTGACTGTTCCCTACTCCTTCATGGCAGAATAATACCTTTCCCTTCCCCCACTTCCTTCTTTAAAATCAAAGCTGAACTGCAATTGTGATACTGATCTGATGTTTGCTGAAGCAGACACTACATCTGTAGCCCATTTCTATGGAATTTACACGAGAAGTTGGATTGAAAGTCAAGCTTTTAATATATCATTGAGCTATGCTTGCTTTTTGCTCAGCAGTGATTTTTTTCCTAAGGCAAGTGAAGGAGATAATATCTTCTACATTTAAGATGCACAGTGTCATGCAGATGACTTCTCATAAAAATTATTTGCCTGTCTTTTAGAAAATGGGGTGTGATTTGAGAGGAATAATATTTCTGTGGAACATTAAAGTTCAGTTTGTTGTATGTAATGTAGTTTCTTCAAATCAGTAGTCATTCAAGGCAGTACTGGGAGGTTCATGTGACACTTGTAACATGACTTTTCATGCTATAGAAACTTTGGCTTTTAGAAACTCAGCCTTAATCTTTTTGGATAATCTTTCAGATAAGAGGATCCTGGGGAATTCCATTTTTCCTTGAGCTTTTTATTCAGTCTTGCCATGTGTAAGGTTGAAGAATAAGAAATGCCTCACTTAAATACATGGTTAAGAATTAATAAAAATAGCCTATCAAAACTTAATTGTTAGATGATCTTCTTTCCTGTGGCACAGTGATCCTGCTGCAAGACAATTAATTTCTTTATTAGATAGCTGCCAGCTCTTCAGCAGTTGTTCTTGTATCTGTGAATGGTCTCTATGAACACACTGAGCTGCTTGTGTTTTGAGTCTATTTCTCTATTCTGCTTCCTAAACCAGACTAGCAAAGACACTGCTTGGAGCTAGAATTCAACCTGTCTTAAATATTTTTTAGAACAGTATAGTATGGTGGGACATGTTCATGGCCTTCAAAGTAACAAAATCAAAACAACAAAAAAAAATGCTGCTGTAAGCTGGCTGGTTAACTTGTCTACCCTTTTGAGTACCCTCTGTTCCTAATTACACCAGTGACACTGTCACAGTACTGTTTCAGAGGAGTAGGGGAGCAACTTCCTTGGCTTATTATGCCATAAGAAATCAGCAGGGCAATTGTTTCAGTCTTCTCCAGGGTTGTTAACAATCTCACTAAGTGAATTTTGACTTACTGTAAAGCATCTAGTCCAACAGGTACCTTCAGCTTGGTGTCTCTGGCAGGCTAATGAAATTGGTCAAGATGGTTGATGCATCTCTTGTAGTTACTTGAGCTGCTTATTAGAGGTTAGAGGGCTGTTGTTGAATCAGAATGGTTGAGGTTGGAAGGGACCTCTGGAGATCATGTCCAAACCCCCTGCTAAAGCAGAGCCACCTACAGCAGGTTGTTTAGGACCATGTTCAGATTCAGATGAAGATGAAGGTGGGAACATAGGGTGTGGGTGGAGAAAAAGGAACCCTTTTTCCTGTCTTGAAGGGTATTCTTAGCATACACCTGTAACTATGCCTAAGCATGTAACTTCAAATGCTGTCCTGTCATTTGAATAATTGCAAGTTCAATCTTAAGTTCTAGTAATTAGTGGCATCTAGAAATGCAGCTCTCATCTGTTGCACAAAAATTGTGGGTTATACAAAATGCAGTGCATTAATATTGCTGTTGCATTGTTATTGTCACTATACAACTTGAAAGCTTTTAACTCCAATTTCTGAAAATTGCTGAAGTGTGGTTTGTGTGACCACAAAAACTAAGTTCCGCTTGGTTTCAAAACTGTTCCCCATTCATAACTGGTAACTGGTTTTATCTGAAATGTTTCCATTTTGCTACCAAACTGGAGGATACTTCTGTGAGTTGGCCAGTGATTTCCATGTTACATTAAAGCAGGGAGAAGTCTTACTGTTGTAGTAGTTCCTTGGGCCAGGAATATCATGTGGTTTGCAGTGTCAGAGATCAGACTGGCGGGTACAGTTTTGCCAGGACTATTCTCAGAACTTCCTCAATATGGTTTTAACTGCTAAAAGGGTGAAGTGGCTAACAGCTATATTAAATAACAGTTATAGAAACCCTTTAATTACTTCACTTGAACATGTGACTATTGAAACAGTGGCTTGCATAATACTTTCTATATGTAGGTTTTGCTTTTTGCTTTAGAATTTGCCATTTAAAACAATTTGCAGTGTGTTCAGGCAGAAGGTTCAGCTGTTCACAAAAAGAAAAGGGTTCTTGGCTTTCTGGATCAGATTTTAACTTCACTAGACTAGTACTGTTCAGATTGGGCTGGAACAAAGTGAATACTATGTGCATCAGCGTTTTGCCTCAAATGTTGTGAAACACTTGGTGTGTTTCTTAATGTGTGCTTGCAGGTTTTGTAGCAGAGTTATATTCAAGTTGAGGTTATAGCAGTGGTTGTTATTAAAAAATCAGTATGTTGGGAAGAAACTAGAAGGTTTTTATTCCTTAATCTAGCTGCTGAGGTTAAACTGGCAGTCTTCAATGCAATCCATCTAGTCTAGGTGTGCGTAGGGTTTTTTTTACTGTACCAGAACAAAGAGTGTTGCTACATAAATATCACAATGTATGCTTGTACCCTCTTTGGCTAGTACCTATTTCAGGCAAAGGCGGCAGCTATGCAAGGGGAGGTATCTCCCACTTACTGTGTCAATAGGTCTAATAAGACAAGTATTTGCACAGTGAGCAATTTGGGCAGTGAGAGCAGTGCAGAGAGGTAATCCTGCTTCGCTTGGATCATCCTGTTTAGAGCAGGACTTGTGCCAGTGGGACTAAGTAGAGCATAGTAGCAGCAGTCAGACCAGACTCTGAGCAGTTGAGAGCTCTAGTTGTCTTTGATCTGGCTATGATTTACCACTCACAGTGCAAAGGCTGCCACTGTTGCTATTTCTGCATAAGCAAACACTTTGGTATATCCAGGTTCTCAAACTGCCAGCTGAAGTACAATTTGGATGCCGTGTTGCAAATAGTGGTGTTGGTGGCCAGTGAGGTGCCATGTGGATGCTGTGCTGTGTAATGCTTGAATGCATGCTTCTCAGTAACCATCAGTGAAAATAGTATCATATTCTGCCTGGAGTGTTTTTTCATCCTGGTGGTGCAGGTGGGATGTAGGTTATTCAGCATGATGGTTTCAAAGCTGGAGGAAATGCCACCTGTGTCCCAACAGGACTCTGGGACCAGCCAGTGCGGTGCCTAGTATGAGAGCTCAAGTGATGACAGCACATAAACATTTAACTCCAAATTAACAGGATGTTCCTGTTTTCAAAAGCTGCTCTTCCTTTTGGAGCATGTCACTGCCTTGTAGATGAGTCAACAGTGAAGGAACACAAACAGTACTTAAACTGTCGTCTGAGTATGAAAATGGGTCAGATAAAAATGGCAAGTCACAGCTGACTGAGCAAGAGATTAGTTGCTGAGCTCATCTCAGATGTTGCCACTAATGTCTTTTTGGATCTGCAACACTCAAAGCAAAGTTACAAATGAATGCTAGAGGAACACTAGTCATCCAAGAGACCCCTTTCAGTTAATTGAAAAACTTGAGTGCAGTTTATATTGTGAGCTTTCTAATACTTGTTCACAGCAGTTCAAGGAAAACTAAACCTATAGTCTGGCTTCTTGGAGGTGGTTGAGCTCTAAGTGATTCTGCCTCATGAGTTTGCAGAGTGCCTGAAGAGTTTTGTCCTAAAAGACTTTTTAAGTACCACATGTGATAGATACAAAGGACAGATGGAGGACCATGAAATAGGTCTGAGGCATCTTGTTGGAGTGATCACAAATCAGACAGTTGATTAAGTTAGATTGCCTTGTTTCAAAAATCAGAATTGCTATGCTAAATAGTCTTAAGATACTGTGTTTTGGTTGGAGTGTCTAGACTTTGGGCCGCTTTGCCTTGTGACCACTTCTGTCCAAATATTACTTCCTACTTTATGCCAAATCCTGGATTTTAGTTTGTCTTAGCTGCTTTAAAGCTGGATCATTTTAAAGCCTGTTTTGAATATGACAAAAAGTCATGTATCTTTTTATAGAGACATAACATAATACAGTGTTCAGGAGAGATTCAGCTTCCAGTTGTGTAGGCATAGTCTTGTCACAAGGGAAGCTAAGATGTTGGGTATATTGACTTCAAAATCTGTTCAACTGTTGGATTGTTATGTTGTGTTGTTTTTTTTTAAATAGTTATTGGCTAGAACATTTTAAAAAAGCCAAAAAAAACCAAAACAAAAAAACCCAAACAAACAAGCAAAAAAAACCACCACCAGAAAAAAACCTGAGGCAATGAAGTCCAAACAGATTCAATGTATTTCTGATCAAGTAACTTACTTTGTATTTAGTCACCTGGTGTAGTTGGGGCGGCAGAGATGCAATAGCTCCCAAATACAGAATTGTGAGTCTTAATTGAATGCATTAAACTCGTAAGGTTTTTTTGACACAGTTTCTGCTTTTGATCTTAGGGCCTTTCAGTTATCTTGATGATGTCCCATTTAAGATAGGAGACAAATTCAAAATGCCAGCAAAGGTTGGATTACCCATTGGTTTCTGCCTGCCTGATACTTCTCAGCTTGTCAGAGAAGCCCAGGTAAGTGATGTGTTTTGCCTTTTCACTGTTTTCCCCCCTCACCCTTGGCCCCCAACATGTGGTGCTGTAAATGGCAAGTAGTCACAGTTTGCACATGTGTTCAAATGTTAAACTTGTTGGTCCTGTAGTGTCATTTCTTATGCTAGGCAGTAGTTGCAGAAGATCTGTTAGAAAGATAAAAATATGGTAGGCTGTGCAAAAAGCTTCTACTTCTTACTGCTTTAAAAATCCTAATAGCATTTATTTTAGTGTATCTACTTCAAAAAAGCACAATGTTTTTGTGTAATAGTTATAGGTCTAAATGTTACCCTGACTACATTTGAGTAGCATTTTTAAGAGGAAGGATGCTAAGAACTGATACACCCATGCTATGGCATACTTGCAGAATCTTGTATGAGGGTAGCAAGTGTTTCTATGACCATATTTTATGGGTTCTCACAATAGTGTGATGAAGAAACAAATCTCCAGTTCTTGTTATCTGGGTATTTCTGAGTGAGAATTCTTTTCCAGCTGTAGGGCAAACAGGTTACAGCTTGGTACAGAGGGCTTCCAGGTCTCTGAGGTCTGTGTTACCATCAACTCTTGGTAGCATAAAATCAGTTGCTTTAGCATAACTGTTGAAAATCTAATCTCCAAATGCAGGTTCTGATACATGAAATCTAATTGAACTATGTTTTCTCATTTGGATCCATGATTTTACTTGATCAGTCCCAACTGATGATTGTTTTCACTTCAGCTGTGACAGATTGCTGTAGATGGTTCTGCTTTTTTTTTCCTGCCCTGTGTATTACCCTATTACCCTACATCATGGCTTTTTCAGTATAACTGTTAAATGATACCTAATACACATATTTCCACCCAATTAAGCTGGTGTGGGAGAGCTAAAGGAGGCTGTAATGTTCTACTGCTGGCTTCATTGTGCTATGTCTCCGTTTTCCTGCCAAGCTGAGACTCCAGTGTAGTATGCCCAATTGGACTGCAGCACCTTGCATAATATGATGCAACTATGTAGACTATGCATCTGGCAGCGCAATTTGACTTTTTTACAGCTGTAGTGAGAGCTGTTAAAAAAAAAAAAAAGAGGTGCAGGGAAGCAAAATTGACCAAAGCCATACATTTTTATATGAATAACCCCATTTTTTTAGTATTAAAAAAAAAAATCTCTATGGCTTTGGTCAATTTTGGCCATATATCACCATATACATATACACACACAAAACTACGATAGCTCTGCTCAGATAGCAAAGAACATGTAATGAGTAGTGCACAGCACTTCTGCCAGTGGGTTGTTTTTCAGCAACAGTCACCTTGTTGATAAATTGTATATCACACCTCTTGGAGTCTTAGAGCTAAAGGAAGGGAAAACTGTTAATACAGTTGAAACAACAAGTATTGAGGATCTCACTGGAGCTTGCTATAAGACGGGATGTGGCACAACACATAGTGAGTCCCAGAAAAGCCTAGTAGAGACCTAGCAAGCCTTGCTCGCTTGTTGCTCTTTAGAGCTAGGAATTTGTATGATCTAGCAGTCCCATGGCAAGAGCACTCCTGTTTGGTTATGTGTCATTATCCTGGCAAGGATATCTTATGACTTCTTGTCCAGGGTTGACTACACCCTAGACTTAGTTTGTAGGCTGTCTTCTCTGAACATTTTGTGGTTATTTAAAGAGCATTTGAGGCTCTTCATTCTTCCGAAGATACTAAACTTTAAGTAGATTTAGTCTGTTCAGAACTTTGTCCTCTCAACCAAGCCACTATGGTGGCCAATAAACTCATAGTGAGTAGCTTACAAATGCTTTGCTGTGCTAACCTGGCCCTGAAGGAACTTATGTTAAATGAGAAAAGCTCTTGGGATCCTGTCATACCAGTAACTGCAGCAAAATCTGCTACTGCAGGTAGTTGTCATCATTGGTGTAGCCAGTATATCCCCTTTGGCTGGTGAACCACTGGCACTGCATTATGAATACCAATATCTCTTAAACCAGTGGGTGTAAAACTAATATCAGGTCCCTTAGGAATTTCTTAGGGGGAACTGAGTTGGTCTGTGTTGGTCTTTGGATGCAAAAATACTCTGCTGCGGTCTTGAATGACTTGTGGAACTTGTGGACAGGGGGTAGTTCAGTACTGTCAGATCTAGGTATGATTGTCCATCCAGTAACGCATTAGACTTCCCCTTGCTACAGTCATTATCCTGGGGGGAGAGGGTGGGAGGGCTGTGAAACTGATCTTGGGATGATTGGTAGCTCTAAATCAAAACTAAATATAGGAGGGAGGCAAAATAGATATTCTAATCCAGACTGTAGCCAGGTTTTGGTGCTGGAGGCAAAATGAACTACTTCTGGTGTCTTCTAGCTTTGTCAGGCTACAAGAGATGCTGAGAAAAAAATGATGCCTGTCCACGGTAATTCATGTAGCTCTTATTCCATGTTACTTATGTTGCTGTTAGAAGTAGTGGCTGTGATCCTTATAATTTTTTTTTCCTCTGCTTTCCCCTCCACCCCCGGTCAGTATGACTTCTCACTGGAAAAGAAAACAATTGAGTGGGCTGAAGATACCAAAAAAATTCAAGCTGCCCAGAGAGAAGCCGAGCGCAAGGCAGAAGAAGCGCTAGCAAGCTCAAAAGCTGCTCCAGAGGACAGCAACAAAATGGGGTTCTCTGAGGGACCTTGCCCTGAGGCCATGCCTCCTCCTATTAACCCCATCCTCGCTAGCCTGCAGCATAATAATATTCTTACTCCCACGCCAGCCAACAGCAGCTCTGTGAAGCAAAAGGTTCTCAGTCCACCTCGTCCAAAAGCAGACTTCAACCCAGCTGATTTTGAATGTGAAGAAGACCCATTTGACAAACTGGAATTAAAAACTATTGATGATAAAGAGGAATTAAAAAATATTCTTGAAATTCATGTTGGTACTACTGGGCCAATTGTTGCCCAGCTGTTAGATAGTACCTTGCCCAAAGGAGGGTCTGAGTCTGTGTTGCAAGATGAGGAAGTTCTGGCATCCATAGAAAGGGCCACGCTGGACTTCAAGCCCCTTCACAAACCCAATGGCTTTATCACTTTACCACAGTTGGGAAACTGTGAAAAGATGTCCTTGTCTTCCAAAGTGTCCCTGTCCCCTATCACTTCAGTGAGCAATATCAAATCCCTATCTTTTCCTAAACTTGACTCCGATGAGAGTGATCAAAAATCATCAAAGCTCACAAGCACTTTCCACAGCGCTACCTGTCTCCGCAATGGCACTTTGCTCAGCTCTTTGCAGACGTGTGCTCAGAGTAAAGCTAGTGAACTGAATGGACACCATATGGTTGGTCTTTCCGCTCTAAATGAGGACAGTGGCATGGAGACATCAACATTATCCTCGTCATCCAGGCTGCCTTCCCTGGCTGTGCCGACAGTTTGTACAGAAGAAGAATCATCTCAAAGCACAGTGACTACGGTAAACATGCAGTGGCTTAGAAGTGGGGCTGCTGGGGAGAGGTGGAGGTGCGGAGGCAAATGTTGTTTCTAAAATGTCCTGTGGCTTTGGTTTTAGTTTCACTTAATGGGAGTGATGTGTAGATCCTCTTAATTTACATGGCAGATTGATCAAGCCAGCAGGTCTTCATGCTGGCAGTTCTGAACCTCAGGTTATTACCCTGCGGGTTTCCCCAAAGTCTGATATTTTTAGACCATTTCTGGTGGTTTTTCTTTCAGCTTTTCAGATCTTGTTCATAGTTGCACACCTTTGAGTGAAGCGTCTAAGATACCTTCTTTTGTACAGTCCTGCATTCTCTCTTACCCAAGATATGTCAGATTCTGAAGTGCTATTAGGTTTTGAGTTAAATCTTTTCTAGATTTGTTCCTCAGATTGCTTGTTAATTTGCTGGAAATAAAGGGAGATGCACCCTTTTCAAGGAATAGAAGCAATAATAGATTAAAACCCACAGATGTGCTGTGTCATTCAGAAAAGAAAAAAGTGTTTGCAGTTGACCCACAGTGATATAAAAGTCTTTTTTTTTTTTTTTTTTTTTTTAATTTTCTTCCTGAGATCTTTTTCAGATCTGATCTTTAAAAGGAGGAGAATGGTGGTCTGAAATCTGGTATTTACCCTCTTCCTTGTGAAGGAGGATAGAAGGATTGCTTGGTGGATGCCAAAACCAGTTTTGAAGATCACCTCAGATTGCTAATGTTACAGTTCGTTGCTGTACAGCTCTGAGACAGGAGGTTGATACTTCATTTCCTCAAACTTATAGCAAGTCCTAAAATTACTTTGAGGACATTTAACTTCATGCCAGCTGTTGTCTTTGCCTCTTTGTGAATAAGAGCAAAGATTTGAGTAAGCTTGTAGGCTTTTTTTCCAAAGAACCTAAGATCTGGACACCAATACTCAGGAAGCCTAGTGTCATGATTTAACACCAACCAGCAACTAAGCACCATGCAGCCAATGGGATGGGGGAGAGAATCGGGGCGGGGGGGGGGAAGTAGAACTCATGGTTTGAGATAAGAACAGTTTAATAGAACAGAAGGAAAGAAAATAATAATGATAATAATAACAATAGTAAAATGACAGTAATAATAAAAGGATTGGAATATACAAAACAAGTCATGCACAATGCAGTTGCTCACCACTTGTTGACCAATGCCCAGTTAGTTCTTGAGCAATGACCTGCCCCACCCAGGCCACCCCCCCCCCCCCCCCTCCCCAGTTTATATACTGGACATGATATAACATGGCATGGAATATGCCTTTGCCCAGTTTGGGTCAGCTGTCCTGGCTATCTCTTCTTGTGCCCCTCCAGCCTTCTTGCTGGCTGGGCATGAGAAGCTGAAAAATCCTTGACTTAGTATAAACACTGCTTAGCAACAAGTGAAAACATCAGTGTGTTACCAACATTATTCTCATCTTAAATCCAGAACATAACACTATACCAGCTACTAGGAAGAAAATTAAGTCTATCCCAACTGAAACCAGGACACCTAGTGAAAGCTGTATAGTCAAATCCTCTAGCTGGCTCTAAAATAATCCAGTTTCTTCTGTCCAATATAAGCAGTGGTTCTGTGGTCTTACTGGCGTACTGTAGGTTTTTGTGTGACACCATGTGCTCTGAACCAAGTGACTCTGCTTCTCTCCTGTTGCTTTCACCTCTTTTCAGGCTTAGGTAAATGCACTATTAATTGCAAAATAAAGTATTCTGGCAACCGTGTATTCATCAGAGCACAGCAGAACAGCTGCTTACTGAACACTATAACAAATTTAATACAGTAGACTTTGGCAGAAGCAGCAATGTGCTGAGCAACTGCTCACTGCTACAGATCACAGATTTGAGAGGCAATTGTATGATTATGTGTAGCTCAGAGGTGAAACCTCGAAGTGTGACACATGACGCATCTCTAGGGATTAACATGCAAGGTCACTTACAACTAGATAGATGTACATGCAGATGGCCAAATTTTCACTCTAGCTATTCAAATCTCTGTGCTGGATTAAAACTTATTAAAGACGAAGAGGGAAGGTATATTTTTGAAAATGCTGTAAGGGAAGGTACAAACTGATAAACAAACAAAAAAACAGACTTACTAGGAGAAGTAATAAGGATCTTAATTTGAAACATGTTTTGGAAGTAGCAAACCCAGAAATAGGTATGCTGATAGAACTAGTTCTTTCTGTTTAAATTCCAAGACTTCAGACTATACTTGTTTCATATTTCCACAGTATGGTCCCAGTGGCTGGAAAATGACAGCTGAGCTGCAAGAAATTGAAGTAAATTCAACAAAAGTATTGAAGTAAATGTAACAAAGATCCTCAGAGTATGAACATGATAGTAGGAAGTCACAGTCATGCCTGTGGCTGGGACCAGTAGGGTCATGCATCTCTTTTCTGCAAGGTTACACAAGAATAAGCCTGTCCTTTTTAGAAAGCCTCAGGACAGTTATATGTCCCAGCATATCCTACAGTGATTTTTATATATAATTTTTTTTCCCACAAGACTGGAAATTGTAAGTTTGGATTTGGAGTTACTACTGGAGTTTATGCTTTACCAGTGAATTGAATCTTGGATTTTTTGGATGGAAATAAACCTGTGATTTCTCTGAGGCTGCACTGATTCTGTCCTGGGTGGTCCCCTCTCCTCTGTTTTATGAAGCTCACTGGTTTGCTTTTTGCACCATTGGCAGAGGGAGACATGACTAGTGAAGGCAATGGGTTGGAGTTCGACAAAGCTGGTCAGAAACCTAAGTAGCACAATGCATTTTATATAGAGAAATTTCTGGTTACGGGAGGAGGGGGTACTCATTCATAAACATTCAGAATATATGCTGCTGCTGTAGCATGATGTGTGCAGGTACACCAGCTGCCGCGAGGGCTCACGGCCTCTGTATGAAGTCCCTGAAATAAGATACATTGTGCAGGCACATACTGAAAGTGCTGCATGTCTGCTTCTTGAAGGGCACTGAGATGGAAGTTTGAGACATAACATAGCATGGCTGCTGAGTGACCAGTCCTGGCGTTGTGCCCTGCAATTCAAAGGAAGAGTTGGTTTTCCCAGACTCTCCAATCTCTGGTGTCAGAAGCAGTTTTGGTTTTCCTGGCTGCAGCATCAATAACAAAGCATCATCCTTCAATTTGGTAACCAGCTGATTTCAGGGCTACTCCAGACCCCCATTTCATAGAATATGTATCCCATATTCTAGGGCTTTTTGCTCTGGTAGAAGTGCCTGGAGAGGGTGTGTGCAAAGAGCTTTGAACCCCTCTACCACCATGAGGAGAGGTTCTTGGGTAAACCAGTCCATCAAACTGAATATGATTCCTCAGGCTTTGTCTCCTAGAGGAGAAGTTCTTACCCTGGAGATGAAAATGGTCAGAAATGCAGAACAAAACCTCTTTGGTGGTGGTTTGGGGGTTTTTTTTGCAAATAAGTGGAATTTGTCAAAATCCTAATAGATTTTTTCAGAACTGTTTTTCTATAAAGATTTTTTTGTTGTGTAGTTTGGGCCTGATGAAGGCCTTTCTGAAGGAAGTGGACAAGCTTTCAAGCAGTCTATGTTGGCATAACAGGTATCAAGAAACGCAAAAAACTGAGGCTGTTGGTCCACAGTGGTTTCTTGCAGCCTTTCCTAATTCTATTTAAAATGCAGGAAGACTTTTAAATGGATGAACTGAAATGTGCAGATTTGGTGGGGCAAAGTTCTGCCTTTGCACTGCTGTTATCTTGGGCAAAGTAGTATAAAGCGGTGGATTGATTCTGCCCTCTGGCAGCCTGGTGCTGCAGAAATGGAGCAGGTGTACAGCAGGGAATGTTACCCAGCCTTGTTGGCATACTGAAAATAGGAACAAGTGTTGAGTGTTGGTAGAAAAATCACATGCTCTTTTTAGCCAGTGTACCACATTGCTCATGTACAGTGTATGAAATGGAGTGCTTTGAGAGTAGAAAAGGGGTATATGTTTCTCTTAACCCTTCTCATGGTCAAAAAGTCAAGGCACTGTCACTTGGGCTGCATAGCACTGGGTCAAGAGCTGAACAGGAGCCAGTGTGTTACACTGAGCTGTATGAACATGTAGGTTTTACAGTGACAGAATAAACAAGCTTACAATTATTATGAGGGGGGACACAGCCTTCTTGGAGTATAATCCGTTTGTAGAGTGCTGAGAGAAGAAACAATCCTTATGATGGCTGTGCTATAACTACACACAACTCTATAATGTCTGCATCTCACATGTGCAAGCCTGATCAGACCATAAGTCTCCCTAATATGGCAGACTTATTCCCAGATCTCTCCCATAAAACTCTTCTCCCACAGCTGTACCAAGTTCTTCTCACTGGCGCATAATGCTTATAGTCATCTTATTCATGTGTTGTCCAACAGGTACACCCAGACTACAAGGAAACAGAAATCCCTGTGGTAAGTTCCCAAATACCTGTGTGCTTGCACTAGATCATGTTTCTGAGAATCTCCAGAAGTAGTGTTCCTTTGAGTACAAAAAAATCATAGGTGATGAGCAAACTTGGGGTGAAGGAAGCAATATCCATGCTTCCTCTGAGGTACAGAGTTTGGCTATATCATAAGGACCTTCAACTGTTGCAGAAGTTGGGTATTGAAAGGTTTTGGTCCCACCAGTAGGAGAGGGTATATTGTGAAGAATCTGGGTTGTTGATTGTTGTTTTGAGGGTAAAAAAGAGTATGGTGGGAGTCAGACTACGTGCACTTCTTGGTTTCATCCTAACAGTGAGTAAATTCCCAAGGGCAGTCTGGAAAGCCTCTTGATTTAATTACATGGGGTACTGTGGTTCTGCAACAGCGAGAAATGGGATGTGGGGATGCAGATGACCACCATCACCTCAGCCTCTGGGTTTTCCCCTTTAGGTAACACACCAAAATTTCCCAGTGTCTGAAGTGCCCAATAACACCAGCTGCACAAAGTGGTTGGGTAGCCCCACTCCTGAGCTACAGCAGGCCCTCTCTGCTAGTGAGAGGCAGTGCATAGAGACAGTCGTCAACATGGGATACTCACCTGAGAACGTCCTGAAAGCCATGAAGAAGAAGGGACAGAACATAGACCAGGTAAGAGCTTGTGCAATGGGAAAGAAACCTTTGGTTGGATGCTGATTCTGCTGGGAAACAACCTTGGGTTTGCAAAATGGATGGGGGGAATACTTTTATTCTAACAGGGGGTTGCAGCCTGTCGCCGCTGCAATATGAACTGCTAAAAAAGTTGTCACCTGGCAGTAAAGACTCCCCAGACCAAAGAAAATAGTGTCTGTGCCTGTTTCTGATGAGAGACTGCTTGAGTCAGCCACACCTGTGGGTGCTGGGTCAGAGCTGCACTGAGCTCGGGATGGGCTCTTAGCTCCATGTGAAGCTGGGAGAGGTACCAGGTCTTCCCAGGAGCCACAAAACCTTCCACAGGAAGCTTAGTGTGTCTCTATGCCATGCTTAGTGCTGTATGACAAAAAAAGCAGCTAAACTCCCTTGTTCTGAGCAGAAGGGGTTACAATGCTGACATCTCTCCTTGCAGAGAGATTAGCCCCTGGAGGCTTAAGACAGCCTTGAAAGGCTCTCGCAGGGCACCACTGACCGACTTTCTTTTGTGCGCTTTGGTTGTGGTGCTTCCTGCCTCAAGTGTTGCCTCAAATGCTTGCTAAAACCAGGTCACAGAGCATAAAGTGCTGCAGGGTGAAGCGTGGCTCTGGGTCCTGGATCCGCTTCAAACAAACACTTTAAAGTGGGGAGAGCGTGGCCAAACTTTCCATGCTGACCCTAGGCAGGCTGTGTGCTGTGCAGAGCATTGCCTGGCGGGACTGTGCCTGGGGAGGAGGAGTGTCCCAGTGACTTCTGCTTGTGGAGCTGATCTGCTTGCCAACTACTTGCACATCAAGAGCGGTTTAAGCTGTGTGCTGGAGTGAACTGTAGTATCAAATGGAAAAAATGTCCTTTCGGAGGGCAGTTTAAATCCTGCTGTATTTGCAGGCTGTATTCTTTTGCATACCTTTTATTACCTATCTGACCTTTCCCCGTACCTCTCAAAGCTGAGGACGGATAGGAAATTTAGCTGCAGTTTCTGGGGGTGTGAGCTGGGATTTGCAGCTCACTCACCAGTATGCTGAGTTGATCTTAAAAGGCTGACTGCTTGCAGTTTGCATCAGCTCTTGCGGCTGTCTGAGTGGAAGCTAAAAGCTGACATACCTTGACTGCTGGACCAACGGTTTCATTTTAAGAACTTGTAGTATAAAAAGCACAGCTAACTTCTGTCTTCTGCTCAGTGATCAGGCTTGGAAGGCTAAAGATAGGCTTCTGAAACTGCTTTGACTAGAGTGGAAGATGACGTTCACAGCTGGTGGGAGAGCACAGGAGGACAGAAGGGTTCGTCTGTTTTCTCTGAGCAAGCTCTTGCGTAAAGAGCGTCTTGACTCTGCTAGGAAGGACTTTATCCAGTCCCCAGCAAAGCCTGGGGCAGAGTCGTGCTCAGCCCCTCTGCATATACAGAGATGGTATCCAACCATGCCCTGCAAATGCCACTCTGCAAACTTAGTTTCTTTTCTTCATTCCCCACAGGTTTTGGATTACCTGTTTGCACATGGACAGCTTTGTGAGAAGGGCTTTGATCCACTTCTCGTTGAAGCAGCTTTGGAAATGCACCAGTGTTCAGAGGAGAAGGTGAGGGTGCAACATGCTAAGCAATAGAGAGAATGCACCGTGATGGGGAATTCCAGCAGCAATTCCTCTGGTTGATGTAATTCTGGCTTTCACGGTAATGCTGCCTTGTTTCCAAAACTGACTGCCAAAGGACATCCTTGCAGTGATAAAGCGAATATGTGTTAAAGCGTTAGCATTTTCATGGGGACAGGATTTCTTAAAGACCCTGCTTATTCTGGTTGTAATGTTTTGAACCCAGAGTTCTTTTGTGGGTGAGGTGCTTGGTCCAGAGACAGTTAACTTCAGAAGCAGCAAATTGTATTTCAAACCCTCCCAGGCTGTCCTGGCCGTGAATTTTCTTCCTTGTACAAAGGTCTGCCTGCCTGCTTAGCAAATTGGGTTAGTGCTGGCTCTGCAAGAAGCTGGAAAATATGTTTTTGGGGGTTGGTTCATTGGCTGCTTTACCAGCACCAGAAGTACAGAGGCAGGAATGGGTAGCAGAGGGCAGAGGACAGCGGTATCTTTTAATGTCTGTTAGCCTTTAGAGGTGCAACCTAACCCTCCCCAGACATATATGTGCCTTCCTGCCTTTCTTGGACTTAATGATGAGCTTGCAAACAGAGGAACAACAGTGTGAAGGTGGGAGAAGTAACTGAGTTCAGGAAACACATTTGCAACTGGCTTAGCCCCCAAAGTGGAAATGGCTAATCTCCTGATTGCCCATTTCAACCTGCTTGCTTGTTTTTGGTTTTTTTCTTACCCCTGGAGTGGAGCAGAGGCACTATAAATGGCAGAGGGTTCATAAAAGTCTGATCAGCTGATGCATTTCTTGTCACTTCATTTTTTCAAAGCTCAGGGAGGATTTGTGGTTCATGCTGGTAGTATCATACACAGTCTGTCCAATAGGGTTTGTGTTAATCCCCCAGTTTTGCCCTAGATCTGAGAAGCCAGTTGATAGCCAGGGCTACTGTACTGTTCCCCAAGTGGAAGTAACTTTAAAAAAAACTCAGATGCAGCAGGAACTGCTGGATGAGGGAGCAGGGTGCTATTGATCAGCATTTCTGGGAGCCCAAATTGGGCCAGGCTGATATACTTCCTACTGGGAGAGAGACACCCCCACAGACTGAGCTTTGGTGCCTTTGCTGAAGAGGATTTTGGAAATGCAGGACTGCAGACACAGGGGACTGAAGGTGAGGCCCTGTGGGCTGCTGCAGCCAGAGCTTCTGCCGGCTCTGGTGTGAGTGGACTTTCTCCAAACGGAGCTGGAACTTGGGGAGAAGGAATCCACCTCGTGGGGTGCCCAGTCGCTGAAGACAGGCTCTGTGCTAAACCTCCACCAAGCACGGATTCTCTTTTCTCTTGCAAATAATGGACTGTCTGTGTCTTTCAGATCACAGAACTTCTGCAACTAATGAGTCAGTTTAAAGAAATGGGCTTTGAACTAAAAGACATTAAAGAGGTCTTATTATTACATAACAACGACCAACACAACGCTTTGGAAGATCTAATGGCCCGTGCAGGAGCCAGCTGAAAATACATTCCTGGATTCTCGGCGTGCAACAGAGCAGGACCAGCCCCGCCACCTTCACATCCAGTGTGACTTGCTCTTGGCAGGAAGGAGCCCAGCTTTTCGCATATAAGGGAGAATGACTGAGCAAGCCCGCCTGCGCGCATCACTCCAGCATTTCTCTTTCCACTGAGAGCCAACTTTCTTTCTTAAATTAAATTTTTAAAGTGTCCTTTCCTAAGTTTCCTTTTTCCAGCTTGGCCACAGAGAGTTTAGACTGCCCAACCTCTACTGGAATTGTACATAGGTAGAGATGGGAGTGGTTTCCCCCCTCCTCACTGTTGCACTGGAGTTGGACGGAAGAATATCTGATTCTAGGATGCTTTGGTTCTTTGAAGCTGCTTTCATGGTGTCTGCTTGTACTGAATTACTTGACTGTGTCGCAGTCCAGATTAACTGGTTAAATTTGATCTTTAGTGCAATGGAGTTTTATTTTTTGGTTGAAAGTTAGTCTGTAACTTAGTAAAACACTGGTTCAGAAACTGTTGCTATGCATAAAGAGAGAAGCTGTTCCTCTTGGTTTGGTTTTTTTTTTTTTTTTTTTACCCATGCAATCCAACACTTCTGCCAGATATGAGCATCCAATGCTGAGTGGTGTGTAAGTTCTCTTGAAACAGGTAAGCTGTGAACTCTGCCTGGACCTGCAACTTGTTGGTTCTTGAACCTGAAGGCAGAGAGCTTGGGCTCGGTATTCTTAATCCCCCAGGCTTGTAGGATATTTAAGACAATGCCCTGCTAGGAAATCAGTTATCTTTTTGTTTTAAATAATACTCAGTGTGATGCAGGAGGTTTCTTTCAAGCACTTTCTTTAAAACAAATATACTCACTGCATTAGTTCCACTTTTCACACTGCTATAGAATTATGTAATAACACCTAGTACTGGAAATCAGGTTTTGGGTTGTTTTTGATAGTTCAAAGTATTACATTGTACATTGTTCAAGTTCTAAATACATAAAATATCACCAGTCTTGAGGAATCTTTAAAGTAATTTGCTAAATATTTTGATTCTGCGGAAGAACAACTAATAAAACCCTCAAATGTAACTCCCAGTGTCATGGTTCCCATCTCTCATGCTCTTCAGCTTCAGCAGATGAATAACTTGCTGGATCCTGCACGCCAAGGTGCTGCCTGCTTCTGTAGGCGTGCATGAACACTGTGTGTTGGGCAGAACAACCAGAGGTCTCTGGGCAGGCAGCTGCAGTGGTGGAATGTGCTGCTTTTTTCTGTGGCTTATTTTTTTTTGTTGCAAAAATGAGGCCTAGGGATCCAAACTCATGTTAGAGTGTGGAGCTGGGAGCATTGGACTTCGGGAGGGCAAAACAGCTCAGCTCATTGCCTCAGTTTAGGTTTTTCAGTAGGAGGTTTTAGCTCATCAGGACCTTGAAGGAGGTGGCATTTGTCTCCATTATGTTGTTAACTTTATATGACCAAAACATCTAATTTGGGTCCAGTGTTAACTCCTGGAATTCTCTGTAAGGTGCTAAACTACGTTAATTACATACCTTTACTTAAAACAAAATGATGCTGAGGAGAGATATAGCTGGCAAGTATCTAGGAGATGTGGAGATGGATGATGAGTAGGACCAGGGCAGATTGTCTTGCATAGTATCCATTAGCACTGAGCTTCACCAGCTGCTAGTGGTGGGGCTGAAATTAACGCTTGTCTGAGGTGGACATTCAGCAGCTGGTGGGTCAGCAGCTGCCACCTCTGTGGGCACAGGTAAAGCGGTTGCCCAGCTTTCCTTCCCAGGTGAGAAATGTGACAGTTTGAAACAGGAAATGGGGTTCCTGCTAAGCCAAAGAAGATGGAAAACAAAGCTCAAACTGCTTTACTGTCACTGCTGAGAGCATTCAGTTGTGTTGTTTGGATATTAATTCTGAGAAAGCAGAAATAAGCAAGCCCCTGTCTGGTATTAGACAGTCCTGAAGGGGCACAAAGTCTTGCCAGCGAAGAAACAACTACTTAGACCAAACCTCTGAATAAAATCATTGCATTGGTTGTGTTAATGTGTGTTAAGTTTTTCCACAGTCCCCCTGCGGGATCTGGCTCTTAACCCCACTACAGTAACCACTCTGCTTACAGAGACTGTTGTAGCAGTGAGAGCAGTGGGGTGAAGATGGGAAGTGATACCTGTGAAGCTGGTGTCCTCCTTCCAAAGAGATGTACCTGTCTGTGTCTTTGCTGCTGGTGTTGCTCTTACTTCAGCAGTGAGGTTTCTGGACTGACATCACTGGGTGGCTGAAGGCTGGAAGTGTGTTTCTCACAGGTGGCTTCTTACAGAAGGAAGAACCATGGAGTGAGGGGATTAACCTGGTGGCTTAGGGGAGAGGCACTTCTGATGAAATGTGTAATGAGTGACACAATGTGATGAGACTTGAAAGTTGTTCTGGGCACCGTGCATCGCTGGTTACTCTGGTACCGTCATTCTCTCCTGTCAAGTTGCGAACAAAGCTCAGCCTGGATGTGGGGAGGTCCTGCTGATGGCTGACACAAGGCTGGGCTCTGCCCTGCTGCTAGCTGTAGAGATGACTGCATCCCTGGTCACACTTGAGATCTTAGGGCTTTTCCTTAGGTTCTCGGGTCAGATTGATTTATGTACCTGGCACTTGGCACTGCTTTAACGATAACAGAGGTGGTTGTGCCTTCTTGTAATAGCTGCTGCTGAGGTTTGGGTGCCTTGGTAGAAAGGCTTGTTAGGAGAAGTGTAGAGGCAGATCAAAACTGGCAGTTGTGCTTTGAGCCAGAGACCCCCTGAGGTGCCTCCTGATGGTTCCTGGACAGCAGCAGCCGGACACGGACTGACACTGAAGAGCCTTCAGTCACCCACGCGGCAGCCGAGGGCTCCCACTCTGCCTGCATGTGGCTGGAGACCTGGTGGGGTGAGAGGTGCTGCTGTGGTCGCAGCCGTTTTGAGGGTGACTTCTTTCTGGGATACTACGGTCTGTCAGGCACTGGGAGCTGCAGGTGCCTCCGTGCCCCAGGGCTGCAGTGCGCCCCAAAGCTTTCTTTGGCCGGCCTTGTGGCTCCTGCAGCTCTCTGTGCTGGGGAGACCACCAGCTTCTGCCAGCGGTGCAGCAAAACCTGGTACAAGGGTGGTTTTGCTCCTGCTGCCGCAGGCTGTTCAGGTTGGCTGCGTGTGGCTGGAGGAGAGCTGCTGAAACACCAGCTACATCACCAGGCCAGGTGAGAAGGTGATCTTGTACTGATTCCCAGCCCCAGTTAATCTTTTGCAATCAAACAGATGGGTGTTTTGATCACATTTACTTCAAATTTTACCAGAGTTCTGTAGTAAATTGAATTTTATTTTAAATAATGTAAATTACTCAAATAAAATATCGAGCATCTGCCATGAGCATTACTAGTCTTTGTTGCACCTGAATCCAAAAGTGAACCCATTTTAGTTCTGTATTTATTTGATTGTACATGGCCAGGGTCTCTTGATCTCTTAGACTGCTGTAATGACAAACACTTTCACATACATTCCTCAAGTTGAAATGAACACCGTTCACATCAGTTGTCAGCGCAATATCAAACAGCAGGAAGGGGGTGACACTTCTAAAATGCTCATTTAGCACATTTTCACACAAGAATTAAAGCAGCATCTAGGTAATAACTGTAAAAGTGGAGAGAAAAATGTTACCATTTTTGACAACAGATTTGGTGGTTTCTGTTGCGTACTAGGAGCCCAGTTTTGGTATCTCCTGGGCATGCAGCACTTCAAGCATCTCTGTACTGTTATTGCCAAGGATGGGTGGATTTTCACAGCCAGGGCTGCTTTATTTTTTTTATTTTAGTCAAGTCTCACATTCAGTAGGAAAAAATAAAATTCTGAGGACAGACTGATGATAAAATCTTATATTTAACAAGGTATACTCTTGTGGATTGGCTGGATGACTCCAGTTTAAAAAAGATTATCAGACCTTGGAAAACTGCTTTGTTGTTCTGTTTATTTGTTGTTTCTCACTGTTCCTGGCCATTCCTCCAGGGAGTGAATAGTTCCTGCTCTGGGAACTTGCACTGGGGTTTGGACTTGCCTTTTGCACAGTAGACCAGACAGGACCTACAAGTGGCTCAAATTTGGTAGCTGACTTAACTCCCATTTCCTCTGCTCATGGAAATTTTTGGTCACTCATCTGTCTCGTTACAACTACTGCTGAAAATACTGAGATTAGGACATGGCACCACTGATTGTGTGAATGGTTCTTCCTTGTATGTTGCTTTAGAAATGGCCAGCTTGGGTAAGGGACTAAAAATGCCTGTGAATGTACTTTGCTGAGCTGCTCTTTAAAAAAAACCTGAAAGTACAATTAACCAATACTGGTCTCCCAGATGTCAGAGTATGTGGAGGAAAGTTTTCCTCCCTAGCATTGCATTACTGGCTGGACATCTCATTTTCCTGTGACCTGTGCACATATACTACAGTCTGACCATTTCCACAGCTCCAAACGAAGTTGCAAAACTTCTCAGCAGCTCTCCAACAGCCATTTTCTGTGTGCTTGCTGAGAAAGTGGTGGGGAAACTACTCTAAGTACTTTCATTTATGCTTTCAGAAGGTACAAGGACTACCCAACTGCAACTTGTTCTCCTCACCTTATGCACAGGAGAGCTCTCCCTCGCCCTAGGAGGTGGAGGGAGGCTTTCTAAGAGTTGCTTGTTCTAAAGGGAAAGCTCAGTTTAATGCCTGCTCTTCCCTCCATGGTTTTAACAAGGTGCTGGGTGTCCCACTGCTTTATAGCTCTCTGGTGGCTGTCAAGCATGACTGTTCTGTGCTGTGCGCAAATACCAAAACACTGCTGACACTAAGAGTCTTGCTCCTAGAAGCCTCATTTCTCAGGGTGGGGAGGTTTCTGAAAAGGGAGACCCGGGTTCAGCTGTGACTTGCTTCTGGCCTGTAGCCTGGACACAGGAACCACCTTGAGACTCATAAACTCAGACCCTGGAGGGACTCCTCTCTGCTCCACAGAGTAATCCAGTCTCAGTTGCAAGATGGAGACTAACCAGTGCTAAAAAACCCCAATAGTCAGGGCACTGATGTAGGACTTTCTTCTGTGACTAGTCTGCCCCTTGCACTTCTGTTCCCCAGGGCTATGCTGTGTGACATGCCTGGGAACATTTGCACCAAATATGCAACCCAGATAACTGAGTGTCACCGCAATTAGTGTATGGCTGCTCAGCCAGACCTGGGCTCCTTGGGGTAGCTGAAGAAGCAGGCAGTAAAATTCACAGCTGGTCAGACAGCAGTGTTCCCTTACCCTTGGCATTTCTGGCTACTGAGCAGGCTTTGATGGAGCTACTACAGGCATTACTGAGGAGACACCAAGATGGCCGAATGTGCTGTGACAGGCCTAATTTTGGAGTGGGAGCGCTCACACAGCACAGTGTCAGCTGAGCACGTTTCAAGGTCACTTGTGGCTTCAGCAAGTGGACTTGTTTTGTGGTTCAGTTGTGATGCATGCAGTAGCGGAGCTTTTGCAGGGCTCCAGCTGATCGTTCTGTAGTTCTTGATTCAAATACCAGCTTCACCTAACAGCACTGTTGGCAGCTTCTGACATCCTACTGCCTCTAACCAGACCCTCTTTTGATGTGAAAAATCCATTCTGTCAGTCCAGACGATGAGTGCTCTACAGCTGTGCCACAGTGCAGAGATCAGACATTGTTTGCAGTAAGTAAGCTGTTGGCCTCTCCCTGTTGGCAGCAGGTATGAAACCCACATGCTTACTAACATGCTAGATGAAGCTTTGGTGCAAATTCCCTACTAACCCACTCAATACCCATGACTTAACCCACCTCTTTCAGGAGCTTTGGAGTCGTCATCCCAAGCAAAGAACAAATGGGATGACAGCCTTCCTTCTGAAAGTGACAGCACTTCTTGCCCTGCCTTGACTTCCATTTACTTACAGTCCAGTTACATTAGTGTGCTTAACAAACAGTGGCTCGTCTCTCTTTCCTGGCTTCTCTTTGCAAACCCTTTTCGGGATAGCTTTTGAGCATTTCTGTTCAGACCTGTATCTGGCTTCAAGGTGTTTTTTTCTTTCCCCCTCATTTTCTTGGCAACACTGAAGTGCCTTTAATGTGTGAGAAGCTGCCATGAATACTGTGGACAGGACTGTCTGCTGCTTGGCGAGATATTTAAAGGCTGCTGAATAATTATTCTTAAGAACATGGCTTACTGGTATTAAGGAAATACAAAAGCTTGTGGTGCCAAGTAGTCATCTCTCATTTGCTCAGAATTCTCTCCATCCTTATCTAAAACACACACTAATCACAAACATCAAACCAAAAGCTATCCCCTACCCACCCACACTCTGCAGCACCAAGCGTGGCGAAACACTGGCTGTTTCCATAGCTGTTCTTTTGCATGTGTAAGCAAAGAAGGTCTAAACTGGCGGAGGTGTTTGCAGGGACATGTCAGTGCCAGGAGAGGCTAAATAGAGCTGAAGCTGGGCTCGCATCGTTTGGATACACTTTGACTTCAGCACCAAGATTTCATCCAGCTTGGTCATGAAGTTCTGAAAATCCTGGTGAGGAAGGCAAAAGAAAAGTTTAGGGAACAACAGTAGCAGCAGGTTGGAGAAAATCAGCATATTTTATGCACTGCAGCAGTGCATAAAAGCATGTTTTCCATTCTGCAGTGTAGTAGATTAAATCAGTGTTTCCCTATTAAAGTCCTGACCCTCACAGAGGTCAATGCCTCTAAATACTGAGGTTAACTTACTCAGGTAGTTTTATCTGTTGGTGAAATTACAGGTAGTACCGTGGTTTAAAAATAAAAATGTATAAAGCACCTGTTAGCACCCTTCTACACTGGTTAGCTTTTCAAACATTTGGTATAGGGACTGGTCATCTGACATGCAGTTTTACAATGTACTGAACTCTGTTCCTGACACTTCTTGTGTTGGACCTAGCAATCACAAAAATAAATGGTGAGTTGGGCCACTCATTGATCAGACATAATAGCCCATTTCTGGGAGACAGAAGGGGTTATTTCACATCAGGTCACAGGGCAAGTCCAACTCCTGCATGGCCACAAGTCTGCTAGATGTGACATGAGAAATAGCAGCAGCATATATAGACTCAGCCAAAAAGGGAACTATAGCTTCCATAGCAACCTGCCACATGGATAAAAAGTGATATGAAACTGTGATTAAAACTGAAATGGAGGCAGTTATTTTTCAGTAGGGCTTGGATTAATAAGGCAGGAGCTCAGACTTGCTTGGCTTTCCAGCTGAGAACAGAGTTTGGTACCTCTGTTCACAGGTCAGTGCCTAGGAAGCTGAGAGGTGTCAACTTCCTCAGGGCTAGGGACTTCAACTGTCACCACATGAAAATCAATCATTCAAAAGCTTATTTGGCAGGACTCCAGTTATCTCATGCACTGTATCCTTGTCTTGCAGGGACATCAGGACTGTAATGAAGACCAGACCAGCTGCCATGGCCTATTTTTCTTAAGCCCTTTAAATACTACTTGGTCCAGTATGTGGCTGGTTTTTACAGGAGTCTCTCCTGAAGCCAAATTTTCATGGCTGGAGAAGATGCAGCCATCTGAAAGTGGAAGGAGAGAAACTGATATGGGAAGTCCAATGCCCAAAGAAAGGTCATGCTGTGAAATAACACTGCAGGATATAGGTTACTTGCACACTGCTGGGAGACCTGGCAAGCTTGTCATAATTCTGCTAGCCAGAAAATGATTGCTTGCTGCAAGGGGCAAATAAATGGGGGGGGAGGGCAGGGGTGAGGGGTGTCGCTGGTGTCCAGTGACTAACAGACTTAGGAAGAACAATCTCAAAAGGTTTTAAAGAAATTAAAAATAAAAAAATAAAAGATTGCGTTGTATCACTGCATTCTCTGCCACAAAACTAATACAGTTTATGGCTCTTGTGCTGCTTTGTGAACTACTATATGTTATCTGGTAAAACATCACATGCTGCTGGAAATCACAGCAAATAAGCCCCATGGTGGCTCCATTCTGAAATCCCTGAGGCAAGAGTCCCTGCAAATGTACTTCAGATCCAAACTATGATAGGAATTAAAATAGTTTGATAATGTAATGCAGTAATGGAGCTTGGCTTTATTGATAAGATGAGGGAACTGGGAAGGCAGGAGGTTCTCACTGGGAAATGTTAAAATAGTCCAGGTGAGAGATGAGACTTCTCACACAGCTGTGACATGCATCTATCTGGATGCAGGAGAAACAGAGACCTGGGATTGCCTGGCTAGCAGTGGGGCCGTGCAGGTGCCAGTCTTTAGTCTAGCCTACACTACTGCCATCCAAGACAAGGATAAGCCAAGAAACACTTGAGTGATAAAAGTCAAGAGCCTGTGAGGGCACAAGTCACAGTGGTTAGAGCATTGGAGTGAGTGGAGCCAGGGCTTGGCACATCTGCAGTGTGGTAGGCAAGTGACTCCCAGAAGGAAGAGACAATGTGGCACTAGGCCACCAACTGTGACATCCCAGTGTCATGCTTTAGGGGTGTGCTGTTCTCTGTGGTATTGACTTACTTGCTCCAGCCTGTAAGGAGAAAAACGTCACATGGAAAGACACTTGTTTAGTACAGTCTGGTACCCATGATGCAAGATAATAGAAAGCTGTTTTATCAGAGACAAGTGGTTCAGAGTTGGCCCACCAGACTCCTTCTCCCCCAAGGACCCAGCAGTGTGGAGACTGGCAAAGACACAACAGGTACTGAAAATGAGTGGCCTCTCCTAGGACTCTGGGAGGCATCAGAGAATGAGAGGAAGAACTGATGAGGAATGTCACATCACTAATTCAAGTTAGTAATATCGAAGATTAATTTATGCAGGTTCAATGGGCACTGAAATCATCATCTTACCATTGCTGCTATCTGATTTATCAAGCACTCTTCCTTGAAGCACAAAGATGCCATTTCATCCAGCTGCTGCTGATGGGCCCGAATTACGTCCTGCCTGATTAACATAAAATATACCACTGGTTACACAGCCTGCTGTGCTACCTATAACTACTGTTGGCCTCAATAAACCTTTCAGAAGGAGGAATACCCCAGAAGAAGCCTTGCTGTCCTGTGTCCCTGGCATTCAGAAAGTGCACACCAGTGCACCAGTGGATTGTACTGGTTTAGGGTTAAAGATAACCTTGGTGACAGGATTGCTCAGAGAGGAGTGATCACAGCCTCTTGTTAGCATAAACAGCACAGGGGCACATACTACTTTTTACCACAAGGAAATCCAGGAGCAAAAAAATTGTCTAATTAATTGGTGAAATGGCTTACAACCGTGAGGTTGTAGGTCATTTTGGTGAAAAATAGGCAGAGCGGGAAGGCAGTGCTGCTGTTCATTCCTATCAGCAAGTTTCTCTGACCAACAACATATTTTCAGTCACGTGAATGCAGTCCAGTCCTTGGGAGCTGACAGTAGCAGTTCATAGTACTATGAAGCTTTACACCTACATCTTCAGTGACTGCCCAGCCGCTCTAGCTGTTTTTCCTTCCATAGGGATGGAACAGCTATCACCAGATTCTTGATGGGAGCTTTTGGTATATTCTAGGTACTTAACAGTTTATAGGAAGCCACTTAGTTACTGAGAGCTGCAATTTGTATTATAATACTCATTCCTCTATCATTATCCGAGGACGCTCTAATAGAATAATTGGCTTCCTGTGAGATTTTAAAATATCACTAAATAACAAGCACTCATTTATTTATAAGATAATGACTATAAATTACCATTAATCTTATTAAATAATTATTTCATAGATTGATTTCCTGTCAGTTTTTGAAGTACATACAAGTATAATATACAAATAAAGGCAAATGCATCACATGTCTAGAATTTCTAAGCTTCATGACAAACTTCAGTGACGAACAAGACTTACTGTGCCTTTTCTAGGGCTTCCCTCTGCCATTTTCCCATCTCTGATGTAGCACTCGGAGAGCTGCTGCTGGACATGCCTGAGGGGCTCTTTACATTTGCTAATGGCTTATTATCTTTGATTGCAAGTCCTGAATCTGCAGAAAAAGTCTCTTGTGTAAAAATACTCTGCATTAACTTGTTTTTTAGCAATGCTATCTCCTCATTGCTGAACGTTGACTTGGCTGGGTCTTCAGAATGACTGAAGTCCTCATTCTTCAGTCCTGACTTGGGCTGCAACAGCAGGTTGCTTTCGTGAGAGGGGGACTGGATTCTGTAATCTGTATGGCCCACACTGAGAAAGCATGAGGCACCTGAAAAATAGCTCTTTTCAGGTATATCAGCATTTATTTCCTGAGCCACGGGCTCAACACTAGATCCTTGATTTGAGTTAGATTCTCCTGAATTACCAGTATTATCTTTAACATCAGCATCACAGTGTCTGCCACCTGAGTATTCTTTGCACATTGAGTTACTGAGAAATGAACCACCCTCTCTGTCTCCCCTGGAGCCCGCGGATTTAGTTGTGGATATTTCTGTCGGGTCACATCCAACAAATAAACTGTGAACAACTTCTTGCTTTGGTGAACCTGAGCCCAGAAGGCAGCAGCATGCCTTCACATCACAGCAGGCAGGTGAAAGCCACTTGTCCGCTGTTTGTGGGCAACGCAGCAGGGTGCAGTGTCTTCCACCACGACGCATTTGCTCCCCCAGTTCCAGCATGCTGTCTGTCAGAGCTCTGCTTCTAGTACACTGCCAGCCCTCTTCCTCAAACCTGTTCTGGGAGCTATGTATGTTCTTGTCACACATCTGCTTCACACAGGGGGACTTCTCGTGGTTAGGAGACACTTTCTCTGTATCAGTTGTTTCCTTGTAGTCAAGAAGTGGTACCGTGAGAGGGGCCATTAGCTCAGAAGTGAATTCTGAGGAACAGCTGGAAGATCCACAGTGGTTAACTCCATTTTTCTGAGCTTTCCATTTTACATCTCCTGCAAGGGCGGCCTGTCTATCCAAAGTGGATTCTTCCTTCGCTTCATGCTGGAAGTCAGTCTCTTTGCACTCTGGAGTTCCTGATTTCAATACAGGAGAAACATATGAGTTTGAAGCACCCTTTTCTGGAGTTAAGGTGGCTTTACTGGAGTAAATGAGACATCTGTGTTTGGATTTGTACTGTTTGTGATCAGCTAGGAAATCATTGCCATTTTTCCAGTTACAAGCAGGATCTTCCTGCAGGCAGTAAGGTTTTTCTGCAGTATTGCTTGGAGAGGACTCAATAGTTAAGTCATAGCTCCAGTCTGATGGAGTTTTGCTGCAGCCTGCATTTTTAATGGATTCCTCTGTCTTTGGGCTGCCCTCACTACAATCCCAGCTGTCATCTAGTTCATGTTCTTGAGTGGGTATTGCATATTTAAAAAATAAATCCTGTCGCTTTTGGCCTTTTTGTTCTTCTTCATTTCCTTGTTCTCTTTGATGAAGGAAAAATGAATGTTGACTGCATTTGTTGGTGTTTCTCCTTTTCACGCTCTTTTGACTACAGACAGGTGAGAAAGAATCTTCACTGAAATCACTGTCATCCAGATCTTCCAGCTGCATCCCCTCTTTGCTCTGTATTTCTGTGGGAGTACGGCTCAGCTCCTGCTTCACTTGAATCTCCTGGGGCTTGTATTGCATTAAAAACCTCTCAAGAGATTGATAGTTCAATTTTTGCTGTAGAATAGGTGGCTGCTGAAACTGCTGGTGATAAAGACGTAAATGCTCTTCTCTTTCCTTCTGAAATGGAGGCAGATTTGTCCAGGGTTCAACACATTGTTTAGCAAAGGCATTTCCCCATTCCTGTCTGCCATCGGAAGGCAGATTTCCTTCTCCAAAGGAAAAATCATCTCTAGAAACAAGCTGTTTCTGAACAGGTTGCACTGTCTGGACTTTCAGGCACTGGACAGGTGGTCTGTCTTGCATGTACTTGTCTCTCTGGCCACTCTCTTTTGTTTCTGCCATGGCAGCATTTTTGATGATGAAATCCTTTGCAGTGGGGTTCTTTTCAGAGTGGGGGGACAGATCATCAGTTTTCTTCTTTAGGGGATGTGCTATCCGTAGGACTCCCTTAACTGGGCTAGTGTGGTGGAACCAGGATGAGCTGGGATTTCCTTTGTAGGCATGTCCTTTGTTGATTCCTCTGGGGGTAGAGGTAAAAGGGACACTTGGTGGCTGGAGTGCTGCAGGACAAGCCTTTGTTTTTGTAGCACTTGAGGGATGCTGGAGGCCTAGCTTCACTTTCTTTGGAGAGCTCTTTTCCCCAGGTGGCAGAGAGGGAGAGTTTTGGACACGTTTTGGAGATATGTTTCCAGCTGTCCGATGCCTGTTTGTGACAGGGGTTGAACATTTAATCCCTTTCTTCAGCTCTTTGACCCTATAAATGAGGCTGGCTTTAGAAAAGATGTCATGCTTTCAGATAAATAACAGTGCCTTCAGTATAAACTAATGCTTTCACACATTAAGGCTAACCACCAAATTTAATGTCATGATTTCTGTTTTAATTGTCAGTGATCCATGCAGGCATCAAACCCCCTCTGCAAAAATGCCTCAGCGTCTGGAAAGGTATTTCCAAGTGCTTCCTTGAGCAGTGCATAACAGGTCAAATGAGTGAAGATGGCCTGTGTTTCAATTTAAGGGGATTGCATTTCCACACTTTATAATGCAGCGTGGCACAATGCCAGCTCCAGACAAGCTAGTACTCTCTACAGCACATCATGGAGTCCCACAAGACACAAACTAGGGCCGTTGGAATAGTTGCAGTGGGGCTAATTAGCTCGGGTGATATGTGTAAAGAGCTACAGTGCTCCTGGATCAGACTCATCAGTGCAACTGTGAAGAGCTGCTTTAACTGCTATCACCCAGTCCCCTCAACTGTTTCCTTTACGGCTCTTCCCCTTAAGCATCTCTTGTCCTCTCAACCCCAGCACTGCACAGCCTGTAATTTAGCTTCTCCTGTGTAGGAGGGAGGGTGAAGGACTTGCACGCGTTCTAGGCAGAACTGCAATACAAAACTAAAACAAAACTTTCAGTTGCTAAGGTTAGTAATCCTGCAGTTACAAGGAGCACAGTGGTATTTTCATCACTAAAAGCTATTATCAGAAAGGATTTGCAAGACCCAGAGAATTTTAAGACCAAATATAAGAGTTGGAACATGTAAGGATTTCATTTGTATTGTGAAAATTGCATTTCTTGCCTAAATCAACATTTCCAATGCAACCAACATAAAATGTAACCACAAACATCATACATTACCTTTTCCTTTGTGTTTTTCACCTTGGCAAGATTGAATTTCATTACCTACCTGTCAGCATATCGTAAAGTGTTCAGGGTATGCTCTGTAGCTATGTGGCTAGGTGATACATTGGCAATCATACACGTCTTGGAATTGCCAATGAAAGAATCCTTTAGCACCTAGGGTTGGAAGGAAAAAAAACAAGTTTCTTAGCAATTCATGTACTGACTGGGGGAACTAGCAGTTGGCCTTGATTCTCTGATTACCTTTAAAATTAACATTTGCAAAAATTACACATTTCTTTTTTCTTCAAGTTCAATAGCACTTATTGAATTATGCCCTTTTTAAATTTTATTATTATTATTATTATTTTATTTTGTCCTCCTCAGGGAGACCTCTGCTGTTGCCTGTCTGCTCATTTTACCTGAGTTAATTTGCTTTGCCGGAAAGGAGTATGTGCATGTTCCTGATCCAATGCCCGAATGCATTCCTTTAGCTATCAAAAGAAAAAAAAAAGATAAAAACAGAGAGGGAAAAACATATCAGTCACACACTGGCAAGGAACTGAATTGCATCAAACCTAACCTATGAATGTACTATTTCCCTCCTGCACCTTTGACTCCTACTGTGTGACGTCCCCTTCAAGGGGAGCTTGCTGCTGTCACAGCCATGAACAGCCAGCTTCAGCTAGTTCAGTTAGCAGCAGCAGCTTAGCTGCACTCAAAGAGAGCAAAGCTGCAGCACAGGGCACAGCTAGCCCTGCCTGATGGCTCTGTGGGCTAAACAAAACCCAAGAAGCTGGGTAAATACACACATTTAGCACACATAGAGCTCCACACTACTGTGGACCTCCTGCTGCCTTCATCATAGCTAACTAGTTTGAAGCCAGATTAGGTGTACCCCAGACTATGCAGCAGCTTGTAGGGCAGGTGTACCCTAAGAACAGAGCTTTTTGAGCACCATCTCTTACAAATTTCTTTCTTTTTTAGAAGCTTTTCCTCTTCTGAAAATACCCCAACACTTTGGACAACAGCAGTGCAAATTTCTTACGCTACTCTGGCAGCATTTTCATACCTCTGTCAGAGATGGCACAAGCTAATAGGTGCATATTCCTCCTCATACTGACTATAATCTGCAGTCTAGATGTCCCATCTATGTGTGGGTACACTGGGCTGTGTTAGAAGGCAGCTGATCTCAAGCCATTTCCTCTTCACACCAGTGCAATGTGCCAAACCCAACCAAAGGGGAGAGCATGGACCAGCACCAAACAATTAGCTGTGAGGGGAGCTGGGTTCAAGTCCAGGTTCAAGCCCATGCTCAGAAGGTATTATAGATACAGCCCATCTGTCTAAACGAACATGTTACTGTGACTTTTGACAGGCTAATAAGAACTATACACAAAACACTGAGAATGAAACAACAGACTACCCAGGGAGTGGAGATACAGCCACAGAAATCCCATTAAAACTGACAGAACATGAGCAGCTAGCTACACCCATGCCTTTCACAGATCTCAGTAGATCTTCTTATTGTTAATAACCATCAACAGAGGTAGCCTGTAGTCTTGAAGAAACGCCCCCTGATTTATTACCAGCCTTGGAAAAAGAGGTCATGTTCAAACTCAGAGATGTGCACTTTTTTGCCATGTTTCCACTGGAATAAGCACAATAGCATCAGACTCCATATCAAGCCTGGCTGCTCTCTAAAACTGGCAGAAATGGACTGTATAGCCATGAGACAAGTCATTTAGAGCAAATATCAAAGGAAAAATAAGCAGATTACAGCATTGTCATGGTGATACTAGCCTGAAGCAGCCTTTCTACATTTAAAGCCTTACTACATTCTACATACACCCACTTAAAATGACATTTATTTCTTACTTTTACTGCATTTTATTAAAAATCACACCTTTACAAGTAAGAGATCAAACTATTCTCATTTTTTATTCTGCTTCTCATAATTGCAGTATCTGAATATCTTCTACTTGAAATCAACATGAATATTCAAACCAGCAGCAAACTTCAAACTTCATGTGTTTGCAGGCCTGAAGAGAGTGTTATGATCATTGAGGACAGAGCTAGGTTTTACAGGCTGCAGATCATGTAGACTTAGTCAAAGATGCCTTTTATAATTAATTCAGTCACTACTTGTAGACTGCCTAGGTATTTACTCAGCTTCACACAATACTAAAAATACACACATTCTGATTCTAAAGTTCCTTTTAGAAGAGTTTCATGAGCTTACATTAAGCCTCACTTCTCAGGAATCCTTTCTATTCAGGTCCTGACTCTGCATGCCTCTCGGTTACTCACCAGCAAGTACTCAAGAAAGCATGAACTACAGAAAAACATTCACTTTACAGGCTATCTCCCAGTATGAATGCTAATATTCTGTGCAAAAGAACATTCTACAATCTCAAAACAGAGCAAGCCACCTCCTATTTACAGCACACTAAGAGGTACAGGTTGTGTGCACTAACTTCTGCACTGTTGACTCATACTGATTGCCTATCACCTTCAGTCTCACTTAGAGAAGCCCTCCGTCACCAGTGAGCTTCGTTCATTTTAATTAAAGGAGGTGCAAAGCCTTCTGCAGTTTATGCTTTGAGGCACTTCTGCTTTATCTTAGATGGCATTTCTTTGCTCCTTGTCACTCTTCACATAACTGTATATAATTGTAAAAGACAGTTTGCATTAAGAGTGCATTTCTTCCTGTTCCTTCCCTGCCCCCGCCCCCCACCCTGAGCTGCTAGTTTCTATGCTCTTGAGTATTTAAGTCCTTTACTCCTTTGAGTAGTTTTGAGATTTCCTTTGAGATTTGAAAGAGAAATCTGAGGTCAAGTGGTGAAAATAACCAGCAGGAACAGATGTGCTTTTATGAAACAAATATGGCAATCCCAAGCCAATATTCTCTGAAAGTAAAAAGGATGAAAAATTCTATATAAAATATGTGACACTTATTATACTATACCGAACATTCTCCATGCTGTGTTTACCTGGCTGGCTGTAAGAATGGATTAAAAAGACTTTATTTTCACCACAAAATCTCCATCTGAAATTGTCTTTCAGGCATGAGATAAATTAAAATGGACACACTTAGTACTTTGGTTATTTTTTCCCCTCCATGGAATACATACATATATTATTCTGTGGTTCATTTTTATCCTAAAACACATGTTAATAATTAAATACAAAACCTTCCCCAGACATGCTAGTAGCTTACTGCTAAAAGACTTTGGTTTATTTCTGCTCCTTCCATTTTTGTTTGTCGATCTGAGTCTCTGGCATCAGCTGCCCTTTCACTGCCAGCCAAGTCAATGAATGATATCCTAGAAAAAACAAAGTTGCATTTATCTTAGGGGCTTCCCCCCCCCCAGCCCTTTTTCTTTTTTAAACCAGAAGGCTGCAACACATGACTTCAGAAGAATGATTAGCAACAACTACTTTTGAACAAAAAGAAATACCCACTGGAAATATCTGAGGCACCAAAATAAGCATAGCAGCAGGAACAGTGTCAGAGTATCTTGGCACTAACACAATCATAATAGAAAGTGTAATTGCATGTGATGAGAGTGCCCCGCAGTTTCATGGATAAGCTGTTGAAAGTGCAACACATTCATCTCTCCAAATAATCACTATGCTTGCAGCTTCCTTAGAACACAGTTAAAGAAACTGTAAATTTCTTGATTCTCCTTCCAGGTAAAACAGACAACTGCCCTGTCAAATGGGAATTCAGGGCAATATGAACAGAAATTTCCAGTGTAGTAAGTAATACACTGAGCTTTCAGTGTTCCTTGTCCCTTCCTTCCACAAAACTCCATTAATCCCTCTCACATTGCCTAGCTCTGGGTGCCAGCTGCTGTTCTGACTGTTGCACTGTATCTTTGTCTGTGCCCCTCTTCTTTTCCTGCAACAGCCCTGACTTCTCTTATTAGCATATTTTGGGATCCTTTCCCCACTCCAGCTCCACCTCACTTTCTGTAACAAAAAAAGTGGCAGACATGCCACACCCGCATAACCACATACATTTATATTTCTAAGCCTGCCTGTTCTGCCTTTTCCTCTCTCCACTATTTGTGGCTCTCCCATTTTGCCTTGTATTTAAAATAAGATCCTGGGAAGCAAGACTGCATGGTGGTTGCTGGAATGGTGCGTCAGCATGATTTTCTGACACTCAGCAGTAATATAGATACCTAGATCTCTATCCTCAGACCTATTTCTTGGGGTTGTTTAGTCTGGAGAAAAGATGACTAAGAGGCACAATTACAATCTTCAAATACATAAAATGGCTGCTACAAAAGGACGTAAACTTATCTTTTTGTCTGCTGCAGATAGCGTCAGTGTCACACTCTCAAATTATCAGGGAGGTTTAGGTGAGGTACTATGATTCCTCTGACCAAAGGTGAACATCTCTAATGGAATCATCTCCACCTGAGCTAGTCATCCCAGGCTCCCATTGTAGTCAATTACAGGACAGAGGTGCTTTGAGGGGCAAATCCATCTGACCTAATTTAGGTGACTCTGCAGAATGGCACGAAATGGATCCCAGGAATTACCATTTCTTTCTACTGACTTTAAACATGATGAGCTCACAGGTGGATATGCCCATTGCAGATATCTACCTTTAGCCAGATTAACATCAGACAGGAAAAGCTTTCTAACACGGAAGATGAAGGGGTGGATTTGATTGCCAAACCCCTTTGCTGGAAATTTTTACAAACAAGTTTGGCAAAGCTCTCACAGATGTGGCTTAAGTGCTCTGCCTGGGAACAGAGAAAGGACTGTGAAACTTCTCAAAGTCTCTTTGAGCTCTACCTTCTGAGTTAACTCACAGCTGTCCACTAACTCAACACCTCCTCTTTGTTTGCCTCCTGGATGTCCCTGGGCTTGACTTAGTCATCAGCCCTTAGCACTCCCACTTCTAGTCTTACCTTCCAAATGTCCTGTTGGCTGTGTCTTTAATTTGGATTTGGATGATAGCATGAGATCGAGAAGAATCTGAGTTGACTCCAGTAGCTCCTGTGCTACGTTCTTTCCCCCCCTTCAAAATCACCTGCAAAATCAGGGGGACAACATCCAAGCAAATTGTAAATAAAAACACAGCCTCTCGGAAAGCGATCTTGTCCTCCTAAGATGAGGAAACATTAGGAGGAATGGTTCGTTACAGCCTTCAAATTTTGTGCAAGGCAGACCTTAAGTTAAACTGGATCCCTTCCAATGTTCCTTTCAGAACTTTGTATATGGACTTGCTTGCAGTGACACTAGAGCTTAGAGAGCATACTGCAGGCAAGAAGTTGTTGCATAGCACATTCATTTGGATTTGCAAAATATCCAAACTATAAAATTATGCCAAAAGTATGGCAGCAATGAAAGAAAGTAGGACTGCAGACAAAACCTAAGAGACTCATGAGATTGACTATTTGAAGTCTTCTTTTAAAATTTCACTTTCTCATGTAATAGATGGTACTGTTATCCAGAAAGTTACACACAAAATACAATGTGCCAAAACCTTTCTCCATTTCCATAACTAAAAGAAATTATGCCAGAGTAAGGAACAAAGTTGAAACATCAATTATACTCAATACAACAATAACACAAGACAACACAGAAGAGGGGCAAGGCAGAAAGACAAAGGCCCCTTCGAAATACAAATCTGGTAATTCTCTTTTGAAAACTTTTAAAGATTGTCACAGAAAGTCTAGCAGCAACTGCAGCAGCGTATTCATAAAACAGTCATTAATTTTGTTTCTGCTTGTAAGAACATATTAAAATAATATCTAGCAAAATCAATATGTTCTCAGTTGACAGATGTGCATTATTCATGCCTTTCAGTGGCCAGTTCTCAACCAGCAACGTAACCAACTGCTGCAGCTCCCGAGCATTTTATTAGTGCTAAATGCAGATAATTTCTGAACCAAAGCCAACATCAATGAATAGTGAATAACTAGGGATGTATTCAGGACTCTTCCCATATATCTGTTGCAGACTATTCAAAAGCCTGAGTCAAGCCAGTGACATTTCTATGTTCAAAAGGGCCTGTGGACAATATCAAATTATTTTTTTGCTGAGATACCTGTAAGAATAAAGTCATTTATAGCTCTTCTCTAATGTTGAATGTGATAATCCAGAGGAATGTGTTAATCAGCCATATAGCAAATTTACACTCTAATTTGCAGAAGCATCACGAGCATGTCCCGAAGCTTGGAGTTAATGGGAAGATGAGAACAAAATTTAATGGAATATAAGCGGGCAACACCATGCCAGTTTTAATGAGTCAATTACTCTATCAGGCACTTGTAATTTACACTTCCTTACTGAGAAAGGAATTAAAGTATGCAAAGTGAGCCTAAATAGAGAGCAGATTTAACCAGCTTGCTTGCTACAGGACAATGTGGAAAATTTGCCAGTGCCCTTTCAGGGCTCAGCCAGGCAGGGAAGGAAAACTGAAGCCTTGCTTGTGCTGAATGTCAGCTACCATTTAACAATCCTAATTTTACGTGGCTGTTATCACCCATCATTATCCAAGCAGTGTCTTAATCCTAATTCAGATCAATATTTCAATCTTAAGTATTTTCTAATTTCTAGTTCTATTAATTTTCAAACTTATATCTTTTGTCCCACATCCACGTACCTTTAATGTAGAAAATTTAATTTCATAGAAGCCAAAGAAACCACACTGGGAGAAAATACTTATCCAGCTTTCAGGGTCCCTTGCTGGGACACTATTTAATTTCTGGAATAGTGATAGCAATCTATTTCTTGGCAAAGATCTTTCCATAAAGAGTGGCAGCAGAAGCAACAGCTGTAAATCAACAGCTTGCATGTCACTAACACAAGTCACAGTGACCCAAGGAGCTTACTAAATAAAGGCACTTTTAATAGTATTCCTCAGTGCTCTGCTGGGGTTGCCAATTTCAGAACCTTAAACAGGAACATACACATGTACTATACAACAAATAACAATCTCTGTAAATGACATATCTCACTGTTACGGTTTAACCCCAGCCAGCAACTAAGCACCACGCAGCCACTTGCAGCCAAACCCAGGACACTTACAAATCAGCAAATCAGGCTGTAGAAGACAAAAAATAATCGCAGACATAGATATTACCTCCAATAGTAGATCTACTGAGTCCACCTGAACCTCCCGCAGTCCAACTATTTGAACGACATGCTTGCTATCTTCTCTTGCAAAAAGTCTGAAAATGAAACAGTACAGAAAGGAGGTTTCTGAAATGTCAATTAGCAGCAATGAAAACACAGGCCAGTGCTATGACACTGTGAAAAAGCAATCAAGGCTACTGACTGGGGAGAGGCACCACTGTCATTCATTTATTTTCAGAGCTGAAGAGTTATTTAATTTGTAACATGTACCACTGACATTTCACTGTTAAGGAGACATTAGCAATGCATTTCTGCTAGTTCAGGAATATAATAAAGCAGGGAAGTAAATTATCATGTTTATATTTTAGAGTTCCTGTCCCTCTTTAAACTGCATCTCAGGCTTCTCTAGCAAGTTCAGTTATGCTCTGTTCAAGTTCTCAAGATTTTTGCACAGGATTTTAAAGCAGCTCACATAGCCATAGAGTCAGATTTCAGAGCACCTCTGCTATGAATCACACAGAAGCATTACAGTATACAGGAAGAATACAGACATGATGCACACCAGAGGAAGTTCAATTTTCTCCTTCAGTGACATGTAAGATAGCTAATGGACATGCAGAGAATACAAGGACACTCTTTCTTACTTAGTAAATTGACTCCTTACATAGCAGATTACACTACCTGCTCCTTAAAGACTGTTTTGGAGAAAAGGAACACGCATGCACAGAAATAGGTTTTTCCTCTGTGAACAGACACTCACTTCCCTGGGCAGAAAGCCTTCCTCTTGAGCCCTCCAGTGTGCTTTAAGGATAGTGCTCTTAAGGCTGCTAAAGGCCTCCAGCTGACAGGTAATGTCCCTTCAAGATCACTCTGAAAAGATTTCACTGCTGAGATCTTAACTGACTATTATTTTATTTAGAGATTTCAGATCACAGTGATTTTTTTTATACTAAGTATGTACTGACTTGTCCCGATTTCCATTCTGGATAGAGCTCCTGTAGGATTATACATCCATCCAAACAAGTCTGGGGCTGAGGTGCCACTACTGAGGGTGATGGCAGCATCACCTGCAGAGGCTTTCTCTGCTTGAGTCACTGGGCTGCCAGGTAAAGGCGTGCAGGGAGAAGGTGAGCAGACTTTGTAGTGTCAAGCATGGTAAGTGGGAGATCAAGAGGATCTTCAGAGACAGGAGCGGCAAGAGGCAAAGCCCCACTGGCACAGCAGGAGGGACAGCCAAAGTTTATGTTCAAGCAGGGAAAGATAGGGACTCCACAATGGTTGGCATAGGAACTTCTGGCCACAAGAAGGTTCTTTCTCTACCTGGGGATGCTCAGTTAGTATATTATTATAGTGTAAGCAAAACAGCGTAAGCTCATATGTCAACCATAGGTCTTTACTCTTACTTATTTCCCCCCCAAAATAGTAAAAACCAGGAGCCCCTATCAATGCCACAGTATTTAGTGTCAGATTCTGCCTTCCTCTCTAAGTAGTTCCTAGGAACAACCCTAATTAAATACATAACATTTACTGTAAATGGTAATACGTTAAATGTAATTGCATGAAACAATAACCAATCTAGAAACAGTAACCAACGAATCCTTAACCATAGGTTTATAGTAAAACATATTTTTATTTAAATACCTCTTCCTTCCATTTAGCAGGTCATAAAGCTGTCCACAGTAGATCTCATAAAAACTGATCAAAACAAGGAGATCTTTCCTTGACTGTGATGCTTCCAGGTGTCTAAAGATGTCCTTGGCAGCCAAGGCATAGAGTCCTGGGTTCCGGTGAGTACCTATCATAGTGTACGTCTTGCCAGCACCAGTCTGCCCATATGCAAAGCAGGTTGCATTGCCTCTGTGAAGACAACTTGTATGTTTAGTGTCACATCTGATTCATTCATATCTATTAAAAAAGATTCTGCAATGTCAATATCTATCTATAGTGGCCACTTAGCAATGAGGTTTGGTTTGCTATTCTGTCTGGGAAACTGCAAAACACTTAACAGCGATTCCCAAGCATGTCCTATGGAGATCTGGCATGTCACATAGTGCTGGCTCTCTTCCTTTCTTCCAGATGTCAAAAATGAATTTAAGAAAACTAAGAATTCATTATCATTCTTCCAGCTGTTTAGATGCTGCAGAAGTATCGTAGGATTATGAATGGGAATCCTACTGATTATGAATCACAGAGAAAAATGACTGTGACATGAGATGCAAAACAGCCACAAGTCAGGTTCTGTATTAAAACATGCTGTACTTGATGAAAATTAACACCCCAGCACTGTAATTTACTGAGCAAGGTTACTTTGGCCCAGGCTGCAATCCTGCACACAGCTAAGTCAATCTGAAGAGTTGTTGTTGCCTAGGGGAAGGTCTTGCTCTTCCTTTCCTCTGCTCCCAGCTGTGCAACCTACCCCACTGACCCAGCCCTGCCTGTGCTGGCTCTGATGTTTGACTCTACTGACTGAAACAATATAAGGCTTTCCACTTTTTTGCAAGCTAATTTTCTGCTGTTTCAGTGAATTAAAGTACCTCACAGAGGATCACAAAATATGCCCAAACTGGCTTCACGTAACCTATGGGAATGTGTCTAGTGGGGGGTAAGGAAGAAGATCATCCCCTTTCAGTGGCAGACAGCTGTTTGGTTCACTCACTCCAGCTAGTGAAACCACAGTTTTGGCTTATTTCAGATTGTTCCAGCTTTGTCATCATATCACCTTAAGATTATAATGGCAATGCACATAAAATGCCCTTCAAGCCCACCTAAGTTGAGGTTACTGTGTGCCGCCTCCTCCTTCCCCATCATTGCTCTTACACAAGCACTGAACCCACATGTATGATGTGAACAGATTTAGGGAACTGAATCGGCCAAAAAAGAAATACTACAGAACAAATTATTTATTCCCCCTCACCTTAAAAAAAAAAAGACTTTTTAGCTGGCTCAGTACCCTGGCAGAGAAATGGGTAGAAATGTAGGGCTGCAGTAGGCACAGTGAACAATTGCTTGCCACCTTAGGTTGCAGAATTAGCTCACCACGGTGTCAGGTTAGACCAGTGCCAGTGAAGGGGATGCAGCAGGAGTTAACAGAAAAGTTAGGGAAAGCTGAGAAAAAACAGTGGCATCTCTTCTGGTGGCACTACTGGATTAGCTGTAATGTGAATTGTGCCTTTAGTGATTATTACGCAGCAAGCTACGAGCCTCATTCTCCTTTTTCACTTTCCTTTTCTCAAGAGCATGATACTCTATCTCTCCTGATGGTACTTGCAGATTTTCAGTAGCAGAATGCTCCATTTTGTTAATTTTCAACAGGGATATATGATCCTTTCCTTCAAGACTCAAAAATGTAATTATATTCAAGCTTGTTACTTTGTGTGAAAGTAAGATCACTTATGTAAAGCCACCATCAATTTCCCATTAATCACAAAGTATGTAATTATGATTAAACCTCTAAGCAAATATAAAACAATAAAATAAAAATAAATCACAAGGTTATTAATAATTTCTGTTGCCCTGTGAAATGCACAAATATATGCAAAAATATCTCACAGCAGTCTCATGAAAGAGGTAATATTCCTGTACAGGTAAGTGTGCTATACCACACAGAAACCTTTGTTAGATTGGAGGTTAGACTTCAAAAATCCTGGCGCACATTTTTTCATTCTAGGCTGGCAATGGTGTCTCTTTGCTGCACCTGAGGTCCAATTTTAACATCCTCTGTGATTTAGATTTCTTACCAAATGTGAAGAAAGTTTTCCCTGATTTATTTTGTCTAAATTGTAATCAAAGACATTCTAAAAGGGGGAAGGTATGTGGCAAAGGTGAAATGAATTTATTTTTCAGAAGATGAAAAGCGTAACAGAAAATTAAAGCAGTATATGAAATTGGAAAACAACAAGACAAAAAATAATAAATGTAAGCACTGACACCCTACCCGTTAAAAATATGCTGAATGAGAGGATGAGCTGTCTTCATATAGACATCCTGATTGGTACATGACTCCCCAAAGACTTCATCAAAATAAAAAACATGCTGAAAAATAAATATGATCTTTACATGAAAATGAATATGTTTCACTTTCCCTTCACCCCCATTCAAAGCTAAAGTTAACTAACAGAAGTCTTTCAGTGACTTCATATGGCTTTGGATCAGGTACAAAGTGATCTAGCACATTTACCATGCAGCACGACATATGCAGGAACACATCATTACGACTAATCAAGAGACTGAGGGTAGGAGAAGAAAAAAAAAGATGCCTTAATTTCCCATCATTCTGGAGCAGAACATATCATAGCCTTCTGACAAGAAAAAAACCCCACACTAATTAAAGAAAACTTACTCTTGAAATGAATCAGTCTACAGATGTACAGTAAGACTGTAACAGTAAAAAAGAACTCAGAGTCAAATCTTAACTCTCAGAATTAGTCCTCAGTTGTGATTGTCTCTGTTCTGCACACTTAAAAACTTTTTGTGCCAGAGAAAACAGAAGCTATTCCTAAAATAAGATGGATTGTATTATCTCAGAAAGGGGGCAAGAAAACCCAAAACGTCCTATACTCCATATCTGACCCAAAGCAGCAGGGTGTCTGGAAACACTGCAACAGAATTCATTATGGGCTCCTTCTAGGTTATGAATAGTGTTTGTCAGGACAGTCACAAACATCATATTTTTCAAAAGAGCCTCCATGGACTGGTATCTAACATTGCACTCTAAAAAATTCACTGCAGTGTGAATTAAGTGGTAGATGGCTAGGACTGAGAATCCCTTCAATGATGCTCAAAAAACCACACTAGCGCACAGGCAGATTAAACCAGGGAGTCTCAGCAGCTACGCTCAACTCAGCAGGCAGATGTGCTCTGTGATGGGCCTGTAGTTTGGGTTCCCCAGCTGTGGAGCTGGAATATGCCTCACCACCTCCCATTTGCTCTGTACCGCTTGCTGTCGTTTCTATAGGAACCAGAGATGGAGGCAGGGCGAGTAGCCAGACTTCGCAGCAGAGAAGTTCTCCTGGGTCCTATAGAATAGACACAGCCTTTACCGTGGCATACTTTTGTTTGGACTATATTGATTGATAGCAAGATTTCGTTTGTCTGTGCTGACATAACAAAATTAATTAGTGGTTATTTCAGCACTGAGATACTAACGTACTAAGCACAGCATAAATGCCAAATATAGGTAGTCAGATGGAGGGAGTGGGGTGGAGTTGCTGCATGTGTCACACCGTAAAAGATGGTACATGAACCAGGCCCAGAGCTGCAAACTGAATTTTTACTGGTGTCCTGGTTTCAGCCGGGATGGAGTTAACTGTCTTCCTAGTAGCTGGTACAGTGCTATGTTTTGAGTTCAGTATGTGAAGAATGTTGATAACACTGATGTTTTCAGTTGTTGCTCAGTAGTGTTTAGACTATAGTCAAGGATTTTCAGCTTCTCATGCCCAGCCAGGGCACCTGACCCAAACTGGCCAACGGTGTATTCCATACCATGTGACGTCCCATCTAGTTTAGGAACTGGGAAGGGGGGGGAGGCAGTTTTTATTTGGCCGCTCGGGGACTGGCTGGGTGTCGGTCGGCGGGTGGTGAGCAATTGCCCTGTGCATCATTTGTACATTTCAATCCTTTTATTACTTACTGTTGTCATTTTATTAGTGTTATCATTATCATTATTAGTTTCTTCTTTTCTGTTCTATTAAACCGTTCTTATCTCAACCCAGGAGTTTTACTTCTTTTCCTGATTTTCTCCCCCATCCCACTGGATGGGGGGGAAGTGAGTGAGCGGCTGCGTGGTGCTTAGTTGCTGGCTGGGGTTAAACCACGACAACTGGATACTCCAAACAGTTGTTCCTAGGACCCAGACTGTAAAAATAACACCCAGTAGAGTGAGAATGGCTTGCTGCTCTCTAGAAATCAGTTCTGTTCCTGGTGCTGTCAGTCAAAAGTGAGAATTTGAACTATGACAGCACAAGGTATTTGGGATTAAGAAACAAAGACCAAAAGGGAACTTAATTTTCAAAAGCATTTAAGAACAAAGGAAGGGAGGGGAAAAGGGTGTGGGTGATTCATTGAAACAGACTTACAGTGCTGAAATAGTGAAAAGGGAACTCCTCACTGAAGTACCCTGGAAAGCTATCAGGAGACCCTGCAGCAGGCAATTTTCCTGCAGCAAGGCATGCAGTAGTTTTATTTTGCCACGTACAAAGCAAGCTGCAAGAGACATGCTTTTGAGGCTTAAAATTCTGGTCTCAGGTTTTCTGCCACAGGCTGGCATAAGTCAGAAGCAATTCAAATATAGTTATGCTGAGCTCATAGAAGAGCCCACCACTATTTCAGTGCAAGAAATGCAGACAGCCTTTTTCTGTTTCCCCTCATGGAAACTCCAAGCACAATTTTCTTTATCCCATTCATGCAAGTGACTGGCCCATACAACATTCAAGTGGAGCATGTTACCTGTAAAATATATTGGGTGAGATCAACCGCCTCCTTCTTCTCATGAAGAAGCAGGGTTTCTTTGTCTTTCACTGTGATGATGTTAACCTCCCCACGTCGCTCCTCTCTCAGGCCTAGAGGACGTTTTCGGACACACACTCTGATTTTTTCACTCTCTGTCCATGGAGTCTCTTTCTCAGAAGTACTGGATCTACAACAATAACGTAGGTTTAAATTTTAAAATCAGGTTACTACAGAATCTTGAATATGCATAGATTTGTTAGCTTTATCAGATAAATGGTTCTGTCTTTAATGGCTTATAAAAAAAAAACCCAAACACACTCATTGTTACATGGTGAACTTTCTGCTGTTTTTTGCTAAATAGACAGATGCCTTTTGTGCACTTCTGTTAAAAAAATAGTTGTGTTTATACAGCTATATTCCTAAACTTGTTGCTGGACTGGCATATTTTCAGTTGTCCACAAACGTGTGATTGAAGCTGGCATAATATGTGAGTTAACTCAATGAAATTTAATCTTGCTGAAATTATTTGCAGTCATGATTAGTCACTTAATAATGTACAGATAAAAGTATGAACAGATCTTGAAAAGGAGAGGGTATAATATTTAGTTGCTTTTCCTCTTATGCTGGCTTTCATTCTTCCTCTTATAGGCTGTTGAACAAGTTACAAGTAAATGACTCAAACTGGGAAACAAGACAGTATCACCATGTTCCTAGTCAGCTCAAAGAAAATTGAAATATTGATCTCTTCATTGTCTCCCCTTTGGTTTTGGGGTGGGTTTTTTTCATAAAAAATTATGGGGTTTCAGACCACAGGCAAAGTTGTGCTCTTGTGTTTTGGCAAGTCGACTTTAGTTCCCTTCTAGACACCTCAGAAACATGAGGTCATTTTGTGTTTCATTGATTAACCTACTGTGTAAAGCATTTTGTGATGCAGCATACAGAGTATGCTTGACTTCAACCAAAAGGCATTGATCCCGCCTTTTCCTTTTTCAAGCTGTCTTCAGCCAAATAAGTAGTGATTTTCAGCCTGGATTTGCATGTCAATTTGTGAGAAAAAAATCATTTTAATCAAGCCCCAACTTGCCCAAAAGTAGTTGTTTCTGCCATGCTGTCCCAATGTCCTTCCAAAATCTCTTAATGTTGCAGCTGAAAACTAACATATTCTAGTAATATAATAAATTAAAATCAAACCCACAAATTACTCAATATCTCATTACAGCTACAAGCTTGTAGTATCATTGCTGTTGTGCTGCATGATCCCTCAGAAGCATACAACATGCAGATATAAATCTCAAGATGCGGTCTTCGAAGACTACACACAAGTAATCTTTACTCGTAACTGGAGTCCCTTTAATTTCAGTACAGCTTTCCCATGCAGACCAGGATCAGGCCCCGCATTTAGATGGAAAATTCTTTCCCCTGAAAAGAAAGGCAATGATACTTGAAATAAGATGCTTCATAAGTTAGTGTGAGCTTATGGATATCACTAGACACCAAATGTTGTCCAACTGATGATCAGAGGCTCAGAGGCTGGATTTAGTGACCTACAGAAAGAGCCTGTTGTGCTCTAAGAGCTTGAAGGAAGAAGGACTGATTGCAAGATTTGGAGAAAGGAAAAAACTGAAGACTTGGAGGCTCTGTTCATGAGAGAAAAGGCATAAATTCATTCCAGTACAGAGTATGGGAACAGAATGCATTTTAATTCTGAATGCTGAACCTGAAGTTTAGACTTTCTATTAACCTTTTTTAAATAGAAACTGTATTTTATAACAAAATGGATTTTTTTTATTACTAGAAAAACAAAAAATCTTGACACAGATCATTAGAAACCTGATCAGACAATAGGTTGGAAGAATCACTATGCCCTGTCTGCTACTGCCAAATCAAGCCATTTGCTGTGGGCAAGTGCAAAATACATTTAAACATATTAAAAGAGCTCTTTATCTTTTTGCCATCTGAAATCACACCAGTGATTTCCAATGTTTCTCATAGATAAGACTAGATTAGCCTTCACAGTGGTCAAATCACAAGATGACATGGGAATGGATGGATTCAGGGAAGGAGTTAGGCACTTGCAAAACAGGAATCACAAACCCAAGTGTCAGCAGACTGGCCCAAGCCTGGAATGCACAACACATACTCTGCGGTCAAAACAGGAGAAAGAGAAACTTGGGCATGTCCGGAAGAGGATGCAGAAAGCCCACAAGATGAACCATAATTCTAGGCACAGAAGAACATGCTTAGAAAAAGAGAAGAACAAGGAAAGAAAGTGAGAACAATGGAGATACATGGCTCCATCACAGGATTAAAAATCTTGAACTCCCCTAGCTAAGCCATTAGGTTATACTTTACCATTTTTTACCCGCCAGCACTATGAATCCTGCCCTTTTAGTTGCACCTTGGCTCAGCTTCTAGAGAAGACAGAGAATGCACTAAGATGCCAATATGTAGGAGGTTAGTGCACTTCTCTGGAATGTGGGGATCTTTTTTTTCCAGCAAAGGGGAGTTACAAACCTCTGTCTTGCATTTCACGGTTTAAGTGTTCTAACTACTATGTCACTTTAGATCTTTTCCACTGTGGCAACACCATCACTAGGCTACATGCATGCTCAATGGGAGTTGTAACTGACACCCCGACTCCATGGATCCTCCCATATACCAAATCTTTCCCCACAGCCTTCCCAGACCAAGCCCCAACTTCATATAGCTACCTGCCTTCACTGCATTTTAAAACAAAACTGCCATGGCTGCATTGCAATTAGCTAGATGCTGGTAGTATGTGCGCAGAGGGGTATGTGCTCTGCTGCTGAATCAGGAAAAAAAATATTTTGTGCTTTAGAAGTGTTGCCAGGGTAGATTTATCAGTGGTTCAAGATAACCATAGCACATCTGTTACCAAACACCGGGAAAAGTATGAAAGTTACAGATCATGTGCTTGGGAAACAGCTGCAAGGCATCCCTCTCACCACCACGTCTATACCCCAACCCCATAATATTCATTCTGTTTCTTTTTAAAGCTCCAGTTCAGAAACTTCTTTATAAAGAAATATAGCCATCACAGTGTGTATCCTTTTTACTGGGAAAAACTTGACAATGCCATATTTTGGAAAAACAATGTTTTGCAAGATAGTCTCATAGAAAGAAAAAGAGAAAGAAAATTGGCCAAAACATCAAGAAAACAAAGCCTTATATCCTGAAAGACAATAAAGACTATTCTTAGACAACCTTGATGAGTGGCAGCTGGTGAAATTCAACTGATTCCTTCTACCAGACTTAGATAGTCGCAAGTACTTATTAATATCACTCTTCTCTATGAGGTTTTGCATTGCTCTGTAGTGGTAGGATTGCTTATTTGGAGGTGATGAAGACAGATTCTCCTCCACAAAGAAGAAAGAAATAATTACAACTAACTTGAAATATAGCAAAATAAAGGTGACTGATTATTACCTGACACAGGAATGTGGTAGTCCATAATTGTACCCTGAAATATGAGTTATTCTTTGTACAATAGGAGCTTCAGAATCCCCCAGGAGAGGAGCAATATCATCAGAAACTGTTGGACAGCTCAGGTCCTTTTTTGTGCATATTCCAGAAGTATTTAGGTCTCTTCTAGTTAATCTGATCAGCTCTGAATTATGTGGTTGAATGTGTCCCAACATTTCCCCTACACTGTTCTTCTCTTCATTAGCACTGAAATCAGATGAACCATATGATTCAGATTCAGAGTCTTTAACTGTTCCATCATTTTCTTCAAAGAAGGACTCAAAACACAGCTGTCTACGGGGACCTGATCTGGTCACCTGATGCTGAACAAAAAGGTCACTTCGTTGAAAATCTTGCTTGCTTAAGTCTGCAATGTCTTCCTCCTGCATAATTTTGATTATTCTAATGAGCTGAAAGAGTCGTTTGCGGTCATTCATGTCATGGACCCCTAGTTTGGTATAATCTTTTGTGGAAACTTTGGCAAGCTCATCAATTTTCTGAAGACCGAAGGCAGCAAAATGGGGATAGTATTTTTCAAGTTCTGCCTCACAAAGGCATTCATAAAGGCATGATGCCATCTTCAAGCTAAAGTCTACAAGAAACCAAACAAAATAAATATTAGAATCGTATGAAACATCACATCTGACAAAGTTACTAATGAAGAAACTACACATTTCCTGATGCCATTACCTGCAGTTAGGCTAGAAGCTTGTTTAATTCCAAGTTTACAATACACTAGACTGCCAAACACTACAGAATATAGCAATAACAACAATAAACTAAACATGAAACAAATATTTTATGTATGAAACTATATTTTAAAATTACAGACAATACACAATTACGTGTAAGAAATGCACAATGCAGTGTTACTTACTGCTGCAGAGTTCCTACACGCCTGATGTCTACTTGATGAATGCGGCAGCTACTGAAACCCTGTCCTCAAGCTACAGAATGTAAAATGCCTAATTTTAGACACTTAATTTAATATCGGGGCATGTGGTCTAATGTGGTTCAGCTATCCCTGGTTAACTAACCAAAGGAGAAGAAATTGCATTTGTCCTCACCTCAAGCTGAATAACTAAGACCATTCATCTTACAGATGAACTACAGCAAAGTTGTAGTTTTGTTGTGTAACTTTCTCTTGTATGTCATGAATCTTGTGAGCATTTAAGTGTCCTTGACAGAATAACCAAAACATCCTGCGAAATGTGAAACACAGAATTTCTCTAAATCTATATATGCTACTGGAACGCCACACTTGCATGCTTGGGAAACCCGAAAAAGCAACATGCATCACTGAAAGGTATGCCAAAAAACCCCCAACTCCTTCACTCATGTCTCCCTAGCAATGCATTGTGCAGCTGTCTGTATCCAGATGGATTAATATCTGCAGATATTTTTACTTGTTCCATAAAATGGAAAAATGATAGCACTTCAAGTGTCTGTTGCCCACTGCCTTCTTGTATCTTTGTTCAGTATAGGACCTTAGCAAATACAGCTCTTACTTAGTTTTGGAGGTTACAATAACATTCAACAACTCCAAGTTATTTAAGACTAAGTTTTTCCCCCTGTAATTCAGGGTAAGTTCTTTGACAGGATTTTCAAGCATCTCTACAATAACATTAGATAAGAAAATAAGGTCACCAAATATCACCCCCCAATTTGATTCCATATCATTAATTAACATATTATGTTGACATATAATACAATATATGTATATATATTGTATACATATACAATATAATAACAATAAAACAAATAATAATAACAATAAAACAATAAAGATTATATTAAAGTGCTGATTCTATAAGATATTACAGAGGCCAAAAGGTGCAGTAGAGGACATCTAAAATGACTTAGAAGCTAGAGTCTACTATCTAAGCTGTAGATAGTAGTTAGCCGTAACAGAATTATGAGATTCAGCAGTAACAAGCTTCAAGACAAAAACACTGGTATGTAGGTGGGCTTATTTAATATGTATGTAATGTAATTCCGAATCTTGAGGTAAAGTCAGAGCCACTGCGGGGATTGTTAGATCCTAGGAGGGGGAAATCAAAATTGACAAAAAGGAGAGCAAACCCAAAGATCAGAGAGGCTAAGACACACGTGCAAGGGTTTTCACAAGCATTCACAATTTGCTAACTTCTCTAACAGATAAAATTCTACAGGAACTTCAGACTTCACTTAAAGAAGGGTTATGTTTTTGAAAAAATGCCTATCTTACATAAGGTAGCTTGAAGTATAGAATCAGTACAGGTCCTGTGTAACTGTCTGTATGCACTGCCATGAGAAACTTCTTTTGTTTGATGAAAGGAGCAGCTAGAACACAAAGCCAAGACACCAGTCTCAGTACTGAGAATCTGTTAAAAATGAAAACAATCCAGCAAATTTCTTCTGTCTATTCTAACTCTGTATCCTAGATTACACCTACATCTTTATATATACTTAAGTTAAATACAGAGTGGCCAAAGACCACTGCAAGAACTAATTCAGTACTGACCTCTGTTTGAACTATAGTGTTGGACACAGGAGAGAGAAGAGAGGACAAAAGAGAAAAAAACTGGAGACACTTCCCAAAACAAGAGCAGCAGACAAGGGGAGAGAACTAAGAATTTTAAGGTCAAGGTTCTAATTAAAAATTAAACAAAATACATTTAAATAGCTAGAAATGATTGTAGAGACAGGTTTCCATTATCTGGTGTAACAAGGGAGGAGGATTCTCAAAATACAGAAAATTCAAGTAATATAGGTACGGCAGAACATATGAGAAGTTTAGCACTGAGACATGTAAGCAGCTCTGCACAGCTTATTAGCTATGGCTCTGTGCCATATGAAAGCAACTAATTGGCTTCTTAATGAGAGCTGGCCCAGGAAGTAATATAACTGCTTCTGCTTCCCCAGATATATTAAATCTTACTGGAAATAAGTGGTTTCAGGAGGTAACTCCAGTGTCTTTCCATCCATGGCACAGCAATTTCACAGCCTAGGAAAACTGAACATTGACAAATAAAGGAGTAACAAACTAATTAACCATGCAAAAAAATAAGCAATTGTCACGGTGATGGGTTCCAGCATTTCTGATTACTTCAAAACTCAAGAGTAGACAATTTTCTAGAAGATTTGGTCTGGTTCATACATGAGAGAATTCAGGGGAAACAGCTGTTTTCAGTGAAACCCTTCTGGCTTTTTAATTGGCAATGCTCTAAAAGAAAGGAGCTCCTTTCTCCTCATTAAAAGAATACTTTATTTGTCCGACACTGTAGAGTTCTTTGTGTCAGAAGACACTGTTTCTAAAACAGATATGTAATTTTTCAACATTAATTAGCTTTGCAAAGAAATAAGAGTAGTATTGGTAGGTTTTCAAGAAACCTAAATTTTTAATGATAATGCCATCTTCTGGCAAAAAAGGAGAAGACTTTTACTTTTTTACAATAAAAGCCAGCACTACTTCAGTTATTGTCAGGATCTAATTTTGTTTGTTCACCTGAGAGAACACGGTGTCCTAAGGCAGAAAAAATATAACATTCTTCAGTGTAGTAACATGACGTCAAAGCCCAGGTCTTGTTCCATGCAAAGCTATGAGTGGCTTCACTGAAAACAGGATTGAGACAAAAGCTTAAGAATTCTTAATCCAAAAGCTGGATATAACATATTTTGCGGCAGAATTGAGTCAGTACGGAGGCGTAATTCTCCATGAGCACCCAGTTATAAGGTCAGATAGTCTCAGGCCTAAGAAAAACTTTTCACTCAATCTCTATTACAACATCACTTCTAATGCTTTGCTGTTCAGTGGTTGACCTTCTCATTTTATCTGGCAGACAGACTCAGCTACACTTTGAAATTTTCACTTTATTCTCACACAAGGGACCTGCTTTGCCACTGACAAAAAGATGCTGAAGCTGGTCAGTGAAACAGTGAAGTCAACGAAGTCCAGAGCATCTTTACTAATTACACAGGCTAGCAGCGAGGGAGAAACAGTTAATGGTGATAGACCTTACTACTGGAACATGTGAGATGTCTGAACAAAGGACTAGTCAGCCTATCATCTTTATGTGGCAAACCTGAGTTCTCTACAACTCTTTATGCAAAGTTTTACAAAGATCTTAAGAGGCTGCCACATGCTGGTAATGGATAGGTACTTATCGTAAAAAAGCATTAGAATTTTATATAAGGGGACCAACTCAAAGCACAAAATAAGATCACAGCTTGTCATCAGAGAACTCCTCCTTTGTTTCAGTAATAGAGGTGTTTTAAAGGTCATAAAGCTGGGGAAAAACAAAAAGTCAGGCGTAAACAGTAGTAATGAGTGGTTGCATTTTATATGTTCTGAAGAAAATTAACTTACCACAAAATTATGCTCTAGGAGCTGATCCTCCATTTTAAAATGCTTTTAATTATTAACTAGCTCTTACACAGATCTTCTCATTCTCAATGCACTTTTCAAAGTGGAGAAAAGGCTGGCCTTCAAAGATACTCAGTTAGTGTCAGTCACTATGCATAAATCACGTAAAATCCCTACATAGACTATTTTAAGAATAAAGCAGCCTTAGGCCACTATATCTTGATCCTTATTAACCTCTGATATATTAAAGATGTCAGTGCACCGTTCACTTGAATAACACTCACATTATACGAGTAACGGCCCTGTTATCCCACTGTAGCTCACTCACATCTACCTGACAATTTTAGCTGACTTCCGCTGATAGTCCTGAGTGCCACCACCAAGACATGATGCAAGTATCACTATATCTGTATTTTAAACTAGGGAAAATAAGTCGTGGCAAAGTGAAGAAATCTTATGTGGCACTCCTACAAATGCAAACTAATGCAACTATACATTTAATCCCACAAATAATCTAAGATAATCATTCTGAATCATAAACTTTGGTCTGATCATGAAATAATTCTATTAGGCACAATCTTCAAGAGTATCTGATAAACAGTAAGTGTTAACCAGTGTACAAAACCTAAACAGCACCTTGTTTTCCTGCCTATCACTTTGTATTCTGTAAATAATTTTCCTTTGCAAGTACCTTATAAGAACAAAGCTTAAGAACTTACAAAATTTGTAAATGCATGTAGCAGGTAGGTACGTTTCCTCTCCTGACCACAACTATAGCTGTGTATTGTACTCATTACTTGTAACCACATTACTCCAAACAAGTCTTCCGCATGGGCTTTGTCTGTGCCAGAGCATTTGCTGGTTTTTAAAGTATAGAAGCAGAAGACCAGAACGAAGCCAATCTGACAATCATATGATCAAGAAGAGGGAGACTTACCAACTCACGCCACCAGTCATCCATTTTTATTTCTTATTCATCTGAACATTAAGCTCTTGTTTTACTGTGATCCAAAGCCAAATCTGAGTTTGCCCTCCAGAATTGAATGGCTAATTTGCTTTTCCAGAGCACCACACAAAATGCTTTGCCTTTAATCATTCTGACCCCGTTTCTTGGAAACTAGGTTATTCCTGTGAAGAATGAGGTCAGGGTGTGGTAGCACTTTTATAAACACAAGCTCCATAACAGAACACCTGTACTGTAACATGAATTTGTGACTTTAGTATAATGCAGCAGTTAGGGATCTATGAAAGTGTGTTTGACGTTGCAGCAGATCCCTTTTTAAGATCATAGGATTACACTATGCAACTCCCTGTGCACGTACACAACATGGTATTAAATATTCTGTTGCTCATTGGAACAACTGTTGTAGCAGCCTGTTTTGAAGACACGAGGAACAAAGTTGAATACTAGCAATAGATAACCACGTATAGTTTCAGTATAGTAAAAGTAATGGGAGAGGAGGGAATACTTTTAATGTTAAATGACAACTATTTTACAGCTGGACCATGATGCACATCTTCTCCCTGCAGCAACACTCCTACTTCCTTTGCTACTTACTGTCATACCTACTAGGGAGTTGGTTACTAAAACTGCAATGCATTTCATTGCTCTTTAGAACAGACTGAAAAATAACAAATAAATGTTGGAGAGGTTGTTTTCCAACAGAGTATTTTTCAATTGGCAAGAGACTGCTATTTTTTATCATCAGCCCTTCATACTAAGTATAGTCTGGTGACCTCAGCAGAAGAGACTCCATCCTACAGCTGATCCCCAACAACTGCTTAAAACAACAGCTGCGTGGAAACGGGAAGTGTCTAATATTCAACCGCATGCTAAGAAAATAATCTACAAGTTATATTGGGATGCTGATTATTTGAAGATTGTGCCCGAGCTTCTCCTGCCAGTAAGATTTACCAAATGGCTTTCAAAATTTATTTTATAGTTGTATCAAAACAAACCGCTGCGCATCTGGAATTACACTGTACAACTGAGGGGGGACGTGGTTACTGAATTTAGACCCGTAGGGATTTATAGCTTCCCTCGCCGAATTTAGTCCCAGACTGAGGAACTGTACAGCTTCACCCCTGGAAGAAGGGGCGTAGGGCTGAGGCGGGGGCCTCGCACCCAGCCGGCTGCCGGCACCCTCCTGCAGCAGCCGCCTCGCCCCCGCCCCCCACCATGTGAGGGCTCTCCTCTCATCCTTCCCTCTTCCACCCCGGGTTCTTTTTCCTCTTTTCCCCGCACACATCGGCGCCGGCCAGGGGCCCGAAGGAGGGGGCGGCCCCGCAGACGGCACCGCAGCCGGCTCGGGATCCGCGGCGGGACGGGACGGGGCTGAGGGAAGCCGCGGCACTGCCCCGCCACCCGGGGAGGGTGATGCCCCCGGGACAACTCCCCCGCTGCCTCGGCGCGGCCGTCCCCTTCACCTCACGGCAGGCGCCCCCCTCCCGCCAGCCGCCGCGCCCTCCCCGCCCGCGGCCCCCGCTGCCACTCACCGGCGCTCGGCAGCGGCGACTAGGCCGCGTCACCATGGCAACAACGCTTTTCCCGCTTCAAACGCTGGCGCGCAGCCTGTCGCCCCCAGCCAGCGAATAGGGCGAGGGAGAAGCGCGGACGGGGCGTGTCCCGGCGGGGAGAAACCAATCCGAGATCTCTGCGGAGCCTAGAGTCCAGGCGGGAGGGCGGGACGAGAAGGGGAGGGGCTCCCGCCAGCGCCCGTGCCGCTGTGATTGGTTGAGGCCGCTTTCACTCGTACGCCGCGCCCCGCCTACTCTCCGGCCCGGAAGCGGAGGTGAGGGTGGCCGCCGTGGGGGTGACCGGGTCCCTGAGCCTCCGTGTCCGGCTCCTCCAGTGTCCCGGCCTGCACCGGGGGGGGGTGTCCCGCTGCCATGGCAACGGCCGGAGAGGCCCGTCCTCCCCCGGGCCGCCAGCCCTGGTCCCCCCGTCCCACCTCGGCCCGGTAGCGGCAGGGCCCTGCCCGCTGAGAGCCGGCCCCTGGGGACATGGCGGGGGGCCACCCTCTGCGGGAGGGAGGGAGGGAGGGAAGGGGAGCCGGGCCCCGGGGTGCCTGGCGGGCCTGGGGGAGGTTTGTCTTTCCAGGCTGCGGCCGAGCGAGCTTGGCGTTCCCGGGCGCGCACGGGAGGGGGTGCTGGCCTCCCGCCTTGGGCGGCCTCCTGCCTCCGAATCAGGCGGGGTCGGCCCCTGGGCCGCCCGGGGGTTTGGTGGCTGCCAGTAGGGGTGGGTTGTCTTTGGCACGGCTGGTCAGACACTGATTGTGGCGGTTAAAGAGGGGTTAACCGGGAGAGCTGGACGCCGTCCTGGGGCTTGGTTGGTGGGGAGGGGCTCTGTGGTGCCGTTTCCCGGTTTGGAAACTGGAGGTGCCGCTGGGCATCTCGGGGAAAACCAGTGTTGTGTAAACGTGTTACTGAAATGCGCGGCTCCGTCAAAATGCAAAGCTTTGCCTGGAACTGGGGATCGCTGTATTCTTTAACATGGATTTCTCATCTCCATTGCTTTCTCTCTTTTTCTGTGTAGGACCAGTTGTCCTGGCTACATAGCTTATTGATTATAATATTTGTCACTTAAGAGGTGTGTTCCTTTCAATTTACATGAAGTTAGTGCTTATACCATATGCCAAGAAGCTTTTAGTTTTCTGTAACAGCCTCATCTCTAGGCCAGAGAGCAGGGACCCTGTCCTTTGTCCTTCCTTTTCTCAGCTCTGCCACTGGCATCTTGAGGAGTTTTCTGCTGCAGGGGTTCTATCTTGGGCATTCATTTCTCTATGTCACTTCCAGTAATGTTGAGGTATTGTCTTTGCACAGGGTCTTTGAATTTTTGCAGTGGAAAAGCTTCAGAGTGTTAATCGTTTGCTTTCCTCTTGCTTCATGATTTATTTTTTTTTCTCCCTGCAGTGTGGTTTGTAATATATCAGCAGCAAAGTGTCATGCAGGTCATATTTCATGCTTTTTGATAACTTCTTCTTTTTAAGCTTTTATACAGGTTCCTGTTTCCTTGTTTTAAAAGGAAAGGACTCAATTTTTTTACAATTCAAATATAGTTAATGGGATGCATTTTAATTGTGTAGTAACTCAAACGGATGGACGATTTAGCGCACGCTGAGATATGTTTGCTGGCTAAATACAACTAGGCTGTTTGAGCTCCACATTGTATGTTGTTCCTGCTTGATCCTCTGTGCTCTTCCACAGCTCTCCGTGCAGTTAACAGAGGGGCATGGCTGTGAGAGCTTGTGGCTTGATCATCTACAGGAGGCTGCAGTCAGCACCATCTTCTAAGGTCACTGACAGTATTGAATACCTCCTCCTTCAGACATCCTATGGGACCCACCACTGGACCCCACCCAAAGGTGATGTTTATTCTGATAACAACACACTTCAAGATAGTTTGTGTTGAGAGTGAGTGACATTGTAGACTGAACTTTGGCAGAATGCTGCTAAGGTCAGCTTTGAGGGGCAGTTAATCAGTTGACAGTAACCACTGATTGTGCTGTTTGTGCAGCTGAGTGGGGAATTTTCTGGCCAAAATTCTTTGCAAATTGTGACTGTATAAACTATTGGGCACAACTGAGTGGGGTCGGGGCAGGGGGGCGGTGTCACCCAGTCGTGCTCCTCAGATATCTGATGTTTCTGGCAGACGTTAAACAGACAACTGAAATTGGGTAACTAGAGAAATTTTTACCTTCTCGCTCAGGTCTGACCTTCCGCCAGATAGCGCTGCTGCCAAAGCATGGTTGTTTGACCCATGCATAAACAGAAGGGTCACAGTTTGCAGCGCAACATTACAAGGCAAACTGAAATTGGTGATGATTCACTTTAAAGCGCCTTTCTTAAAAGACGCAGGAATTTCTTTAAGTTCAGGAATTACTGATGAAGAGCACATGACTAATGCAGCAGAGATGAGAGGAGCAGCTGGGAGAAGTAACCTTATCAGACATCTTCACCTAAGCAATTCTTGCTCATCAGTGAGGCCCCAAAGAAGAAGACAAGCCTGGTGCCCCAAGACATATAACAACACCTTGTCTGTAAAGGCACATGACAGAGCCAGTGTTTGGTAGTACATAGTCACAGCCCTGGTACCAGCAAAAGCGCAGAACAGAAATACTTCATGTTCCTTGTAGATCTTCTTACCCTCTGAGATTTCTTCCTGCTAGTATTCACTTCCTAAAATGCAGCGCTCTTAAAGCATACTGCAGGAGCAGTTTGTAAACAGGAATTTGCAAATTGGAAAAAAAAAAGCTCATAACAGCATCAGCTACACTCTCCTATTAAGGGAAAGAACAAAACTTTCCAAACCTCCCCCTTTGTCCACCTCACCAAAAGCCTAAGGGATTAGAGTTTGCAGCCTACTGGAAAGCTAAAAAACATGTGCTGGGACATGATTGGTTGTTGTGAGAGGAGAGACCCGTGTGGAAAGGTTCATTGGCAGCACAGTAATTCTGGACGAGTGTTTAAAAAGACTCGTAGGCATTTCAGTAGGGAGTGAAAAGACTCATACGCATACATCTCACGCACTCAGAATCACAGAATCACAGAATGGTTTGGGTTGGGAAGGGCCTTTAAGGGCCATCTGGTCCAACCCCCCAGCAGTGAGCAGGGCTGTCTTCAGCTAGATCAGGTTGCTCAGAGCCCCTGACCTTGAATCTTTGCAGGGATGAGGCATCTACCACCTGTCTGGGCAACCTGTTCTAGTGTTGCAGCACCCCAATGGCAGGAAAAGTCTTCCTTGTATCTAGTCTGCATCTAGCCTCTTCTAGTCTAGAGCTGTTGCGCCTTGTCCTACCGCTACAGGCCCCATGAAAAAGTGTGTCCCCATCTTTCTGCTGAGCCCCCTTTAAGTCTTGAAAGGCCGCAGTGAGGTCTCGGCGGAGCCTCCTCTTCTCCAGTTGTCTGGAGAAGCCCAACTCTCTCGGCCTGTCCTCACCGGAGAGGTGTTCCATCCCTCCGATGCTGTTTGTGGCCCTCCTCTGGACCCGGCCCAAGAGGTCAGTGTCTTCCTTGTAGTGAGGACTCCAGACCTGGACACAGTATTGCAGGTGGGATCTCACCAGAGTGGAGTAGAGGAGAAGAATCACCTCTGTTGACATATTGTTTAAGGTTTTATAGATCAAAAGGCACATGGCAGCCTTTAATAGTAGCTTGGTACAGATTTGGGGGCAATAAATGAAGGGGAGCTATTACATTATATATTCTCTGCGATATGAGTGGTCTTCAAAGGCAGCATCAGGTTGTGCAATGCAGTAACGTAACTTGTATACGATGCAGACATAGATTTAATGTGGCAGGAGCCAGAATGAGAAGTTGTAATCATCTGTCCAAGAGCACGCAAAAGGCAATTTAGAGCTACAGCTGTACACTGGTATTTTAAATATACCCTAAGCAGCTGCAGCCCATATGGGATTAAACTGGACTTGCTTGGATCTCCCCACATGAGCTTCCTGAGCCTCATCTATGCTCCTAGAACTGTGACTTTAAAATTGTCGAGGCTGATGGGAAGGGGGTGTGAGGTTCACTTTCCTCCTCAGCATATTGGAACTGCATCAGTGCAACAGCTGGGAGGATCTGAAAGCTGTGGTCTAAGGTGCTGCCAGCAGTCCTTTTTCCACCTGGTAGGTAGACTGTACTGCACAAAGTTGGAAACTAAGTAATGAGCTCAGTAATGAGCTTAGATTTGAGGTTATCAACAGCAGGGTGAGGTGATTGCCTGTTGCAGTGCTGGAGAGCACGAGGTTGCACTGGTGTCCTTTGAGTTGAAACTGAATCTCAGCCCCCCCGGCTTTATTGCTACCTCAGCCCTTTGCACATTTGGCAACTATGGATGATGACTATCATAAAAAATAGTGGGTGCTTACTGTTCATGGATGTTCTTTGGGCATTTGCTGGGGATACTGTAAAGGTAATCCAGCTGTGCAAGGCCAGGTGGATTCTGTTTCTCAACTGTTAGTAATAAGTCCCAGCTATGGAAATACATACTTAATCAAAAAGGAAACAGCTTGACTTGTAGTGCTGAGATTCAGGGGGAAAATATTTTTACTTAAAGATTCAGTGTATTTGATCTCTGATATCCGAGACGTCAAGTGCAACATCAAATGCTGTTTTCTACACAGTTGCTGCTTGAAATAGAAGTGTATTTCACATTTGAGATGATGTCACGTTTTAAGTAAGAGGTGTTTAAGCTGATATGCAGACAAAGAAGTGAGTGAGAGCTGTTGGGAAAGCAAAATGGATTCCCAGATACCCCAGTTCTAGTACTAAAGGGTGGCTTTGGGTTCCTGGGCCCTGAGGAAGGATTCCTCTCTCTGACGAAGTTACGGCTATTTGCAGCCAACCACACAGAAAATAGTGACACAGGGGCAAAATAAAGTTTAACCTTTTTTTCCTCTTGAAGCCTCCCAACTCCTGCTACGTTGCTTTTTTGAGATCTTGCTTGGGTTGTTCTATTTATGTTCTGGTCTGGAGCTTTCATGAGAAAACCAAATCTGACATTTCTCAACAAAAGTACAAACAGCTGGGGATGTGTTATATTTATCCATTGTTTGTAATGGCACCTCTCATTCTGAGCAATGTAAAATAAATGATGTGTCCTAGGAGAACTACGCAGCTGGTGAAAGGACTGGTTTTTAGGCTTGCTGCATTTCAGAGGGGAAAATGGGAGAGAAGTAAAAATACCCCTAACTGCCTAATTGAAACTCACCTTTTAAATGGCATTTGTTGGTGCCTGGTCCTGTTGTTTCTGGGCTGTTGTCATGAGTAAGAGTTTTGCAGCAATGAGCCTTAAGCTTCTCTGGGAGGGAAGGTCTGAGAGAGGACTAAGACTCTCGCAGATGAGCAGTCTCCCCTCTAGCTGGATAAAGGAAAAACATTCATGAGGCACTCAGTCCTCAGTATGATCTAAGGTGGAACATGACGGGTGCAGAGTGCTCCAGAAGAGGAGAAGAGGACTGGGAAGAAAAGATGTGTAGTGCTGACAGGCCACTGGGAGTTTCAGAAGATGTCAAATAAACAACAATCCTAAAAGCCACGAGACAAAGACAAATCAAGACGTACGAGTTGGAAAAGCAATCTTTGTTCTCCAATTTCCATTTTATTCTGTATCAGCTAGAGTGTACTCTCATCTCTGTCTCCCAATGTTTCCTAGTTGTCAACTGAATAAACAAAATCTGAGTGTCCTTCTCAGAGACTTACTTTTTCACCTTCTTAACAGGCCACGTGGACCCAGGAGAGGACGACCTGCAGACAGCCTTCCGGGAAACGCAGGAGGAGGCTGGTCTGCAGGCCAGTCAGCTCACCCTCATAGAGGGGTACAAGAAAGAACTGCACTATCCTGTCCGTGGCAAACCTAAGACTGTCATTTACTGGCTGGCAGAAATGAAGGACTGTAACACAGAAATCAAGCTCTCGGAGGAGCACCAAGCTTTCCAATGGCTGAAGCTGGAGGATGCTTGCAAATTTGCAGAATATGAAGACATGCAAGCTACGCTGAAAGAAGTGCATCAGTTTCTCTGCTCCAAAGAATAAATGCTTTTGTGAAGGATAAGGGGAGTTTTTGAGGAAGCATGGCCTGTGGTTTTTGGTTTGTTTGGTTTTTTTTTAAACCAGGAGAAAAACTACATGGCTGCAGAAATATAGATTTCTTTTTTTATATCTATCAAATTCATTGAAGAGCTTTTAAAGAGCTTGTGTCTCCCCTAACTAACACAAAAAAGTATGGTCTGATTGAACCGTGAGCCAGAGATCTCTTAACTGCAACCCAGAGCTAACAAAGACTTCCTCTGTCCCTGTCATCTTTTCTTGTTCCTTTTTTTTTTTCTTTGAAGTGGTGAACAACCACACATACTTTTGAAAAATCAAACACTTGATTTTCCTTGACTTGCTGATATAGAACTACAGAATTGAGAAAATGAGCATATGGAGATTTTTAATAACAAAATGTTTACTGCAGAACTTGCACCTTGCATTTCAAATGGAGAAGCAGTAGTTCTGTTCCCAACTCCTCCACTGATATGCTGTGATAACTTGTCAAATCATTTCAGGTCTTGTTTGTTTGTATCATGAATTTATGTACATCACTAACGTACTGTTACGAAAACATTTTCCATCCAAAGAGTCTTAGTAAACAGTTAATGTACAGTATTTAAATGGTAAACTTGAAGTTTTTTTTTTGCCTCTTTCTTTTCATCTTTGCTCTTTAACAGACACCTTGGCCTACATTATTCAGGGGGTTGGGAAAGGGAAATCTATCTGCCGAACATAGCATTTTCTGCACAGAATATCTAAGCAAATGTGCAATCTTGCTTCTGTTTGATAGTGTCTATGTTTCTGTGGCTGCAGCCTGCACCCGTGTGTGGGCAGCAGGGCCATGTGCACTGCCAGTGTTGTGCTGTAGATACACAGGCTGGATGATTGCAGAAGCCTGTGGTGGTACCTATAAGCAAGCCTGCATCAGCTTTCCTGTGGACCTCTCTTTTGTCATTGACGTTGGTGGGAGCTGAGGTTGTTACCACTCTGCATGGTTATGCATGTTCAGTTAGTAATGGTTCATAATCTTTTGGATGTTTTGGTACATAAATACCAAAAAAGCATGATGGCATTATTAAAATTTTTAGGTGAAGAATGAGATTTCGGAATCCCGGGCAACTCTGAGGGAGAACAAGTGTCCCTTCTTCCCTACATCTCCTTCAGTCTTTACTGCTTAGTCACTTGGACCTTGCAGAGCAAATAAGTGTATGAGAAAGTGGGTTCTACTTCCACTTTGTCTTCCTCATTGCTGCAGGAGTGAAGTGAGGGTCATCAGCATTGCATCAGCCCTGGAGAAGACTTGCAATACCAGAGGTGCAGCATAGCTGTGCTGAGAAATATGGGTGGCAGTTTACTATCATGTTAACTCTCCAGTTACGCAGCACTCATCCTTTGGTGCAGCGTACATTAATAATGTTAGTAGCAGTGTGCCAGTGGTGTCTTGCTCATCACTCTGTTATCTTCCTGTAGACTGATTTATAAAAGCTCCCTTATAGTGCATCTTTTTGCATGTGTGTGTGTGTGTATATACACACTCACATACACACAGATGCACTATAGTGCATACACAAGGATGCACTATAAGGGGGCTTTTAATATATATACACACCCATAAACAATTACAGTGCTCCTCCACTTTACAGTCAGCTTTTATTTTGTTTATGAACACTGTTTACAAGCACTGCATTCAGGTGATGGCAGAGAGTGAACAGCACATAGGTTGTGTGATTGCTCTGAGTGTTTCTCAGCTAGCTTTAGAGCAGAGGATGGAAGGTGTCTCCCACTGTCACCTGGTCAAGCCCTAGGGCAGAATCGGCTATTTTGGAGTCTTCCTTTATGGATGATGTTTGGCTAATGTGCTTTTTAAGATCTCTTGTTATAAAGACTCACACCTTCAGCTCCTCTGTCCACACCTTGGAAAATTTGGTATCTAGCATTTGATGTAGGCAAACCAGTGAGAAGTAACTAAAAGATAACCAGTAAAAGAGAGGGGAAGAAAATAGTTAAAAGCCTGTGCTGCTTCACAGTCTTATTTTTTCATTATTGTTTGAGCTACCATTTAATCAGTGCTATGTAAACAATGGTGTTACTGCCTTCATGTTTATGAGCAAGATTAGCATATTAAGTATGAATTATAGAGTCATTAACAAGTCATCTGTTTTGCCCATTCAGCAGTAGTGAACATAAGCACTTGTTGCTTTGGAAAGCACAACATTAGCTGAACTCAAGTATTTGCATTGTAGTGGCACTGCATACATAGTGTTCCCAAAGTGTGTCAGTGTTTTGGAGGGTAACAAGTGCTGTAAGGTGATGTGCTCCTTGGACAAAATTTCAAAGGTGGGCATCTTAATTGTGGTAGAAAAATGTACAAGGGATGTAGCTGTGATAATTGGTGAGGCACTGCGTGTGCATTTTGAGCAATTTATGTAGAGAATGTATTCCCACAGATTTTGTGTGTAAAATGGTGCTTATGCATTTTGAAACTTGACCTGAAAGTCTCTGGATTTGTCTTAAGGTGGAAACACTGGAAAGTCAGAATTTAATTCTGACTCTTGTTAGTGTTCACTGCTCACTGGTGAAGAAAGAGTTCTTCCTCTGCCCATGTCTAGTAGTAAAATACTTTCCCAAGGAGTGTGTGGGAAACCCTCCAGTAAATAATTATGGAATAATCTGCCTGGAGAAGACATTTCTTTCCAACCTCTATGATTTTTATGCCCTGAACCAATAAGGTTTGTATTTTCTTTCTTGAGAACAGCTAAGCTTTTGGTCATAATAGTATCTCGTGGCAGTTAACTTTTTATCAGGCTGTGATCTATGTTTAAAAATAAATTAAAAAAAAAGAAATCAAGAGACTTTAAATTCCCTGGAGACCTTACTTCTGCCTTGCATTAAATAAAAACAAACTCTAGAGAAGTACAAGCTCCACAGAAATAGCACAACAACTTAATTTAGGTAAAGTGAAAAGTGTTAAGTTTAAGTCCGAGTAAGAGACAGGTTAGGATATGGTTTCCCTTGCTCTACTGAACAAATACACTGATGCAGCTCATACTTGTGATTTCCTGGTGTTAGTATTTCTTTCTCCTGATTTATAGCCATGATTAACGGTTTACATCATCACAAGATCAGAGAGAAGGAAAGCATAAATTCATGAATATTAGGAAAGCACTAAGACATTACAGGTTTCACTGAGGAAAGATCAGGATTGAGTGTGACGGTCACAGGTAATTATGCTCAAACAGGAAGTGTAAAGGCTGAAAACAGTGCCTTACTCCTTTCTAGAAAAAACTGTATTACTGCTCTAGATGGGAGCAAAATATCTGTTCATTGACTATTCCATATGACTATAGGAAATCAGAGAAGCTGGTATAAAATGGCGGGATAATGTAATATCCCTGACAAACATTAACAACATTACTTGTCATTCTACATAAAGAAAGGGGATGTGTATGATAATAAGATCTAATACATCCTAAATATGGAAAGATTTTGAGAGAGACATACTATGTCAGCAGGACTCTTGCAGTGGTACAGAGGGAATGATGGAGCGCTACCTTTTAAGTTAGAAAAATGACTTGATGTTACTTAATTGATAACTTAGTGGGGGAAGTATTTTGGCAGATATCTGGAGGAGAGTCTTCAATCTTTTTGAGTCCTGAAGGCAGTGCTTATTAGTTAATGTTCTCACACTGACAAAGTAACTGACAGCCTTCTGTGTCTGTTGGCAGCTAGTTTTATCTTTAAAAGGATTTAAGGATCATCAGGACTTCTGTTTTGCACCTTACACCTTGTCTCCAAGGATTTACTTTCTCATACGCTCAGTAACTCTAGAATTTCAGGGCAATGGGCAGTTGCAGCTGGCAAGAGTCTCGGCTTCATTTAGCTAAATCAGGGTTTTGTTATGGGTTAAACCAGCTCTGGAAGAGCTAAGCAGTGTGTGCCTGTACAAACCAAACAATCTGCTCTGCTTGCTTCACCCTTGTGCTGTGCAAGATTGTTCTCAAGTGTTAAAAAACCCCCAAACAGTGCTTTACAACTCCCTGTCAGAACAGCAAGGCTAGGGAGGAGATCGGCTGTGGTGGCACTCTTCCTGGTGGGAAGAGTGACACTGGATGCAACAACAGCTCCATTATTTTGGTGCTAGTCCATTTGATAATTGGCATTATCAAAAAGAGGACTGACAGTCCCATCTTTCCACTCAATGAGGATCTCTCCATGCCTCAAGGAAGGGGAGCGAGATGGTGGAAGGTACGGCTGGGGACCTCTTCGTAAGGGAGATGGCTCCCGTAAGTCAGCTCTGCTGCTGTTGGCTGGGGAGCTCTTCAGAGCAGAGAGGATTTTCTTCTTCCTAGCAGAAGAAAGAAGAAGGTGCGTAACTGGGTCTGCCTGTCACTTGGTTGCTTCTCCATGCCAACTGGTTCATCAACCATGGTGCCCACATTCCCTAAACCTTCAGGGATGGCATGAGGTGTGTAGGACAGGAGGAGCCAACATTAGCAGCTGCATTTACATGGGATAGTGAGTGGGAGGGACAAGCAGGGTGGCAGAGAGGAGAAATCATCAAGGGTGACATCATGGGTGAGCAGACCCATCTGCTCAGAGCCAGACACTTCAGGTGTGGGATGGGGAAGGATGCCAAGATCAAGACTTTTGTTTTGAAATGCTGGACAGGGAAGTGGCAACTGAATGAACCTGAATCTCACTTACTTGTTGTAATGAACATTGAGTGTCAGTATTATTAATCCCAGTATGAATGCCAAGGGGCTGAGGACCAGCATGGCTGTCTTCCAGTTGGTGCCTGAAAGGATGTCATAGAAAACAATCATGCGTTTACTGAAGAACCTATCCCTGTTCTTATGCAATAGCCACGACTGCCACAAAAACCACCTGTAATGTCCCTGAAGACTAGCAGGTAACAGGAAAAATGCTTTGTCCATAAGATCAACATGTTACAGTTACTTTACACTGCACAGCATCCCTCTATTGAAAATGGCCACAAAAAGGTTTTCTTTCTTGCTAGGAAGATGATAACTATTCAAGCTTCTCCACTCTGCAGCTATTTGGTACGCAATAAGAAGGGCTGGGGGAAGGCACTGGTGCTAGTGGGTATCTATGTCTCCTGGTGAGCAGGGACAAAGTGTTTGCATGTTGTTACTCACTTTTGTACTCCAGGCCTGGGGAGATTTGTTTAATCTTTAAAAGAAGCTTTTCTGACAGGTAATTTGGTACCCTTGCTCCCTACTGAGCATCCTCAGTGGGACTCAGGGGAATGTAACTCTGTATTGATGGGAAGGTCAGGGGCACTGATGAACTTTCATCGACCTGGTCTTTTCGTCCTCTGGCTGATGCCTGGACCTACCTGCAAGTCTGGACCCAGCATTTTTCCCTCGATTTCCATGGTGCTTTTTAGAGTGATTGTGGGAAGAATCTGGGGGAAGAAACAGAGAGACTCAGATTAGCAGCTTCTACTGTTGGACTGGAGGAAGCTCCAACTTCCTCCTGGGGCTGCACTGTAACTACAAATCCCCTTTGTATGGAGCTGGAAGGGAAAGGAATCTTTCTTGTTCATCAGCGTTCCCCAGCCACAGATACTTTTTGCTCCTAGAACGTCTGATGGCCATGCCTCCAGGTTAAGACTATGGCTGTGTCACTGAACCACTTGTCAAGGCAAGCACTTCAACGTGTTGTGTGAGAGCAAAGCCTTGAACTAGTCAGTGGTACACATGGAAGTTCTTCAGAAGTACTCGGGTACTTACCACTACTGAAAATACTTGAGTAATCTCTAGATGCCGCCCACGCTTTATTTCCTGCGGTTCTCACATATGCATTCAGAAAAAAAAAGTGCTCACCCTCGTTTACTGGGAGGTATGGCTGTTTGGTCTTCACTGGAGACACTGTGCTGTTAAACTTGTTAGCCAGAGGTGGGTCAGTCAAGCTTACAGAAGGCTCTCTGTCCATGGCATCGATCTTTGATGAATCAATGGTTTTACCTTGGAAGGAAATAAAGCAAAGATGTGTGTGATTATCATTTACTTTTTGTACGGAAACCTGGATACACTTAATGCCTGGCAAGTGAAGGGAACCCAGCCCTGTTGTGTTAGTCCTCTACCCTGCAAGGCAAACAGGACTTGGTGCAATAGCGATCACATCCTCCTGTGCATCAGGGGCCTTCAATTCTCACAGATTTCAAAGATGAAATTAACCTTTCAAGATGGAATCCACAGCCAAAGCAGAGCTTGTTTTCTGGTGGTAAGTAAGGTCATTGGTCTAAAAAGTACGAGTGCAACACCAGCTGTTAAAAGGATGAGGTGTGAGGAAGAGGCAAGTGGAAGCATCACAGGTATTACCAGCACAGCAGATGAAGAAATGGGATCAAAAGGGTGGTAAATAGTCCGTACCTCTTGCAAGGCTCAACGGCATGCTTTGCCTTGCCAGTCTTATTGCAGAAGTGGGGTATGTGGTGTAGCAATTACTGCTAGAGGGGCAGTTATGGGAAATCTTGTGGCAGTAATAGTCACCCCTGCCCTGCACTGATGCATGTGGCATGATCAAGAAACCCATATCTGCAGGGCTCCCCGCTGCTTATCCCAACCCCATCCCTTCCTGTGGCACAATCATCCACAGGGACACGGGTGTAATTTATTGAGCAAATAACCCATCAAAGTAAAAGTTGTCTGTCAATGGTCAGCTGAAACTTGGATAAGAAAGGCATAAACAAACGCATAGGACTTTGATGTTGTTACCCAGTAGTCAGAGGTTCCCTCCAGTAGACTCATGGGTTTGATAGGAAAATTATCAGTTTGCACAGGACACACTAACTGGCACAACCTGATTCAAAGCCTGCTCTGTGTTTACCCTTGCAGCCTTATTTGGGGAGCCTGGCTCCAAGGCAGCCCTAGACTGCCAAGAACATTGCCTTGGGGAATGCAACGCCCTTTTCACATGCCTTTTTCCCATATCTTAAATGTTCCATGCATTTCCTAGCCTATATTTAACTAGCTTATTATGGTATTTAATTTGTATTGGCTGTTTTTACCTTCATGTTAAACAAACTCTAACACTTGTGACTACTGTGATAATTACATGTTAACCTTCTAGTTGGCTAATTAAAAACCTCAGTAAAAAGGCCATCTTATCTGCACATGACAGCCAAAAAAGCTGTTGTATCTCTTTCTATTTCAAATTACATATAGCCTCTGTATGTCAAAAGTTTATACTCATAATCTGTTTGCTTATGCCAACCAGATTCATCACATTTTCTCTTTACTCATTTCTGTAAAGCTGAAAATCTCACTGGGGCTATCAAGCCTTAAGGTAAGGAATAGCCTCATGTAAGGGAATTAATTTCCCCTGAGGAAGGTTGGTAACCTCATCACCTACAGAGTGGGCAAACACAGAAAAGTCATTACAAACACCAGCTCTCTTCTAGTCCCTGGAGTGGAATAAGGGAGAGGAGGAGAGGGTGAAGGGAGGAATTGAGTGTGATTTTCAGGTCTCAGTTCTGCACACAACTATACAAGAAAAGTCCTGAAGCCACCTTTCTTTGCATAAGGGACTAAATGAAATAGGGAAACAGACTGGACCATGAATGATCAGTGGTCCTCAATGGGCTTCACTGGCGATCTGACAAATGGTGACAGTCACATCTTGGTGCAATGACCATGCCTGATGTCTGTTAGCCTGGTGTCCAACACCTAAAAGTATGACAGGACTCGAATTTCTACCCTTTTTGTGTCCAGTCTAGGCAGGGGATAGTGAACACTCATGAAGGCAGCGATTAGATTCTTTTTAGCAGAGGCCAAGGCCATGAAACTGATAATATAAAACAGATTTTTTTGTAACTTTTGATGTCATGTTCTAGATCTTCTTAATGCAAAGGGAGGGCAGTGCTTTAACTACCTCCCACTACTTGCTGTGTTCACTAGTGTCTTTATGGCTACATCAGGCACCAGGAGCAAGGTTCACTTTTGAGGATCATGAGAGCACGGGATGAAGGTTAGAACTGTGGTTTCAATAGTGAAAACTGCACTGTTGGGGTCTGTAATGTGTTGCTTAGAAACTGAAGCAACAATTTCTCATTTCAAATATAGCTGCTTCTCAATAATTCATACAAGTTTAAAAGAGGTTTTCAGCTGCCTCCAGTTTTCTTGTTACCAAAAATGACATCCCAAAGTACAAACTACCAAAAGCCCCTTCAAAGTCTTAAGTGCTTGACTTTATGGAACTTCCTTGGTTGTTTTGGACTCAGAGGCTCGAGCAATTCCAACTATTCTTAGCTCTGGGCACCAACTCAGATGAACTTTCCAAAATACTTGACTTTTGCCTGTCATCAGAAATGCAGCTGGGGTTTAGAGACCTGATCCTGTAAGGTGTTGTGTGCTTTCTGGAAAACACAGAACAGCAACTACTGGAAACCCGTGGTAACAAGTAGTTGCGCTGACTCAGAGCCATTTGGTGTCTCTCCAGATGGGGCCAAAATGAACATGAGTTAGAATGATGGATGCAAGCCTGGTGTTAGGTGGCTTGGAAGAGACATAAGGTTAGATGTTATCTGATGCTAAATCTACCTCATCTTACTTTCATAGATCCACACACGTGTGTCTATAGCTTGTTGCCTTGGTTTGCTGGGCCTCGGAGCTGCTGTCTGCGCAGCAGCACAGATGGTCTCATCTGCTAAAGTCTTCCACCGGCTGAATTTGTCCTTCTCCCTTGAGACAAAGACCTTGTGGCCTCCTTCCTTGGTGCTGAGGTGGAAGCCCAAGCTCTGCAGAGTCACGTGTCCCTTCTTGCTGCAGGACCATGCTTGGCGTTCCCAGTCCCCGCAGGGCTCCATCTTGACCACAGCATGCTTCTGGGTCTTTTGGGCCGACAAGCACTGCTTCGTTTGAAGGCTGATGATGGTCCTGGTGGCGGAGTCCCAGCTCCACTGCTGCTGCTGGGAGTCCGCCTTGCAGTTGGTCAGGCTGATGCCATTGGTCTCGTGGTGGGAGACCCGAATGCACTTTTCCAGCCGGGTGTTCCTTATGAGGAAGCCTTGTCCCTCTGCTACTGTGGTACAATCAGAGCATGGTTTAGTACTGTGCGTGTCTGAGGCAAACACATCTTCTGAGCGCTAGATGTTGTAAATGGCCTGGGGAAGGGGAGACATAACCCACCTGTCCTTTCCTGGATAGGCATGCCCAGATAAACAGTACCCCCAGGTTTCTAATTCCCCAGAATGATATTTCTTTAAAACACAGGGTGTGCAAATAGCAAGGAGCAATACTAGAGTAAAATAACAATGACATAAGTAAGCCATGTAACTAATGGGGGAAAAGTTGTGCTGTTTATGAAATATCTACCTATATATATTTAATTCACTATTTCAACTGATTATAGCTTTAAATAGGTACTCATCCTTTCCTACCTCCAAAATAATTGGATGGTTTGGGGTTTTTTTGCCCCTATCTGGATCAAATCTTTCTTACAAGAAAAGCAATTGAAACTCCTGAATTCCCCAGGTGCTATTCATCTGGGGCCAGTTAAGTCACCTTGGGCTACTATTTCAATTAATTGGCTTCTGGTGATACTACAGCAACACCAGGATAAAACCATACCCTGTCAGAAGTCTGGAAGTACTTGGCTGATGGCTCATCTAAATATTGGAATGAACTTGGGTTTAGCACACCTGACATTGGTCTGTGCTCCCCAGGCATGAAGGTACCATTTTTAACGATCCCTTTGTAAGAGAAAGATGTCACAGCCACCCCACAGGAGACACACAGTTTGAAGGAATTTCTGTAATTACTTTTAATAGCAATGGGTCCCAACATCTCTGATAACTTAGGATGGATATCATCCTGTTAGCTGGACAAATGCCCCTGTTTTCAGTACAAAATCATCAGGTGTGGCCTGTGAACATTCTGAGCAAAATGTTAAATGCTAAACCATCTGTCACTGACGCGGGTGTACCTTCTGCTGTGTATTTTATGCGTAAGGCAGAGGGATAGAAATAAAAGTTTCAAGTTTCTGCACATTCTGAGAAATATTTTAATTTTAATTACAAGTAACACATGGTAACTCTGAGCTTTTGCAGTCTTTTTTTTCCTCTTTTCGCCAGGACCCAGAGTTATAAAAGCCCTATCAGCATACAGTATTAAGCATAAAGAGTAAGACGAGTCCAAAAAGTGATGTTAGACAAGAACACTGATGTTTATCTAAACAACTATTTCTGCAGAGTTTCCCCTCCCAAAGCAAAGAACAATACTTTTCCCTGGCAGCAAGTATTTGGCTCAGTACATGAAAAAACTAATGACAGTCTAAACAGAAGTCAGTACACAATACCAAGGGTATGAACAATAGCTTAAAAGAGCTCTTATGTCTTTTCTCAGGAAGTTCTAGAGGTCTGCTAGATTAATAATGCCTGCGGGTTGTTAAATCAGAAACAGCTCTGGGCTTTCTGCTCAGCCTGAATGCGTGGGGAGAGGCAGCCAGAAACCACAGTATGACTCCTGTGCTGGCTCTGAGATGAGGATGGCTGTGTCCATGCTAGGATAGTGAGTTTCATGGACCTGTGATAGCCACCAAACCAGGCAATTCCTGCCAAGTCCATGTGCCTAAGTGGAAATTAAATTTCTGGGGGATCTGTGGACAACTCGTGAGTCCTGTCCTTTTTACCTCTTATTGAGGGCTTGATGGAGAGAAGATGTTTAATGCACCTTGGGACTGGGTTTCTGCCAGCTTCCAAAGGCAGGTGAAATGTCTCCTATATAATCTCCCATAATTTTTAGAAAATCCAAAGGGATGAATACAATCCCTGCCCCCCCCCGTGTTTTTTTCTAGGACCTGGAATCCAGGATTCTCACCTCTTTGCTTCAGCTCAACTGGGAGAATCCCCTGTCCAAATAATGATTTGAGAGCTGCATAAATATGTAATGGGAACATGAGAACTGTGCTGGGTCAGATAAAATATCTGCTGAGCCCAGTATCCTGTCTCCAGCACTGGACATTAGCATTTGCTAATACAGAAAGAGGGTAAAAACCAGCCAAGTAAAGAGCTCACTCAAGACAGCAAGGACACCAGCCTCCTTCCTAAATGTATCAACTAGTTAAGAGAGCATTGCTGGGTATTTATGGTTAAAATGATTTTGCCCGTGTACACTACATTGTATTTTTCAACTCTGAAGTTCAAAAACCATTTTGTTGGTCAGTCAGTATCATGAGCTCCTTCTGCAGCTCCACACAGTCAGCTTCAGTTTTGATTATTCTTAATAATTTTGTGCCATCAGCAAACTTATTTGCTTCATTATTCACCCCTTTTGATCTTTGTTGGCACCTGCTGCTACCTTCACTCTGCTGTCATCATTGTCAACTTATTCCACCTCTTTTGTTCCAGCCTGTGGGCTAAGTCTTTCTCTTACTCCATGAGAATGGAGTTTCTTAAGGGCCTTGGTGGAAGAATCTTATCAAAAGCCTTTTGCAAACGCAAGCGCAAGTTCTAGATCCACTCATCCCATTTATATGCTAATTGATGCCATCATGGATGTCAGGCATTCCCACTACAAAAACTGTATTGACTTTTCTTATATTTATCTGTCTGCAAATTCTGTTCTTTGTTTCCACTGACTTGCCTGATGCCAAAATCAAACCTAGTGGCCTGTGTTTTCCCAGGCTGTGCAAGGATCCCTCTTAAGAGGGACATAATTGCTGTAATGTAGTCCTTTGGGGCTGAAGGGGCTTGAAATAAGAGTTTACATGCTCCCTAAAAGTTTAAAAAAAGTCATCTTTAGCTTCCTGTAACTCATTATGAATGCCATCTGGGCTAGTCATTTGCCGCACATTATTTATCTTTTTTTCCCTTGAAACTTCCTCTGTTGACAATTTTGTTCGATAACACTCTTCAGACTGCAGAGAGTGACTGCTGTGCGAGTACCTCGCTGACCATGTCTGAAGTGAGCACTGGAACCGATAATTCATTCAGCCTTTCTACACTGCCCTGCTTTGGTTGTCCTTGCATTTACACCAGTTATTTATTGACCTCTTTACCCCACCAGGTTCATACTTCAGATATGTTTGAAAGTTTCTGTTGGTAGTTTTTTTAATGCTCTCTCTAGGTTGCTCCTCTAAATCTTTTTCTCATATGTTTTATTATTGGTTTTGTTATTAAACATGCCAGAATCTCTGCTGTTTTTTCTTTTCCTTGCTTGGCAATGACTGTCCATTTGAAAGTTTCATTTTTTTATTAAATTTTGAAAAGTGTTGCTGTTTAACCCAGCCAGCAGATTTGTGTTTTGTTCTCTGTGTACAGTCCCGGATGGTATATGTTCCCCTCTAAAGAATCGCTGTGTTACCTGCACGTTAGCAGCAAGCATCGTGTTCCCCCATGTTATCTACCAGCCTTTTGCACTTTTGAGCTGCCCCTTTCTACCAGCCTTCTTGGTTTTATGCAGGTCTCAATTTGCAGAGACTCACCCCACTGAAGGTCCAGGGCAGCCCATCTGCCATGGGAATACATGTGAGCTCAGGAACCTCAACACTGCAACTGAAGTGCTTTCCTTTGAGATTTCTACAGCTACTCAGTAGTGTATGACACCAAGTTATTGATAGATTTTTATCTTCACACCATACCTCAGGTCCAAAAGTATAAACACCATTTTACAGCTTGGGAACAGAGGTCTAGTTAAACTTTGCTTGGTTCAACATTACATGGGAGGGTGGCAGCAAAGCTGGGGCCATAATACTTTTCCTCTGAACTGTGGTCCAGGTGTCTTCCCTATTGACAGTGACATTGAGCTCTCTGTAAGCCTGGCTATCAACAGCAGGATTTTCCTTGTGGTGTTTCGCATGATCCTTACCAACCAAGAATGTGAACCTGTGTCCATCATACAGGTTCACCATCCACTACCCATACATTATGGCTTTCCTGACGTTGAGATGTCACTGTCTAAGTGAGCAACTTACAATTAGATACAGGTAACTGGCAGCAATCATTGCACATACCCCACACAGTCATAAGGAGTAGACACACAAATAACGCTGGAGTATATTTACTTTGGGATACACATCAGGCACCAAGAATCCTTACTCCGGAAACAAAATGACTTTTTTTCCCCAACACTGCCAAGTCCCACTGTCCGGCAGCCCTGCAAATAAGGCCAACAGCCCTAACATTTTAGGAATGTTAACCTGGAGAGAGCAGAGCATCCAAAGTACTCCCTGGGGATGGCACTCAGCATCTCTGGAAAATGCCAGCCTTACGCACAGAGCCTGAGCAGATGCCTGCTTTGAGCTGCTCATGCTTGAACATTTTGGCCTCTTCGTATTTTTAGGAACAAAATAAACAATTTCTAGCAAAGGCACTCGATGGCAGCTCATTTGTCCTATGATACTGCCACTCTGTCTGGTTACAAGAAAGAAAAGCAAGCAAATATAGCCACCTGCTTCTATGCAGCATGGCCACCCTTGGGACATGCTGTTCCTTGTAAGATTAGGAGCAACAGCATGCAACATTCCTAATTAAGGTAATGCCACCAGGAAAGCCTTGGTTACCAGTAATCCCAGTCTGGCTGGGAAAGTTTCTGCCATTTCTCAGCAGTGCCTGTGATGGCTTGATAAAAGCCATTTGCAAATCGTCTGGGGATGGGTTGCTGCCTCTAAAGTCTCTGCAGAGGGAAGGGGTGAGTCAGAGCTGAGCAAGCAGAGGTTCCCAAAACACTCCAGGTCACCCGGGAACCTCAGCATTGGCTTAGGCCTATTTTGCTCTCCCCAGTGGGATTCTTAACTCTTGGAAAAATCTTTTAATTAGCTCAATTTGTCTTGCCAAGTGGGTGTTTTCTGTAGGGAGATGACCACTGAGTCACAGTCAGGAATTTACCTTTTTCTGCCTCTACCTGTCCTCAAAGGCAAGCATCCATCTGCCGTAGCCATGGCACCTCTTGTAGGGACTGCTTCATGGGGACATCCCACGGCCCAGAAGAGCTCCCAAACACGGCTCTTCTTGGGTACCACCATATGACAGCAGGTCATCCCGAGCCCCCCAGACAGTGGCTTGGAGAAATGTCTCCAAGCTGTGTCTGCTGCTTCCACCCAAAATGAGCACAGCACTAGGAGTACATGCACCGTGGCTGAAAAACCTTGGAAGCAGTAGTGCCATAGCCTGAGTTATGGTGAGACAAACCAGAGAGTTTCCTGCTCAAGTTAATCCGCCTCCACTGTTTGCCACTGCAGGTCATATCTGATAAAGATCATATCTTCTCTACAGAGCATGCATCAGTGGAGACTGACCCACACCACTCTAATATACATTACATATGTTTGCCTTCCTGTGTAACTCCCTCTGAATATCAGCTCTCCCAGGATTTAGTGTCCCCTTGTTACTAATTGGTCACTGATTTGTTATTGATTAGAGTTAATCATATTAATAGTAATATAGAGTTATAGGAAATATTTTAGTAAAATCATATTTAATTTTAATAGTTTAGCAAAATCATATGTATGTTGTATTTTATATATCTAACCACCAACCAGTACCTGTTGTGAAATCCCCTGTATAGCCCTGTACCAAGGCCGGAGAAATTGGCTAAAATCATCTAGTAGGAACATTGAGAACTTAGACAACAAGAAAAAAGAAATTAAAATCTGATTATAGAAGAGTTTGGTTTGACTAAAAAGTAGAAAATTGTGCAGCATAGGTATGGGAGTGTTAAGTTTGAAATGTAGCCTTAGAAACTTAGGAGCTTAGAAAATGTATAATGTGTAACCATAAGAATTTAAGTATTGTTCAAAATCATTTAACCACAGAAGTTTTGACAAAGATTGGTAGTCTTGTAGTGTTTGTTTTAAAGGCTAAGGAAACCGTTATGGACACCAGTTTGGTACTTGGAAACACCTGAGAGGTCAAGAAGCGGACGAGTGAGGAAGACTACAAAAGACCACCAGAGGACTCTAGAAGACCACCAGAGACCTTTAGTGCGCCTGCGTGATGGACATTAACATATGCAAATGATTTCCTGGAAATCTGATGAATATGTAAATGACGTCTTTGTAATCTCATGAATATGCATAAGTAAGTTCAATATAAGGTGTATTGTTTTGGTAACAGGTGTGCATGGTTCGTGAGAGGACTCACCCGCGCACCCGGCCGTCAATAAAGAAGTGTCTGCTTATCTACACTAAATTGGTGTTGATAAGTTCTTTATTCCGAGATTTCGGTAACACCCTTGTCTTGTTGAACTATTGCAGCAGTTCAAGGGGCATCGGGTGGGAAGAGGGTTTGGAAGACTCCTATCCTCTCAAGTTGCCCTGCCAGCAATTTTGGTCTCTGTCCTAGCTCTAAAAACATCCATGAAGGAGACCAGCTCCTACCAGAAACGGTCCCAGCCCAGAAGAAGAAAAATTAACCAGAGACTTTGCGGAAAGCCATCTTTAGCTGCTTAGACACTGTGGTGACGCAGACAACACCTCTCCCTACCCTGGTACTGACTATCAGACCCTCTCCCTTCAGGCAAACACAGCACCTCACCTCCCCTGCCCTCGCTGCTGGGCCTCATGCTGGTAATGCAGAACTACTATGTTTTCTATCCAGAAAATCCCTTACTCAGATTCAAATTCAGGACTAGAGTGGGGCGTTTATAGCGCAACTACAAAACCAGGCAGTCTAGAAAGATGTTGGATGAAAGCAGAATGGACCTTCATGTGACTAGCAGTAACAGCAGGACTAATTTGCTGCAATAGCCTGAAGTTATCACCCTGCCATGGGTGAAAACTCAGCCAGATGTCTGTTCTGAACAGGATGAGAAGCTGTTTCTGAGCTGCCCTGGGCTCGGCAGGCTGTTTCTACCTCCCACAGAGGGCCAGGAGCAGATAGAGAAGATGCAGCAACAGAAGAAGAAAGCTCCCAGTTAAGGCAGGAGGGTTCCCCATGCAGATGGAGCTCAGTGTAAGATATGGCCCTGTAAGATCTCTTGTAGGAACATTACATTGAATCTAGCTGAAGCAAGCAGCTTGAGATGCTGTCAGGTATGGACAAACAAGGCCTTGAATAAGTAAGCAGGAGCAGACTTGAATGCAGCCCAGCAGTAACACCTTCTCATGAAAAGATGTCCCTCCATCCAAGAGAGCAAGCCCCAGTGCTGCCTGCACAGGAGTCTGGCCCAGGGCCATGGAATGAAGAAATTAAAAACAGCTGGAAGGCACTTGCTGTCATAAGAGGAATGTGGCGACCCAGGTGTGTTTGTTTAAAGGCAGGAAATCCAGATGTGCACAGGGAAGCGGTAAGATTGGCACTCTGTTGTCTATATGCCTGGCTTCATGCCCAAGACCAGCATGGCAGGAGGTGAGACTAGGTATTTTTTTCCAAAACAGGCTGTTGACTGGAACCAACGTTAGCTTTATTTTGCCCTGGTCCTCCCTCAGCCTATGACTGTGCATACTTGGATGTAAAGTTTAGAGACAAATGTCCATGACAGGTCAGTGGATGTGGCCAATCTACCTACGGAGAGGATGATGCTAGATGGAGCCTGGTGAGTCCCTGTTGGTGAGCAAACAGGTGTCTGCCCACTGGGCCCAGCAGAACAGGCAGAACTAGAGCTGGGTGAGCAGCTACCTGGCAACTGGGAGCTCTGGATTTATGGGAGCACAATTTCCATCACTTCAAGCAGCAGATCAACTCTTATCAAGCTGTGTCATTTTTATAGAGAAGGCAACAAAGCATACCGGTAACTGCCAGTAATTAGCTGGCAAAGACCTTGCCAGTGCAAGCACCTGGTTGCAAATACTTCTTGGTCATCACTCAGATTATTTTCCAGTAACATGTCTCTCCAAGAGTAGTTTCCAGCTGTTGCTTCTGGCCACCAGATTGGACTGTGTTTTTTCCCAATCACTGCTGCTTTCTGGAGAATATCTTGCTTTTGGTTGACCAACAAGGCTTCATAGCTTTCCACATTACTGCAAGTTCCACTTCTGACTAAGTATCTCAGCAAAGGCCTCCAAGGGAGTGGAGCAGTTGTAGGAAAAGAAGGAAGGTTTTGGCATAGAAAGACATATGGATAAATGGTGGGAAGCAGGAGAGGTTGGTGAAGGTTACACAAAGCTGATGCATGTGGGGAAGACCTGTCCCTGGTGGGTTATGATGGAGGTCTATAAAATCCAGAGGTCTGGAGAGGATGGACAGGGGCTGACTGATTAAGGACTGATCCCAGATGGGACAAGGGGCAGCAAAGGAAGGCTCACGGTGTTCAGGGCTGAAGAGTTAAACACACCAGTGTCAGGAAATCCCCCAACTAGAAAACAGTTGGAGGCTGAAGAAGTGTATGACAGAGGAGAAGTATCAGATAAGCTTGGCCTTTCTGCCTCTTCAATGCGAGATGCTTAGGGCTGTCTTAGGAGAGTGGGGCGTGAGGGGTCAAGGAGCAGCCAGCACTGTGTATCGGCTTGGTGGGGAGGACAGCGGCCCCCAAGATATGGGACTGGGCCAGGATGCCAAGCAGAGCCACCACCAGCCTCACACTCAGTGCATGAGAATTGAGTCAGTGTTAAATGTGGTATTATTTCAGCCGTTTTCTTTCTGCTTGTATATGCACAGAACCTGCTGGTGCCCGACTTCCCACCACCTGTGGTACCTCGCTGGGTTACTGCTAGGCTTGACTTCTTAGAAAAACATTTCAGCCCCCTCCCTGCTTGCAGGGACTTTCCAAAGAAACCAGTGTCAGGAACAGCTTACGCAATTCCAGTATTTCCAGTTTCCAGACCCTCTAAGGTCTGTTGAGAGCACGCACTTCTGTCCTGCCAGCAGCCTTAAAACTCAGCAGCCCCAGGAAGGATGGGATGGGGAGAGGCTGCTGTGGGGGCAGATCAGCCCCAAGTAAGAACATTTTTGCTCTCTGTATTTTGAGCTTGCTTTGAGCATTGCCAGGTATTGGGAAGATAAATTCCTTTCTTGCAAAACAGTTGTTTTATCAGTGGTCTGGCTGAAATGCAATGGGCGATCATGCGATTGCACCAAAAACATTTCACTGGAAAGGAAAAGAAATGTCCTGTGGAAATATCCTGTGATCCTCCTTAATTTATTAATAAAACATAGCAATGGGGCTCCTGTCATGTGGCAGCAGTAAAGAACCAGTTTCTTCTAACACTGGACAAGATCTGTATTAGACCAAGAGAAAGAGCAAGATCCTGAAGGCTGTTCTGCTCTCCTGGCATCCCACCATACTGTCACCTCCAGGTCCTAAGCAGATCTTCTGTAACTTTTAAAAGATGCACATGTATCCTCACCTCTCACTAGTACAGTGACATACCCTCAGCCTGGAGCTTTAAAAAAATGAGAGATTCAGTTCACTGGTTTTACTTTAATTGGCAAGATTTGGGGTGCAAAAACCAGCAGTAGATGGAGCAAAAGTCAAATCTGTAGGAGCACAAACCTCTCCTTTGACCTGGCTGCAGAGAAAACTGAGGGCTAGCCGCTCAAAGTAGCCCAGGGAACACGCACTTAGAGGTCGTGGAGCAGGGAATGGAAAGTAGCTGGTCAGAGCACCAGTCTGAGGTTTGTCTTTAAGGAATAAACCTCCCAGCTGTGCAGCCCAAATAGTTGTAGTCCTCTGGCATAGGGAGCTTGAAAAGCTCTGAGCAGGTAACCTGTAAAACTGTAGGGCTCTCTTCCTTGCAGCTTCAGGGACTGAATGAGCCTTGAAGCACTTCAGGGATTTATTTCAATGAGTCCCTTTCAATCTGTCATCTCAGGCATAACAGCAAAATATAAAGGGAATTACTTATTAGCTCAGGAGCTTTGTCCATTTCTAAAGAAAATAGATGCTTCCTACCACCCATGATGGGACAGGCAAGACCGTGGGTAGCACCGCTTCCAGGTAGCTGTTTGTGGGCAGAACTGCTCTGGTTCTGCAGGATGATGCTCAGAAGGACTTCTGCTTTCCTCATCTACCCATGCATGTCAAAACCTAGGCTGCTTGGATTCAAAATGCTCCTTTGTACGGGCAGGATACAGGATTCAAGCGACCTCAGCAAGCAGCTGAATGTTAACATGAGCCACTACCAAGTTTGCTCCATGGACATGAGCAGTGCAGACTCCGCAGCTCCCCAGCACATCCCACTCCCAGCCAACTGCCACAGGAGCAGGACTAACGCAGTGAGGTCCTGCTCCCCTTCCCACCACCCTCTCCCATGCTGCCAGCATGCCCTGAGCCCACTTGCCTCTACTGGGAAGGAGCAACTGGGGCAGGGAGCAAACAGGGTGCTTGGGAGGTCACTTAGTGCCTGCCTCACCCCCAGAGCAGGTTTATTCATCTGCTACTCTTAGCAGTTTAAAAGCACTTTATAAAAGTAGCTGGCATGATGCCACAGTGTCCCTGGCCAAACTATCCCAGCACCTTGCCAGCCTGTCCCTCACTCTCCTGTACCCCTGCGTTTAATCCCATTTTAAATGCTGCCCTGAAATGTGCCCATAGGCACTTGTTTTACAGCTGGTGGTTTCAGAGCTTTGCAGCCCAAGCAACACTTCAGCAAGAAAGCAGGTTAAAACCTGGGAGGCAGTTCACTTCCCAGTTTCCAGCTACCCCGAAGGAGGAGAAACTTACCCTCAAGCCAAGGAAGGAGGCAAATACAGCCCAGGCTCAGCCTGAAAAGCTCCATGGTCTGCCAGCACAGTAAGGGGGAAGAAGTCCCCAAAACCTCTTGCCCACGGGGAGTGCCAGGCAGCTTGCTTTTCCCCCTTCCTCTGTCATTCACAGCAAAAAACCTGCTGGGAAGAGAAAACCTCTTTTGTCTTGACGCTGGAGACTTGGCAACTGTCTTATCAGCAAAGGATCAGCTTGGAGACAGAGTTCCACTGAGCGGCTATCCCTTAGGAGAAATCATATGACGAGCCAGGATGGTGGGGACACTGGACCGAGATGCTCGCAGCTGCCGAGCTCGGCTCCTTAGCAGCCGCTGTTGCTCCCAGCAATGACAGCCGAATGCTAAGCAGCCTGGCGGGCTGCCTTCACCAGGGCTGGGAGCAGAGGAGGATGCAGGGCTGGCCTGGCGAGAAAAGGCAAAGTTTGGCAGGAGAGCTGGGAGGGGCATGGCATGTGTCTGCTGAAACCCTATGCTCAGCTGTGCTGTCGAAGGGTCATTTTCTATTTTGGGAGAATTTTTCCCACCGAGATGAGTTTAAGCACCATTATAGGTCATGGTGGAGATAAAACCTTGCAAACTGGCTGTGGGGGTCCTGGAGTCAGTGGGTGATGGATGGGGGAGCTGAGGTCCTGGCCGGGGAGCAGGGTCCTGATGTGGGTCTGCTCTGGTCCTTGCCCTGAGAGTTGCTTGGGTCAAGTTTGGTTTTTCATGCATCAGTTTGGGCTCTGCACAGGGGGAAAACCACACATCCCTCCCCAAGGGACAGCAGCGAAGACTATCATCGGGTGAAACAGCAGCAGGGAAACCAGAGTTACAATTTTTCTAGCAAGATGCTCCCATTCAGCCACATCCTCTCTGCACTTGTCTGTCCAACCTGCTCTCAGGGGTCATTCTCATCTGGATATATCATCAACACTTTTGCATAAAAATACATAAAAGTGATGGCTTCACTTTCACTTTCGGGGTCCAGTCCTGGATGGCACCAATGTCACACGTCCCAGCTCTGCCCATGAGACCGGGAGTCACTTGGAGAGCTGGGAGCTGCTTCATTTAGAGGCCAAGCTGTCAAATTAAAACAGCACAGCATCGGCAGCCATGCAAGGGCATGGGCTCACGTCAGAGCCTTGCAAAAGTGCAGTTCCCTCTCTGACCAGCCCTGGGATGATGGCTCCCAGCTCTCCCCTTCTCACAGCTTCTGTCCATTTCACACAAGGGAAACTGAGGCACATAGCGGCTGAGATCTGACCAAAGCCATGAATTCTGTCTCTGAGCTCCTGAATCCCAGATTTCTCCCAATCCACTGGATCACAGTTGCTTTTTAACACCCAGAAGGCCTTTCCCTGTATGTTCTTCCAGGCAGGGGGCTGTCAGGAGTCTTTGGTACAGCGTTAGCATGGGAAGGACTGAGCAGGGTCAGGCTACAGGTCTACACCCAGGTCTGAATCCAGCAGGGACCCACAGAGGATGCTGAGGGAAAACTAAGAATAAGTGCGTCCCCTACTCTTTTCCTGCCATTTTCAGCTCAGGATTTCTTGATCCCAGTGTGTTTAGCAGATCTCTTACCTCTGTGTGATGGGCAGCTCAGATTTTCCCCTGGGCAAGTCCCTGTCACCTCTGTGGGGAGAACATCATGTCCTCATTCCCACCACTTCCTTTCTTTCTGCAGGTATTTAACCTTGGCAGGACCTTCCTTCTTATTCTGAGTCTCCTCTGTTCCTTTTGGGGTCTTTTAAACTCTGTGCAAAGCCTTTAGGATATCCAGGTGTTTTCTTCTCCAGGGTGTGATTCCAGCTCTTTGAAGGATATCTTCTTGCTTCAAACAACCTTTCCCACCTGCTCTTAAGCGATGTTCACTTTCTTGCCCTAAGGAAAGGAAAAAAAGGAAGGAAAGGTCTTCAGCTTTTCTTCTAGAGGGCATGTGCTGCTGCTCCTCTTCCAATGTGAGGTCCTGAAGCATCTCCACTCAGCTGTGCCCTGCATCTGGTGCCATCACCTCTGGCTGGCGTCGAGGTTGACAAGAGGTGCCACAGCACAGAACCTGGCTGATGTCCTTGCTGCCCACCACACTGCCCTGGGGCACTGGACCAGCGTTCTGCTCCATCTGGAGATCTGCTCCATCCAGAGATGCAACTTAACACCTTATCCAAAGGCAAATCCTTTTTTTCTGGCTTTGGCAAACCATGACACTGAACGCCCCACTAGCACCAGATTGAGGAGAGCCTAACCCAGAAACTGATGCCATATTTAAGCCCTGGAGAAAAGTGGTCAGTCTAAAAGTGACGTGTCAGCACGGACCAAAATGAACCAATTGAACATCAGCCACTGAGATTTTTAGGGTTTCAGGACACCACTTTGGCTTTATTTCTTATACATCCAGGAAAGTATTTGCATATAAAATTGCTCTGTAGCCTTAGAGCTCATTCTTCTGCGATGCATTGGCTTGCTTATGGCATGGCATAGCCTCATGTGTACGAATGCTTTCTTCAATTTGTTTCCACAGCTTTTCCTGGGCTGCTCCTAGGAGAGAGCAATCTACTTTCCAGCTGTGGTGTCTCCCATGTGGAGCTGGATAATCCCATAATTTCTGGCTCTCAGTCACATAATTTCCATGTCAGCTAGTCCTTGCTGACCCAAGTCCCATGGAGCAGCCTTGTTTTTGGCTCCAGCATCAGCTTTATGGGTGCATTGCTTTTTCTCATCCTTTTGCAGCTCATGGTGGATTTAATCAGAATGAAGTAATGATCTAGTGAAACTTCGTCTCCTGCTAGGGCCATAGTATTACCCACCACGTCTTCAAACACAGGGATCACTCACCAGACACTCAAATGCAGCCCTGTCTGGTGTGGGACAGGCACTGCTTTCCGGCACACAGCAGCTGGGAGAGAAAGCGGAGACAAATATTTCGCTAGCCTAAAACCTGTGGGATGCTCAGGAACAGCACAGCCATCCATTACACTTTCACCACAGCCTTGGAGCCAGCATGACTCTGTATGACACTGGGGACATCAGCAAGCAGCTTAAAATCTGAGCTCAATCCTGTACCTTCAGTGTCATCCCAGGACAGGAATGGCAAAACTCGCACTGGGTCCCCGGGGTGAGGAGGGCTGGGGCTCTGGGGGGTTCTCTGGTTGTTCAATATTTTAGGGATGAAATCTTCCCCTCTTTCTGGGTATCCTCCTTTGGGCAAGGTGCTCATTAGCACCTGCTCATTAGCTTTCTTTTCAGCTGTCTGTCCTTTTGCAGGTTTTTCCATCTGGGTACCTGGGTCAAAGTGCTTGTGAAAGGGTCAGCTTCAGCCGTGCAGGGTAATTTCTGAAAAACCCAGGGAAGTCTCTCTTGCTTATGACCAGGCTGAATTTCGATGGTGAGACCCCTATCACATCCCTCTGGCTGCTGGCTGGCACTAATCACGATTCATTCCTCCATCCTCATCCACTTTGAAGATGTGTTTTCATCGCCCTGGTCAAAGCTGGATAAGTGCCAAGGCAAGCTGAGGGGTCTGGCCATTGTGGGGTTGTCTCTGCAGTGAAACCTTTCATCACAGAGAAGCACTTGGCAACAAACGTTTAGGAAAATAACCACAGTAAAGAACCTGTATCTCCAAGAAAGGATGCAGAATGAAAAAGCAATTTTTATACATCAAAACTCTCCTGTGGCCAGGAAGTGGAGCTGGTTTGGGATAAAGCAGCATCTCCAGAGCTGCCTGGGTTAGATGTGGTCGTCGCAGCCCTGCTGCCATGTGAGGAGCAGTCTGAGACTGTAGGGAGCCCAGAGCAGATGCCCTCAGCCTGTCTGAGAGTCCCATCTTCACTGTGAGTTCATCAGTGCCACAAGAAGTCCCACAGGGGCAGGTATGAGACAAATTGCCCAGGACCCCTCATCCTGGCAGGCAGTTGGCTTAACCCACGCAGAGCCTGAAGCATCCCTCAAGGGTCTACCTGAAGCACTTGATGCTCATCGTAGGTCTCTGGCTCATTCTCACAAGAAAATAGCAACCAAGAGTGGTTCTCCTCCTAAGTGAAAGCCTTCAAGCTATTAAGCCTCTTTATCTTGCTGCTATTGCAGCAGCTCCCAAGGGCTCCCTCTCCAAGCAGAGCCTCCAACTGAGCCTGGGTCTAAGTGGGAGAAAGCCCAGCTCAGACCCAGGTCCCTTCCCAGCTTATTCTTTCATCTGGCACCAGCCCAGCTCACTGACTTCATTCAGAGCAGCCTGAGGTGAGACCACCCTTTTTTCCCCCCCTTTTCCTGTATTTCCACTGTCCCCGCAGCCTGCTCAGATGATTGCAGCTGCAGCACATGATGAGCTTTTTTCCCCTCGCCTGCACTTTGCTTATTGTTCTCTGCTAGGTTTGCATCTTCATCAGGGAAAGGCACCTCAAAAACTCTGTGGAGGTCCTCACAAGCACTGATCCTGATGCAACAGGATCTGACGGGCTCAGTGCTGCCCAGGGGATGCCTGATGACCGGTCACCCCACAGACCTGGGACAAGCCTGGCAACATTCTCTGGGTTTCAGCCTGGACCACTGGCTCAGCAGATGGAGCTCCTTCCTAAGGATGCGGGCAGAGCAGCTCTCAGAGTGCAGCAGGATGCTGTGACCACTACTTGCAGCTTGGAGCAGCACATGGACACTGTGTGCAGGCTCAGGAGTCAGAGAGGGCCCTGAAATTCGGAAAAAAAGTTGATTCTGCAAGTTTTTTTCTGCTGGCTTGGGAAGGAGGGGTTTGTTCATATAAGAGGACAGGAGCAGGACTTTCCACTGCCTGCTCCTCTAGCAATTAGGACTGAAAGACTTGTGCAGTAAACTCTGCTTTATTCCCAGTAGTGAGGGACTAGGATCCTCTGGATAAGGAAAAAACCCAGTAATATTTGCTGTAGACATGAGCTGGATTTGCATAGCTCCGGGGGGCTTATAGCACTGTCAGGCTTGCATGGAGTTACCAGCTTTGCAGCAGCACTTTTTACAGGCACAAGCCAGCAGAGTCTGTACAGCCACCTTCGCACCAAGATGAGCTAAAAACCCTCCAGGCATCAGGAGCTGCGGCGAGCAGTGCAGAGACCCCCAAATCAGGATGGCTGCCAGAAATAAACCTGCTCAGAGCAGTCTGGTGGGTGTGAGCTGGTGCAGGTCTCTCCATGCTGCTGGTGCATCCCTGCAGGATACAGCCACAAGCCTCCCAGCAGGTCAGACTCTGCTGCTGATATGGGGTTAATATGAACCAAACTGCTGTTTCAGCCCAAGGACCTGGGCGAGATCCCCATGGGCCAAGGGTTGAGGCAGTGAGGCCAGCCATCACTGTTGCCCTCGCTAGAGCTATCAGAAATTGCTCCAAGGCCAGAGCTGGGGTGAGGGCTGCACGCAGCGCTGTGGCTAATATCCTCCCTGCTTCGGGACACAAGTGAGCTCTTTTTCCAGGAGGACCACGATGCTGCACCACTCCACAGGAGGTTGTCTGGCTGCGACCCTCCTCGGCCACCTCCTCGGGTTGCTCCAGGTGCTCCTTAAGCGCTGGGTGCTGTTGGCAGGGACATTGGTGCCCCTGCACCACATGGACTGCAAAGCGTCCTTGGCAATGTCACCTCACCCTCTGCATCCATCCCCCAGCCACTTCCCCCTTACGTTAAGCCTTGTTGGCTTTGTGGCTAATCTGTGGCAGCTCATGCGATAACCTTGGCTCTCCCTCACTCCCCCTCCTTGGCTGCAGTGATAGCAGATACGTCATTTCTCACATCATCTATACACACATCAAAAATGGTGAGCAAACCTCCCCTGGGTCCCTTTTAGCAATAAATCCCTCATATGACGCCTGTGTGTGCCAGGCTGTTATGGGAAATGAGAGCTGATGGGAACTGCTTTCTGCTTTGGGTGTGTTTTCTGTTAAAAAAGGTACCATTTGAAACAGCCTAAAAGGGCTTGGTAAATGATTAATGAGTTCTTGAAGAGTTTGACAAGGCAATAGTTTGTTTATGACCATGACTTATAGCTACCTATGGCGCTTTCTGCTAGAACATGTTGTATACTCTCTCTATGAGTGCTTGATAGCAACTCCTAAGTGTCTGATAACCTCTTATAAAAGAAAACTTAATATAGAAGACTCTCCCTTTACTTAAAGACAGAATTGTTTCCTGATGGGTTGTTTGATGAGTGATGCTCTACCTGCACCAGCACATAGGTAAATGCACTGGAAAGGCAAAAGTCTGAGCATTCAGGAATCACAAGGCTGGGACCTGAACTGAGGCTTGACAAACTTGTGCAGCATGTGCCAAGAGATCAGGGGGATTCCTGGGGATGAATTTGGTCTGGAGGAAGGAGGGTCTGAGGGTAGGTGCACAAAGGGGTTTAGGTGCGTAGCAGCCCTTCGAGCTGGCTGACATGCGTTTCAGCACTTGAAACCCGTGCTTAGATCCTGTTTAACTCTAGAGGGTCTAAAGTCCCAGCTCATTTTCTGCATGTCATGGTGCTGGATATGTCAATGTTTAATCTGTGCATGCTAAGGGCTGCTGAGATCCTCAGTGTGAGAAATCCTGTCTCCTTTCAGGGACTGATGGGGCCAGACCCATACCAGATTACCATCTGATAAAGCAGCCCAAATATAACACAACAGTGCCTGCATCCCTGGGGCATCTGGCTTTCGGGGTGCTATGGGAGCATTCAGCCCATCCTTGCTTGGAAACAGTTGCACTTTGCATGGGTTAATTAAGTACTGGACAGAGTAGAGAGGCTTTGGGAGGACTGGTTAAATATTTATGGGGAAGGGACACTGTGATGCCATAAACCCATGGAAGGAGCAGGGAAAAGGGTGGATCTGGGCTCTGGGTCACCTATGTCCATCCCTTGGCAGGACTCCTTCTCATCGCCCCTGGGCAGCACTCAGACTGCTGACTAGGCCAGTGGATGTTTAATGCTTTCATGAGACATAAGCCTTGAAGGGCAGGAGTTAGCAGCTTCAGAGACTCCCTTACCCTGGTAGGATCTATCCCGAGAATCCCAATTTCATCCTGCTCTGCCTCCAGATGTGCCAGTGCCTGCTCTTGCCAGTGTCCGCCTACATCTCATCTCTCCTCTGTGAGTGGCAGGGCTGGGGTACCAATGCAGCATCCTGCCACATCATAGGAGGGAGGAAAACCCAAAAGGCTCTGGGGACAGGACAGCTTGGCCCAGGAGCCCTGGCTCCCTTGCATACCATCTTTCTACCACTGATCTTCTGCTTCTGGGGAAATTGAGGAATTTAAAGCAATTGTCTGGGAGAGAAATCACTGCATAGAAAGCTGGGAAACTTCCCACACATCCTTTATTGTTGTAGGGATTTTTGAGTCCTGATGTCCCTGTGTTTTGGGTGTTTTTTACTGTGGTGTTTAATATTAAGAAAAAAAGCAGAAGTCCTGGAAAACCTATTTCCGTCTCCCTTTCCCTTCCTTGTTTTTCACCCTGGAAAATGGTGGGCATCATCTTAAAAGAGAGTTCTGTTTCCAGGCTGGCTGCGAGGGTGAAAGGAGGAAGGAAAAAGAGGAGGAATGCTCCAAGGGCAGCAACCGAGGACTGACCCAGCACATAAAAACATCTTCAAAGTGAAAAGGTTGTTTTGCAAAAACACCAGGATTTCGCTTGAAACCACGCAAGCTGTGTCAGAAGCCAGGCCAGCACCAGGGAGGCTGCCAGGTCTGAGCACTTTGGGACTGGCAGAGTGCCCTGAGCGCATGTGTAACACAAACTTCTCCCCCAAACCATTCCTGTCCCACAGCACCATCTCTTTGGGGTAGCAGTGACCTTCCTTCTCTCACCACCCACCCTGGCCAGGGCTTGCCCAGGAACACTTTTATCCAGTCCAGCTCTTTTTCTTGGCAAAGCCTCGGTCACCCTGAGAATGCATTACAGAAAATAACCAAGCAGCTCTTTCGGGTGGTTGGGAGGCTGCTGAGATCGATCCCAAATGTGGTGACCTCTAGTATTTTTAATGGCTCCCTGGGCAGCTTATCATCTCTGTATACTTAGATACTGATATCATGCAGGCACGGGTAAATACGTCCGGCATGTATTGCTGGGCATGGCTCAGATGGGCAAGCTGGCCCTTTTTCCTCCTCTCCATACTGGCTGCTCCTGCAAATTTTCATTCTGTCAGATCACACAGAGCTCAGGATTGGGCCAGGGAAGCTGGGAGCCCAGCTGCACAGAGTCTCGAGCTGCCTGCCTCAGTTTCCCCTGCCTGTCATTTTTGTTGTCAGTGGATGGTTTCAGATGCTGCGAGCTGCACTGTACTGGCTGGCTTGGTAAAGCTTGATGCACCTGGGATGTGTTGTCTTCTTGTGCATTTCTCAGCAAAACAAGGTTTTAATGTAGTCCTGGTCTTGCAACATGTTCAGTTTAATACCCCATCCTCAAACTCTGCCTAAATACCTTCCTCCTCCATTGCACTGTAGCATCTTGCTTGGCATAAGCCCGACAGTTACAGGAACTGAATTAGGATAAAAAAACAGAGATGCAGATGTAAGGAAACATCCTCTTTTTCCCCTGCTAGGGCAAGAGGGGTTGTACTGGTGTGATGGCTCTGGGATAGGCAGCAGGGAAGGCAGGTGAAGGGCTCTGCCCAGCTGCCCCAGAGCAGTGCTGGCCACAAAGTGTGTGCATCCTCATGTCCCCATGCAGCTCAGGGAAGGAGCAAAGTGCAGGGAGATAAAACATCACTCACTGCCTGCATCCCCAGGGAGTGGTGGGGAAGAGCAGGCAGAGGCTGGACACTACAGAACAGCATTTCTCTGCCTGCATTTGATGCAGAGAAGTTGTGGACAGGTGGGAAAAACTAGCAGGACATATATTTAATGTAAAAAACAGAATAGCTTGTGATGTCCAGTTTATATGGTCAGGTACCAGCCCCTTTCCCTGGCCCCCTTCTCCTCCAGGCTCTGGTGTGACTTTCATCCCTTCGCCCTTGCTCTGCAGGATGCAGCAAAGCTGCAGCCAAGAGAGGGTCACAGGAATCCTGGCACAGCCCCGCTCCAAAAAAACTCAGCCCAGCTGCCAGTGAACAGGCGGCCGCCACACAGAGCAAAGCAAGCCAGAGCTGCAGGGTCAGGGAGGCGGCTGGGCTGCAAACAGGAGGAGAGGCTCTTCGGCTGTTAGCAAGATTTAATCATGTTTTAGGTGTTTATAACCTCTGTTTCATGAAATACCACTGCAGATGTGAGTGGCCAGGCTTTGGAAAGGAGATTGTGAACAACTTCATGCAGCATCTTGGATTTTGTGTTCACCAGTTAGAGAAAAAAATTCAGCAGCAAAGTTTCCAACCAGGTGTTGACACTGCAAAGGAGTCATGGACAGTCTGATTACCCACCGTGTGGAAAAACATGGAAATGCTCAAAGAGGGGATGCTAAAGAAAGGCGTTTGCCTGAAAATGTCACACCGGTGAAGCAGAAGCCCTCCAAGGAGCTGAGGCCCATGCTGGGGGCCATCTTGCTGGGCCTCATCCTGTTCATTGCCACGGTGGTGGCCTGGTGCTACTACACGGTGTCCCTGCGGAAGGCGGAGCGGCTCAAGACGGAGCTGATGGACCTGCGGGCGGATGGCTTCGTCATCAGGAACCAGCACGGGGAGGTGGTCTTCCGCCTGGCCTTCCGCTCGGGCAGCCTTGACCTGGAGTCGTGCTCCAAGGAGGGCGAGATTTTGAGCTGCACGCGGTCGGGCGGGGGGCCGCTCAACTTCTTCATCCAGACGGTGAAGCCCAAGGACACGGTGATGTGCTACCGCGTGCGCTGGGAGGAGCTGGCGGCCGGCCCGGCGGTGGAGCACACCATGTTCTGGGAGGACGCCCACTGGTACGGGGGCTCGGAGATGAGCACCCAGCACTGGCCCATCCGCCTGTCCGGCTACCAGGAGCCCGTGCCCTACGTGACGAGCGACGTCTACTCCTTCCGAGACAGCTTCGGCGGCATCCTCGAGCGCTACTGGCTCTCCTCCAAGGCGGCGGCCATCAAGATCAACGACTCCGTGCCCTTCCACCTGGGCTTCAACGCCACCGAGCGTGCCCTCTTCTTCCAGGCCCGCTACAAGGACTCGCCCTACAAGCCCCCGCCGGGGCAGCAGCCCTTCCCCGAGCTCAGCTACCGCGTCTGCGTGGGCTCCGACGTCACCTCCATCCACAAGTACATGGTGCGCAGGTACTTCAACAAGCCCTCCAAGATCCCCGCCGAGAATGCCTTCCGATACCCCATCTGGTCCACCTGGGCCCTCTACAAAAAAGATATCAACCAGGATAAAGTTCTACATTTTGCAAGAAACATTAAAAATTACCGTTTTAACTGCAGCCACATTGAAATTGATGACATGTACACGCAAGCCTATGGGGACTTTGACTTTGACCCCGTCAAGTTCCCCAATGTAACAGAGATGTTTGCAAAACTGAGGGAAGATGGGTTTAAGGTCACCCTGTGGACTCATCCCTTTATACACACAGATTCCTCCAATTTTGGGGTGGGAATTGAGCGTCAGCTATTCATCAAGGAGCCATCGGGGCGGCTGCCAGCCATGGTGGAGTGGTGGAACGGCATCGGGGCCATCCTGGACTTCACCAACCCAGCAGCCCGGGACTGGTTCCAGAGCCACCTGCGCCAGCTCCGACACAAGTACGGCATCTTGTCCTTCAAGTTTGATGCAGGCGAGACCAGCTACCTGCCCAAGCAGTTCAGCACCTTCCGCCCACTCTCGGACCCCAGCATCTGGTCACGGCGCTACACGGAGATGGCCATCCCCTTCTACGAGCTGGCCGAGGTGCGGGTGGGCTACCAGTCGCAGAACATCTCCTGCTTCTTCCGCATCATTGACCGTGACTCTGTCTGGGGCTACGAGCTTGGCCTCAAGTCCCTCATCCCCACGGTGCTCACCATCAGCATGCTGGGGTACCCGTTTGTACTGCCAGATATGATTGGAGGAAACTTCCTCCCCAACAAGACGGAGGGGGCGGTGGAGATCCCTGACCGGGAGCTGTATGTGCGGTGGCTGGAGCTGTCAGCCTTCATGCCCTCCATGCAGTTCTCCATCCCGCCCTGGCTCTACGACAAGGAGGTGGTGGAGATTGCGCAGAAGTTCACGGAGCTCCATGAGTCGCTGGTGGCCCCGCTGCTGCTGGAGCTGGCTGGGGAAGTCACCGACACGGGCGACCCCATCATCCGTCCCATCTGGTGGATCTCGCCCCGCGACGAGGCCACTCACAGGATTGACTCCCAGTTCCTCATCGGGGACACCCTTATGGTGGCCCCTGTCCTGGAGATGGGCAAGCAGGAACGTGACGTCTACCTGCCGGCAGGCAAGTGGCGCAGCTACAAGGGGGAGTTGTTTGAGAAGACCCCGGTGCTGCTCACGGACTATCCCGTTGACCTGGACGAAGTCGCCTATTTCCTCTGGGTTTCCTAATGGGCTCCTCCATCAGCTGTGCAATAGTCTCAGGTATTAATGAACCAATGCCTGTAATGACCTGGGAATTTTAATAGTTTTTAAAGTAGAAATACTTCTGTGTGAAATTTGAAGAGAACACTATGATCTCTCTTTTGTGTGGGAAGTGCTGTAGAATAACTTGCTTATTAAAATATATTGATGACTGTCTTTATTATTGCAGTATGACAAATAGAATGTATAGAAACATAGCCTCTGCTTGTAATCTTTTCCCAGCAAGAAATGCCATGCACGCTTTTGGTTTATAAAGTAAATTACATGGACTCCTTTGTTACCCCGTTTCATAGCTGATCCCTTGAGACATTTATAATTTCATTTACTTAGTGAAGGAGGCAGTTGCAGCAGAGTACATTTTTTTTACAAAAGGCAATCTGTGATTATCCTGAGGAGGGAGGCACCCAATTTTCAACCTGCACATCAGATGGGTGCTGATGTAGGAGTAAGGGGAGTTTACATTTCCCACAGCCTGATCTGTCTGAGCAAGGAGAAAGAAGCTATAGCACTTGCTGATGCTGTGGCAACTGTTTTCCCCCTTTTATTGGAAGAAATTATTGAGAACCATATCCATGGTGTGGATTCAGCCAAGACTGTAAGCATGTGGTGAAATCTCATGGCAGTCAAGATTAAAACCTAGCACCAAGTCATGCATGGGTTAGGACCTAATGGGATCCATGTGTGTTTTGGGACCAAATTTAGAACCAAAGGGTGCAATCCATCAGGTCCCAGAAAAGGACTCGGCCATCCTCCTCCTGAGAGAGTTCAGACAATTCCTAAAGCAGCCCGAGTGCTCTCCTGCCTCAGTTTACCCATGGAAAATGTTCTCCCATGCTACCAGCTGTGTTCATGGAGATCCCTGTCCATGAGCCAGCATCTTTCTGCCCAGAGGTGACTTCTCCCAAGTGAAGGTGTCTCAGCAGCACCTGCAGGCTTGGGGTGGGCAGGCTGGCTGTGAGATGCTCCCCACTCTTGGTCCAATCTGCCTTGTTTTTAAGCAAAGTTTAAAGGTGACATGACTGAGCAGTTTAGATGAGCCCTGGGGTCTCTGGGCTGCAACGCGCCTTCTCAAAGTGAGAGATCAATTCCTTCACTGACCCCAGCACACTGCTAGTAGGCACCTGGGAGGTAAAGCTGTGCGTGGCCACAAGGCAGGAGAAAGCTTTCTTTAGGGATTTGCCTCAGAGATGGTCCATATAAAAAGTAAACATGGGCAGGAGAACATTGCACTCACTCCAGAGCTGGTTTGGTGCTCAGGTGAAGTAGCCCCACAACTGGCTCAGACCCCAGTTGCCCATCAGTGGGTCCGTTATGCCACAAGGACCCTGCATGGTCACAGTGGGACAACAGCAGGGATGAGCCAGAATATCTTAGAAGATGCCCCTGAAAGCAGCTCAAACTGCAGTAATACTGTCACTCATGTGGCAATGGGGAGGGAAAACCCCGCTTTAATCCAGGGATGTGAAGGGGGGGGGAAGCATCACCAAGACTTTCTGCAAACTCTGGGGATGATACAAGCTGCCTGGTCCCATTTAGCCGCAAAAATCTCTCCCCCAGATCCCCATCACTTTCCAGTCTTTCCCCCAGTGCCTTTCCCTGCTGCCCAGACCAGCCACAGGGAGCCACGGGGGACCTGTGCTGGAGACATCCTGCAAGCAGGCTGCCTCTCTGCACCCTCCTGCCATGGGGGAGGAGTTTATTGCCCTTAATCTTTGATGATCACTGAGCTAAAAACCACCCAGCCCTACTGGGGGAAAAAAAAAATAAAAATCCCTGCTTTCCTCTACTTGGCCTCTGGGATTTTGCATCAGCCCAGACTAGCTTTATGGCTCTAGCCAGCTCAAGGGATCTGCAGGCTGGCAGCTCCCACCAGCTCAGGACAAGCTGCAACTGAGGAGGTTGGTTTTTAATTGAGTCTGCCAGCCTGGCCATGTGCCTGAAGGGACTCTGCTGCTGTCAGCTTGTCCTTTCACCACAGTCCTTCCCAGCCTTGGGCTCTGCCTGCCTGCCTGCCTGCCTGTTGTTTTCTTCTTACTTTTAATAAAAGCTGTGATTTCGGGCAGAGATGGACACGCTTCTGGCCAGGATCTCATGGGTCAGCAGCCACTGCTCTGCTGTCACCCACAGGCACCTCCTTGAAATCCAGGTTGAAATGAATTGGGCTTTTGCTGTAGCCCACTAGGGTTTGGACTTGGCCTTTAACACTCCTCCCTGTACATAGCCGTGGACGTGTTTTCAAGCACTGCCACTTGGCTGGGACCCAGGACAGAGCAGACCCCAGTTGCTGTCCCCATGTCCTTGGCAAGACTCAAACACCCTCCCTTGCACACAGTGCCAGCTTTTAGGAGGATGCAAACCAAAACCAAAACTAAACACACTGATTCCAGGGAGGTCTCCTGCACTATTGAGGATTTGCTGCAAGGTTGCAAGTGCTGCAATCTGCCAACCTGCCCCCAGGTCTCCGGCCAGCACTGGCTTCACCTGCACCATAAGCATCTGCCAAGTGTATGGATGCTGCTCGCACCCAAGGGAGAAGGCAAAGGAAAAGCACTGGGAAAATGTCTTTTATTGCAAAAGGAGCAAATGGAAGTCCCTCTCATTCGTCAAGCCAAGCTGCACGTGTTGACCAGTGCTAGTGATGCCCGGGTGGCACAAGGCAGGCTGTGGTTTGTATAGTAACAATGGAAAGGGCAGGAAAAACACCGTGTGGGGCAAAGGGGGTGGGCTGGGGCAAGGCAGGCTCCTAAACAAGTTCCACACATTTCACTTCTGGCACTCCTGTAGCCACAAACATCTACTCCATCCCCATCCTGGCCGTCAGAGCTATCTGGAAAGGGGGACCTCAGGGGCAGTGGGGACAGCCAGGGCCCAGACGGACCTTCTGGAGTGTCTGAGGGAAGTCAAGAGCAGCCTCCTCTTCTTCAGTACCAGCAAAGAGTTCCAAAGCACAGGTCCTCTGAGAGCAGCGTGGAGCAGCAAATCCCGCAGATTCAGTGATGATGGGCCCTTTTTGGGTGGGTGTCAGCAGAAATACAGGCACAAGGGTCTGGTCCCCATCTCCAGGGGTGGATGCAACATGGGGCTTCGCCTTGACATGGTCTTCTCCAGGCCAGCCCTAAGGCACAGCTAATCCCTTTGCTGTCAGGACCCAAGGGCGGGCGATCCATGATCCAGTGGGTCATCTCCATATCTCTGTCTCCTGCCACCACTGCAAACACAAGAGTGGGGTGGCTGCCAGCTCCTCCCTTTAAGACATATATCAAATCTGCAGGTTGCACGCTTTAAATGAACCAACAATCTCAACTCTGATTTCAGTGAAGTCTAGGGTGAAAAAAGCCCCAAATCTCCCTGAACCACCAGTCCCAGGTACGTGGTACAGACAGACATAGTTAAACTTCCTTTTGTTTTCCAAAATTTTATATCAATCAAGACAATTCATGTTACAGTTCTGTCTTCATAACAATTAAGAATTAGAAAAGGGGTTAAAAACAAACCCACCCGCATTACAATCTGACATAGGACGGCATGTGCAAACACGAGCATCCAGAAAACCCAATACACGACAGTGCAAGCTTCAAAATTCAATCACATGTGCATCACGTTGACCTGCTGCTCAGCTGTGGTCTGCTGTGGGCTGGGTAGAAAAGGCTATATCCAACTCCCAAACCTGTTTCAGGGCTTTTCCTTGGCTGAGTTGAACTAAACCCTGCTTTGGCCAGTGACCCATGGTGTAAATCAGAGAAATCTCGTAGTAGCAGTTCCCAAGGTGTCTGTGCACAGAGTGCTTGTGGTCTGCAACATCCTACAGGTCCTCAAATCCTGCAGTGCTGCCAGAAATAGTGTTTCTGGTAAAAAGGTGGACGGAAAGGGCATGCAGAAACCTGTGAGATGATAGCTTGAGGTAGCACTGCTGAGCCTGTCCCTAACAGGTAGGAAAGGCTCGATGCCATGGACCCACAGAGAGCCACCCATATGGACCTGCTCTTCAGCATCATCCCTTATGTCTTCCCAACAGCTTTACCTTTCTCCTAGCTGGAGCACTGAATAGCCATGGCCACTTATGCCCTAACTACAGCATTTAGAAAAATAAGGGTACTCTATAATCTTACCCATTTATTCATATAGTTAAATAAAAAGAAAACTAAAATTTTGATAATAAAATCCTTTCTTTTGAGGGGAGGGGCAGGAAGACAGTGTGTCTAATACAGAATTTCCTCCATGACCTTCCTGACAGGGCCTGAAACCACTGCGAGGAGATTGAAGGCACTTCTCTGGCTGCACCCATCATTTTAATAATAAAGGAATACTAACAGGAATGCTGTGTTTCTCTTCATGCAACCTCACACCTTACTAGTGAGGGATGTGGTGAGTGGCACAGCAGAGACAGGGAAGGGAAAGACACACAACATCTCCTGGTCATTCTGGGATCCTTCCCATGAAGTCATGTGCCAAGGATCCCACTTCTTCACTGGCAGCTGAGCTGTGCAGCAACATCTCCTCCACACAATGACTCCTGTGCCACAGGAAGACAAGTATTTCACAAGCACAGGTTGAAAGGGAAGAGCTGGAGCCCTTCAAAGCATGGCCTTTATGCATTTCTGGGGCTAGAGAAGCCCTCTCCACACCCTGTCCTCCTTGCAGGCTGTGGTCTGACTCATCTCCAGGAGCTCCTCACCTTCACCTCCACCCTCCAGTCCAAGGGCCAAATCCTGCCAGTGCCCTGATGACTGATGCTGGGGCTCCAGGATTAAGTCCTTGCCAGGTTGTCTGTAACTTGTAACATAACCACTATTTGCACTGGCGGCAGGGAACAAACCTGAGTCCTTCATAATTAAAAGCCATAAGAAACAGGCTTTGGGACACGCTTGTGCTCCAGCTGGGCAAGGACCTATAGGGCTCCTCTGCACCTCATTTTGAGGCCGAAACACTAAATTATGCAGGGAAGATTCAGACCTCAAGGGATGCTCCAAAGAATCCATCAAACTGGACTTCCTCAATTCCTTCCTAACTATAAAACCCCTTCAGATTTTGTCCCAAACACGTACATTTCTACTCCTGGACCCCATCACAACCCCCAGTTTTGCTGCATCTTCTTTTCTGCCTCCTGCAAAGCCCAGTGGCAGATGGGCTTTGAGAAAGATCCTCACTGGTGCCCGACCCTACCCAAAACACAGCACCACCTCCTTGGGTGGCAGACTCATGCCAGACCCACGCTCAGCCCAGACGCAATCCCATGGGAAACCCCGCAGATGCTGAGCTCTCCTTGGCTGGTTGTAGCCTGGGCAGGGTGCCCCGAACCTTCCCAGCCAACGCAGTTCAATTCTGCAGAGGCTCATTAAAAATTCAGGGCCTGAAACATGCTCCCAACCAAGGCACAGCCGGGAATGTCCTGCCCTGGGGAGGAAGGCTGCCAGGCTTCAATCCTGTTTGCTCTGTCTCAGAGCGGAGACTGCCCGCAGCTCTCTGTAAATGCATCTTACCGTACAAAACCAAATGGGAAAGCTGGGAAAGAAGCATCTCTGCAGCTCCATCCCTGCTGCCAGCGACTTGGGGTGCAGGACCATGTCACCCTGTGTCCCCTGCAGAAGCCTCTGACAGCAACCCCACCTCCAGCACCGCAGATGCTGCCTGAGGAAGGCACCTAATTCTCCCAGTGAGAGAGGAGGGCTGCTTCAGAAAAACCCTCCACAAAATCATCACCTCTAACTGCGACCTGAGACAGAGATGGGTATTAGCTTAATTTCATAGTAGATGGGAACATTTCTGCGGGTGCGGTGAGAACACCCACTGGCACAGACCCATCAGTGCAAAAGCCAGTGTTTTCCACCCACCAGCAAGCCGGCTAGCAGCAAACGTCACTGTCAATCCAAGACACGTGCCACTCCTGGGAACTGGCTGTTCCCGAGAAAGCGCTGCACATACTTTTTGAGAACAGCTTTGCTCCAGGCAGTCCTTCTGCCAGCAACAAACCTGAAAGCTCATCTGTCCTTAAAAACCAAAAGGGATGATATCAGCAGGATAATCATATAAAGAAGCAGGCCCATAAATACTTTAAAAAGATCAATGGGGCATGCTGGTATGGATGGCACTGCTCTAAGCAAAGGCAATGTTGACACCCAAGGCAAAACACACAGGCAAGTGCATTGCAGCGGGTGGTAGATGGGCGAGGAGGTGGAATGAAGCTGCCCCAGCAAGCGATACGCAGCCCATACAGTTAAAACACCTGTAAATCACTTGAGTAACCTGGCCCGCCTGGTACCCAGGAAAGCAGGAGCATGGGGCAACAGTTAGTCCAGTGCCACACTAGACCAAAGGGGGAAAAAAAGTATGTGTGTATATATATATATATATCTATATATCTATATCTCTAGTTTGTTTTCTGCTCTTCATAAAGTCCTTTTAAATATATTTGCCATGTTATAAAACTCATGATAGGCTGTGCCGTAGCAACCCTCCCACATCACACGCCCCCACGACCAGCACCGGGTGCTCCCACGAGACCAGAAACACTCCCACTGGCACTAACCAACCTCCACCTCTTGAAATCCTTGGAAACTGAAAAGGTATTGGGTTTACTACATGACTGCAGACAGACTGACAACTCCTTCCTGACCTATACAGAGAAAACTCTGAATACCATAACCCAACTGGTGTCTCCCACATGCCCCAAACTAAAAAAAAAAAGGTCACAATGCCTTGAAATAAAAAAAAATTACCCAAAGGACAGTGAAGTCTATTTAATTCCTTTACTCAACCCCAGTCTAAAACAAAATGTGCAATAAGAATTATTTGTTACAAAGTCCTAGGTAAGGCATGGTTATCCCAAAGCTGATGGAGGAGCCCATTAGGAAACCCAGAGGAAATAGGCGACTTCGTCCAGGTCAACGGGATAGTCCGTGAGCAGCACCGGGGTCTTCTCAAACAACTCCCCCTTGTAGCTGCGCCACTTGCCTGCCGGCAGGTAGACGTCACGTTCCTGCTTGCCCATCTCCAGGACAGGGGCCACCATAAGGGTGTCCCCGATGAGGAACTGGGAGTCAATCCTGTGAGTGGCCTCGTCACGGGGCGAGATCCACCAGATGGGACGGATGATGGGGTCGCCCGTGTCGGTGACTTCCCCAGCCAGCTCCAGCAGCAGCGGGGCCACCAGCGACTCGTGGAGCTCCGTGAACTTCTGCGCAATCTCCACCACCTCCTTGTCGTAGAGCCAGGGCGGGATGGAGAACTGCATGGAGGGCATGAAGGCTGACAGCTCCAGCCACCGCACATACAGCTCCCGGTCAGGGATCTCCACCGCCCCCTCCGTCTTGTTGGGGAAAAAATTCCCCCCAATCATATCAGCGGATATGAAGGGGTACCCCAGCATGCTGATGGTGAGCACCGTGGGGATGAGGGACTTGAGGCCAAGCTCGTAGCCCCAGACAGAGTCACGGTCAATGATGCGGAAGAAGCAGGAGATGTTCTGCGACTGGTAGCCCACCCGCACCTCGGCCAGCTCGTAGAAGGGGATGGCCATCTCCGTGTAGCGCCGTGACCAGATGCTGGGGTCCGAGAGTGGGCGGAAGGTGCTGAACTGCTTGGGCAGGTAGCTGGTCTCGCCTGCATCAAACTTGAAGGACGAGATGCCGTACTTGTGTCGGAGCTGGCGCAGGTGGCTCTGGAACCAGTCCCGGGCTGCTGGGTTGGTGAAGTCCAGGATGGCCCCGATGCCGTTCCACCACTCCACCATGGCTGGCAGCCGCCCCGATGGCTCCTTGATGAATAGCTGACGCTCAATTCCTACCCCAAAATTGGAGGAATTGTAGTTTATGAAAGGGTGAGTCCACAGGGTGACCTTAAACCCATCTTCCCTCAGTTTTGCAAACATCTCTGTTACATTGGGGAACTTGACGGGGTCAAAGTCAAAGTCCCCATAGGCTTGTGTGTACATGTCATCAATTTCAATGTGGCTGCAGTTAAAACGGTACTTCTTGATCTTTTCGGCAAACCGCAAGAGTTTATCCTGGTCGATATTGTTCTTGTAGAGGGCCCAGGTGGACCAGATGGGGTATCGGAAGGCATTCTCGGCGGGGATCTTGGAGGGCTTGTTGAAGTACCTGCGCACCATGTACTTGTGGATGGAGGTGACGTCGGAGCCCACGCAGACGCGGTAGCTGAGCTCGGGGAAGGGCTGCTGCCCCGGCGGGGGCTTGTAGGGCGAGTCCTTGTAGCGGGCCTGGAAGAAGAGGGCACGCTCGGTGGCGTTGAAGCCCAGGTGGAAGGGCACGGAGTCGTTGATCTTGATGGCCGCCGCCTTGGAGGAGAGCCAGTAGCGCTCGAGGATGCCGCCGAAGCTGTCTCGGAAGGAGTAGACGTCGCTCGTCACGTAGGGCACGGGCTCCTGGTAGCCGGACAGGCGGATGGGCCAGTGCTGGGTGCTCATCTCCGAGCCCCCGTACCAGTGGGCGTCCTCCCAGAACATGGTGTGCTCCACCGCCGGGCCGGCCGCCAGCTCCTCCCAGCGCACGCGGTAGCACATCACCGTGTCCTTGGGCTTCACCGTCTGGATGAAGAAGTTGAGCGGCCCCCCGCCCGACCGCGTGCAGCTCAAAATCTCGCCCTCCTTGGAGCACGACTCCAGGTCAAGGCTGCCCGAGCGGAAGGCCAGGCGGAAGACCACCTCCCCGTGCTGGTTCCTGATGACGAAGCCATCCGCCCGCAGGTCCATCAGCTCCGTCTTGAGCCGCTCCGCCTTCCGCAGGGACACCGTGTAGTAGCACCAGGCCACCACCGCGGCAATGAACAGGATGAGGCCCAGCAAGATGGCCCCCAGCATGGGCCTCAGCTCCTTGGAGGGCTTCTGCTTCACCGGTGTGAAGTTCTCTGGCAGGAATGTGTACATGGTGCTCGGTTTTCTCTAGAGCTTTTTGCAGAGGAGCGGGAAGGAAGATCTCTTTGCAGCAACCCTGGGGCTCTCAGCGTAAGAAAACGGACTGTTAGGAGAGTTCCCACCTCCACGGAGTCCCAGAGCACCCGTCTCTGAAAAAGAGGAGTATATAAATAGTCTCAGAAGAACCTCCAAATCAAGGGACGGCTTGTCATCCATTTGCCATCTCAATTTCAGCAGCTCCCCCCGGCCCCCCGCTGCCAGGCTGCGACGTGCCAGGTGCTGTACGCCAAGTACCAGACACCATCTCCAATTACCCGGGGCAGACAACACGTGCGGAGAACAGCCCGAGCCCCATGTGGAGAACCACCCCAGGGCAGTAATGACCAAATCATGGCCATAATTAATTATTTTTGTAGGGAAGATCTTCAGTGAGGCAGGAGTGGAGACTGAGAGGGGCTAGGAGGAGGCTGAGCAGGAGCTAGGTCAGCCCACCGACAGTACCTTTAAAGCACAGGGCTAACTAAGAGCCTTAAAAGACACCACGTAATGAATTCCAGGCAGCCGCTCCTAATTTTAATCAAACTGCCTCCCTGGCAGATTTAACTCAGCTCACCCTCAGCACCATCCCCTCCTCATCCCCAGCATGCCCCAGCTGGGCAACGCTTTGCTGCAAAGGTGGGTAAATCCCTGCTTCTCCGCAGCTCCCGGATGGCCAAATGGTGCTGAGGCACCAGTGGGTTGTGGCTGGTTTTGGGGAGCACGTAGCGGGTGCATTGTGCAGCAACGCACGGCTGCAGGAGGTACTGCGCCAGCAGCCCCTAGCAGGAGGAGAGCGGCTCGCTCCTGCCATGCTCACAGACCCCTGCAACGGCTCCGGGTGGGAGAAAAGCTAATTTTGTTGGGAGTCAGCGGTGCAGGACCCCCAAAGGGCTCTGGGCTGCATTTTGGCTCCAGCCCGCTCCCCCCACGCATGGCCCCGGGGAAGCGGGCTGCGCCAAGAGCCTAATGGCTTTTCCTTGGCTGCGGGCTGGCTGGGCTCGGCCAAGCACAGCGCTGGGGATCCAAAGGGGAAAAGTAAAGTAAGGACACGGGAGAGTGAGAAACAAACCCGGCTGCAGGAAGAGCAGGGGAAGGAGAGGAGCAGCAGACCAGCTGGCCGGTACCTGCCTAGCGTCAGCAAACACCAGCATGCTACCTCCTCCCCAGGCCCTGGGGCTGTAAGCCTGCCAGCTCTGGGCAAAGCGGAGGAAAAATAACCCTCTTTTTCGGCATAAATGAAGCTGGTTGCAGCAACTCCCTCGAAAGCAGTTGATTTATTTTAAAAAAAAAAAAAGAAAAAGATCCAGAATGAAACACCGAACCTTCTCCCTGCCACAGGCGTGACAAGCCAGAGCACATTGTCCTCTGTACCTCGAACAGGGAGCACATTGTCCTCCGTACCTCAAACAGATCTTTCTCCCCAAAAAAGGACAAGTAAAGCAGAAAGGGGTCCTGAGAACCACCTAAACCCCGCTGCTCAGGTGTAAACCCAGAGCAGCATCTGTGTGCAGGCTCAACAAAACATACAGCATTTTATATTCAACTTGAAACACGTATTGGACCAGACCTTGCAGCTGGGAGAACTTTCTTGTTGCTGGCCGGGTCATTTTAACCTTCCCCTGGGAGCCAGTAACTTTCTAGGCTGCCAGTTGCTTTAAATGGGATTACAGCGGCATTAGGAAGCGATTAGCCTGAACAGGCGATAGGTTTAGCTAAACTGCTTGTCCCATAGCCAAGTCCCACGGAGCCCTCACTCGCTGGCAGGGAACTCCGGCACGGGATGGGAGCATCTCCAAGCACCCCAAATTTGTCACCCAGGGCCAGATTCTGCCCCCCAGGAGGGGAACGGGGCCCTCACCCACCAGCATGTGTGATGCGAGCCCAGCTGAGCCCAGCAAAAATTGGACAATAAAGGCAGGGAGGAGACAGTGGTGCGAAGATGCTGTGTTTGGGATAAACCTTCATCCCCTCTATCAACCCCTCCTTGGCTTTGGGGTGAATCAGAAGCAGCCCAGGATTGTACCGGGGATGGCGGGGAGGAAGGTTTGCAGAAACCAAAACCAGTACAGCTGAGTGAAGCCACAAGTGGCAGGATGGTTCTGGAAACACAGATGGGTATGCTGAGCCCAAACAAGCTCCCTCCCTCTCAGCACTGGGAATTTTTGGGATGCCAGAGAGAGACACACAAATACCTGTCACTATCAGAGGCATGCCTGTGTCTCACAGGTGCCTTATCTGGGGACTCCAAAGCTCAAGGAAAAATAAAATGCAGCTTCCACCAAGCAGGACTTGCAAATTATTTGGGAAAAAAAATTTTTTTAGAGTTTTCATGTTTTCTGGAAAAAAAGAGGAAATAAATGGTGTTTTCTTTCCCAGTTCTCATTTAGGGTTTTAAGCCCAAGAAATGGCCAATACTGCCACTGTGGGGACAGCTACCTCCTCATTCCATGTGAAATTGACATTAGCTCCCAGGGCTTTAGAGATTTTCTGGATTTTCATCTCTTTTTCAGGAGGTGAGTTTATTATTTATGAACTACTTCGAAGCTGCTCTATTTTTAGGCTGTTTCTTTCTTCCCCCTCCATGGGCTGGAGCTCAGGACATACATGAAGGAGATGTCACTGCCACTGCCAGTAGAAAAATAATGTGTTTTTTAAGAAAGGTCTTGCAGCCTTTTGTGGCCTTTGGACACTGATCTGCCTCGGAGGGATGTGCAAGCCAGGTGTCTGAGCTGGTGGATTTAATCTTGCTCTGGTCATTCTGGCTGGGCCAGGATCAAACCCCTGTGGCTGCCCTGGGGTAACAGACATCACCCGCTCTGGTACCACTCCAACAAAGATGCTGAGAAGGGTGTTTGGAGGGATCACCCAGCGCACCAATGGGCCAGGGAGGTCTTGAAAAACAGGATCTCACTCTGTGCCCACCCAGCCCCTCTGTTTTTTTGCCTTGATAACAAAATGTACGTTCTCCAGTCGGTGATTTGGCTTTGTCCCAGACGAGAGATAAGCCTCCCAAGTTCCTTGGAGACGCCTGCCGTCTCACACTCATAAGCTGCAGCCCGCAGAGGTGCCTGCTCATGCAAAGCCTCTTTCAACATTTTTTTTTGGAATGCAAACTTGTTATTTTGCTCCAAGATTACATTGCGGTGACCTTTAATGCCTCAAAAAAAAAAAAAAGAGAAAATGGGAGCGGAGGGTGTCAAAGCCAAACAGCATGTTTGTAGCTTGCTGCACTGGAGCTTCCCTGCTGACCCAAAACAAAGCTTTTTCTTCCTGTTCTGTGGAAGCAGTGAGTCGCCTTGCTTCAACTTGAGATGAAAGCAAAATATCCGAGCAGGACACACTTTATGGAGTAAAAATAAAAATCCATTTTTTGACCGCTTCTATTTTTACCAACACCGCTGCTAACCACAGGCTGCGAGACCCACAGCACCACTAACCCCAGCAACTTTGCAACTAGGACATTCATTTAAAGAGGGTCAATAACATTTAACTGGTCCCTATTGCCCTGGTGAAGTCAGGTCTGACCCATGCCAGGGGCCAAGCTCGTGCTGGGGACATGTGCCCATTTCCCATACTGGGATGCTGGGAAACCCTCCCCTCCAGTGCAAGGTGCTGCTGCTTCTTCCCCAAACATCTTGGCAGGAGTCGAGCTAAGGAAACACAGGAGATTTCACCGGGAGGCATCTCCAACCCCATAAAAGAGCAAGGAATTAGGATGGCAAATTAAGGGGGAAATTACTTCTCTGCAAAACAGCTGCAGGGGCTACAAAACCTCCACGTGCCCACACTGCAATCCCCCCTGGGGGACCAGCCCTGCCAAAGGGACTTTGCAAAACTGAGACGGGGGACGAGCAAACCCCTCCTGGGAATTTAACTTCCCTTGGAGGGCTCTGCAGCAGCACTTCAGTTCTCTGTAGGGGTTTTTGGAGTCATAAAGGGTGAAATTACTGTTCCAGCCACTTGGTGCTGATGGGAGCAGGTGGGACGGGCCCGGGCACCCTGTGGCAGAGCCAGCACAGGGCTGCTCCCCCCACACCCCAGCCCCCCCCCCCCCATGGATCAGAGGCACTGATTCCTCCCCCAGCCGTGCAGAGCCACCCGCAAGGATCCCCCCAAATACCGCACTGGATCACCCCAGGACCTGGGTTTATCCCCGCGGTGCAGAAGCCGCCCCAGGGTGAATGTGGGTGGCACAGACCCCTGGCACCTGAGTCCAGGCAGCGACCCTGCCTTAGAAGGACAGGGACAGCGAGAGGGACACGGTGCTTCCTTCCCAGGGGACCCTCACTTTCGCTGTCCCTGCAAAGCAGGGACTGACCGGCTGCCTGGTCTGAGGGGCTTGGGGAAAGGCTGCGTGTGGGGACGGGTCTCTGCACCTCCTGCAAAGACGCGTGCTGTTGGGGCTGCTGCCTCCGTGGAAAGACACGGCAGCAAATTCCCCACAGCACCCAGCTGTCGGATATGGACAGCCCCGGCCAGGAGGCAGCTCATCCCACTGGGTGCACGGTGCCGTTACTTACCCGACCATCGCCTCCTGGGGATCCCTGCCTGCCACCTGGCTCTGCCACAGATGGCTTTTTAAGCACCTAAAAAATAAGTGCTGCTACATCTCCGCGTCCCCATCAGCTTCATCCTCTCCGCACGGGGATGTTTCGGGACTACGAGCTGGCTGCAACCTGAGCAGCATGTGTCCACAGGCAGGAGGAGGGGACCCAGCACGTCACCGGTGTGTTTTCTCAGGCACTTTGATGGATGTGTGAGCAGCCAACCCTCCGGTCAGGGTGTGCCGAGGCAGCGGCACCCAGCCAAGAGGTGGCTGCCGCAGGCATCGTGACGGCATGAAGGGCACACACTTCGCCAAGCCCCAGCTCCCGGAGTCGCGGGATTCGGGCTGGCATCTCACCTCCCTGCCAGGTGAGCACGAAGGGCCGGCAAAGGCTTGTCCCCTCCTGCATTCACAGGCTCTCCAGAATCGGAAAGCAAACCAAACACCAACCCAGGGTTTGGGTTTGGTTTTTTTTCCTTCCTCAAGTCTTGTGATTTTGAGCAGAGTCATGATTCAGCAGAGTAACGAGGCTTCCTTGAGCAAAAAGAAACAAGCAGCCCCACTGCTGCCAGCTGGTTCGTAAGCCAGGATTAAACAGCACCGGGCACCCAGAGGATAAACCCCAAATCCAAGGGGGCCACGTGAATACAGAGCTCACCTGCAAAGTGCAGACGTGCTGCAAGCACCTCGCTCTGTCTGCAAGAGCAGACAGGAGATTTGAAGCTGTGGCATTAGCTCTGCCCAGCCTTAAATAGTTTTACCTGTATTGTAGGAATCATCACTTTACAGCCCAGTTATGTCCCTTAAAGCTGCCAGTGTCCAGTGATGCTCCAAACCCATGTAGACACCTCATCCAGTGTCTGACCATGAATACAAAAAAGCCACTGGGAGTGAATTCCAGCAGCAGATGACTTAATATTTAACATCCCCGACAATTCCCCTTTTATAACATTATTTTTTCTTTGTTCTTCACCCTGTGCTAATTAGCAAGATGAAGTTTTAATAAGCTGGGTTTTCACACTAACCCTGCACGCTGCTTGTGTGCTGCAGGCTAATGACTAAACCATGACCAAAGGCTCTCACTTTCCCTTGCCTGGAGGCACATCACAGTGCCTGAATTTGTCTGAGCCGCAAAGATTTGTGGAGACTTCAAAACAAAGCGAGCTCTCCTGGTCCACTTGTATCAAAGTGCAGCGACATGTGGGCGAGAAAGCTCTGGTGCTCTCCCTTCAGGTACGTCTCTGTGTCCACCATGGAGATATTCTACAGCCCCTGAGGGAGCAGGAGGCAGCCTGGCCCTAAAGCTGTGCCACAGGGTAACCCAGAGCCCAGCAGTCAGCTCCTCAGCAGCTGCAGGGCCAGCAGCTCTTGGAGAGGTATTGACTCAAACCGCCCAACAGCGGCGAAAGAAATACACCAAATACCAGAGGAAAAAAAACCAAAAAACAACCTGAGAGCAAGAACTGCAGTACTTTCATTGCTCACACTGAAGGAGCCAGCACCAGGCAGGGACATGGCCCAGCAGAGCTGGTCCAGAGGGCAAGTGTACGATACCCTGGTGCGAGGCATTGGTCCGCTATTAGCCTATTTCATTTGCCATGTGTGCTGTATAAGACACACAGCCATAAAGATTTTGGTGTCCTTGCCGCTGTCTTTTTGTCCCCCAGCCCAATTCCTGCTGGGACAAGTTGTGCTTCATCCACCACCCTATCACTCTAACAGCCTCTCTCCCCAGTGCTCCCATGGGTGTTAATCTTGCTCCTGCTCATCTCCATCCTCCAAGACAAACCGCCCCCCAGCGGGACCCTGTGCTCCATTTTGCCCACCTCCACCCAGATCCTTTCTTACAAGAGCTGATTCAGCACTTTGGGAGCACTCAGCATTTCGGATGCTGAGGCAGGCTGAAACCTGAGCCCACCTCAACAAGTACTACAACACGATATGGGGAATAAATGGAAACCTAAGCACATCCCTCTGGCATGGTCCCTGCGATTTTCCAGACATTGAGACACCATGAAACTCCAGGTACTGGCAGCTCCAGAGAGCGGTGGATGGCTCACGTTGCTGGGCTGGCGACTCGGGATCCTGAATTTCCATCTGTATCCAATAGCCAATGATGCCGGACAACCTTGGGCCAAATGCAATCATCAATCCCTTAAGCTGCTCCCTGGCAGCTCTTCCACCTTGCAGATCCAGCCACGCAGGCACAACCTCCCCACCCTCTTCCCCCACGGGGCTGTGGGTGCCCACTGTGCCCTTTGGGCATCACGCCTCCCAGGAGGGAGAGGGAAAAGAGAAAGAAGGACCCGCGCTTCCTAAAACAGCCCGTCGCCACTGCCGGCACTTGCTGATGGAGGGTCTGTCCCAGAAACCGCTCCAAACCCAACCCGGCGCCCCGCACAACGCGCGGCGCAAACCCCTCTGCTGAAGCCGCCGCCGCCAAACATCTGTCTAGCGGCAAAAGTTGGAGCCGCACCTCGCGAGTGGAGCCGGGGACGCGTCTCCGGGCTCCCTTAATCTTCTCCAGGCGGCGAGACTCCTTCCCGTCGCAAGGAAAAAAAAAAAAAAAAAAAAAAAAACAACTCTCGCGGGCGGAGCGCGAAAGCCTCGCACCCCAAGGTCAGGGGGCGGGTTTGCACCGGCACCCCCCTCGCCCTTCCGAGACTGTCCCTGCCGCCGGCTGCACCCTGGGGTCTGCGGGACGGGGCACCCCCCCTCCCTGCCTCCAGCCCCGCACCCCTTCACCCCCCCCAAGTCCACCTCCCCATGCCGGCGATGCACACCCCAAACCCGCCCCGGGGGCTGCTGCATCCTTCCCCGGAGGGCAGCCCCGGCACCCAGCAAACTTACCGGCATCGCCGGGCCATGGCTGGGCTCTGCGAGGCTCCGGGGACGGGGACGGGGCGGGGAGAACCGCGGGGGGGGGGGGCTGGGCGCAGGCGGCGGCCCGCAGCGGTTCCGGGGTTGGGCTCTCCCCGCCGCCCCGCCCCGGTTCCAGCCCCGGCCCGGCCCCCCCCGGCACGGCGCTCCCCGCTGGGAGATGTAGTTCGGGGTGTGGGTGTCCCCCCCCCCCTCCGCCCCCGGGCTGGAGTGGCTGGGGATGCCCCCGGGGGGACTTGGGGGTAGGGGTACCCCTGGGGCCACTTGGGGTTTGGCACTGGTGGGGCTGCGGGGGGATGATTTGGGGCCGGGATGGGCTTTTTTTTTTTTTTTTTTTTTTCCCCCCTGTCCCAAGCAGGGTCGGGGTGCTGCCCCACGGGAACGTGGAGCCCCGGGTGCCTCTGTGCTGGAGCATCCCTGCCGTGGGGACCGCAGCCTCGCGGTTTGGGATCTGCAGCACATGCAGAAAGCGCCGGGTGGTGTTCCCCGCTGACAGCGGGCTCCCGGATCATAGTCAGAGAAAGGCATTTCATGCCTTCATTAGTTATGCGCTGCTTTCAAATCCCCCTCCTTATTTAGCCCGCGTCCCTGCTCGGTATCCCAGATGGATGGCAGCTCTTCCTAGATAACTTGGCAAAAGCAAGCACGTCCTAAGCAGCCCAGCGCAAAGCTGACGAACACGGGTATCAACAACTGCTTCTATTTCTGGCTGTGTTACTACGCTCTGAGAGCTTTTCCTTGCGTGCTTTCTTGGTCTCCAGCTTGCGGGCGGTGGCAGGGTACCAGCCCCTGAGGGCTGTTGAAATGCCCACCAAGCCAGCAGTCGCAGAGGTTTCTCCCCCCTCCCCGGGAACTTCCCCAGCCTGTAGGAAAGGGTCCGAGAGGAACAGTTGCCCAGGCCAGTTTTAATGAAAGCCCATCTTTGCTCTTCACCAGTGCCATGGTGCAGAGTAAGCCTCTGATGTAAACTCAGGGTGGATGACATAGCTGTTTCTCTGGACTCCTCCTGTCTTCTTGAAGTGGCTCGTGTCCCATCTAGGAGAGCAGATAAAGTTATCAGCCACAGGAGGACGAAACTCCAGTGAGGAAGAAGAGCAGAAAACCTCCTGGTTGCCAGCATTGCTTAGGAGCAAGCAGTGGACATGCAGCTGCCCCCATCCACTTTGGCGTGTGTCTTTGGGCACTGAGGCCAAAGGGAAGCCCAGGCAGAAGAGTTGGAGCTCCCTGGCATTGCCATTGCAGCGAGCTGTTTCCAGCGGGTCTCCCATCCTGCAAACACCCACTCTCTCACACTGTCATTTTCCTAAAATCTTCATTCCCAGAGCCATGCCAGTTAGGAAAATCTGCCTGTTTCTCAGTGGAGAAGACCTTGAGAAACATCTCACGGAAGCTCAGGCATAAGGACATCTAGGGGGAACCCAGTGCTCCCTGTTCGTTGTCATTGTGGTTTGGTTTTAGTTTCTGAGCTCAGGAATTTAAACCCAGTCACACATTTTCTGCAAAGCCTGATGCCTAATTTTGGCCCGCAGGGGGATTGATGCAGTAGCAGAGTGGTCACTAAGCTGGTTGAACAGCCTCCCCTCTCCCCTTGCTGCTTCCCCAGGGCTGAAAAAAGCTGCCTCAGCAATGGAGACACCCTAAAGGTAAACATGTGGGGATTAGAAGGTGCTGCCGGATCTGCAGTGGGTGAAGGACAGGGCTGATTACCGCATAATGAACAGCGTGACCAGGGAACAGGTTCTTGGATAAGAAGAGCAAACAATGACGAGAGAAAATACAAGAGCAGCACAAGAAACACTGATGTGGCCCCAAAATCTGGGAGATGCTAAGTTACGTGCAGCTGGGCTCCAGTGCCAGCAAGATTTCAGGTGCTGTACAATACCAAGGACTGCTGGATGAGATCAAGCATAGAAGCTTGGGAGTAAATTTGGCAACTGCTTCTCCACAGGTAGCAACAACACGCTCCACAGCCCAGCACTGCAAGGGTGTCCTGCCCTCCCTGGTCACATCCACTTAGCCTGCTGCATTGCTGCCTGTGTGGGCACTGTGATGGGATCCGCTACCCCTTAGAGTCTGCAGTCTGCACAATTGTCCCCTGAATAACCCTCTGAGCAATTTTGTATGAAACCCTAATGAAAAGAGAGCTAGTGGCTGGCTGGCATTAGGAAAAAATAATAGGCTTTTTGCCCAGGGCAACTGGCTTGAAGTGCTACCCTCACTGAATGTGTCTGCACCTAAGGCTCTTGTATGGGGAGAATGGCTGAGGGCGATGTGTAGATGTATGGATCATCGCTCTGGGGCTGTAACTGCAGCACGGTATACTCCTGCAAGAGACAGAGGAGGTAGGGTGAGCGGTGACCCCAAGGACAAGGGAGGTCATGTCTATCCCAACTCAACCCATCCCCATGCAAGGCAACCCATCCCCACCCAAACCAAGGCAACCTATCCCATCCCATCCCATCCCATCCCATCCCATCCTATCCCATCCCAACCTTACAGCCCTCTCTCCTAGTGTGTGGAGATGTCTTCTGATGGCAGGACCCCCATCAACGTAGTAGTCCATCCCTCGCAGGCAGTAGTGGCGCCCAGAGCAGGGGCTGTAGTAGCCCTGGAAGGGTCCCCTCCCTGTCACACTGTACACGGGCAGCCTGTGCAGTGTGTTGGCGATCACCTCCCGCTCTGCAAGTGGAGGGATGGTGGGGGTAAGGGCCAAGAGGACCAGCAAGGCCATCACCTGGATGGACACCAGCATGGCACAGGCACAGCTACAGGAGTACAGGGACAGGGTGAGGGTAGTTACCAAACTGATTGAGGCAGATGGGTTTTGGGGGGTATGGTGCCGGTATACTGTGCAGGAAGGTCTCCATCCTTGTCACCTGCAAGGAGCAATGGCAGCCCTCGCAGGATTGCCACCCTTTTGCTGCAGAGCCTGAGGTGCCAGTGGCAGCTGTGGTGGCTCAAGTTTGGGGTGAGCGAGGGGCTGGACTCTACCTTGGGCAGGAGGGGAAGGTAAGAGGAGTGCTTATTCCAGGCTGCACTGTTGTAGGGACCTGTTCTCCAGGTGACATATTTGTTCTCATTGACAAAAACCGGGTTGTACTTCTCTGCAACATGAAAGCGACAGGCAGGGGTGTCCAGTGCTTCTGGGGACATGGGGGGACAGCCAGAGAGTAACGACTGTTCACCCTCTCCCCAAAATGCAATGTCACAGGGCCAGGGGACATGTCAGAGGAGCTGCTCCTGGGGTCCTTGTTAAGAGTCTGTGGTGGACCTGACACCCACCACTGCCAGCTTGCTGGTCACTCATCCCTGCCCACACAGCCTTGGTCCCTGGGGGCTATGGGGTGCCAGCAGGGTGTCCCCCAGGCAGCACCTGCCACCAGGGGGTATTTAGGGGCCACGGGGGGAGAGAACCCTGGGGACCTGCAGGCATCCTTGGAACAGAGACAGTCTGAGTGCAGGGATGGGGACGGGCGGCCACAGCAAAGCACAGGTGCTGACGGAGGGTCCCTTCGCCACTGTGGGGGGGATGCAGGATGCAAAAGGGGGGGACGAACAGAGCTGCTGCCAGCACCCTCAGCCCCCCAACCCCGTGGGGATGTGCCTCGTGTGACACAGGGGGACAGCTGGGACCTCGGCAGTACCTTCGAACCTGGCCAGCCAGTACTTCTCAGGCCAATAGGCAGCAGGGTCGATGGTGTTCCTGTAGTGCTCCTGCATTGCCGCCTTAATCAGCTGCTCACGCTGACCTTGGCTCACTGGATTTTGCACGGGGGGCATCGTTAATCCCTGCAGACAGTGGGGAGTGGGGAGAGACACCCATGCCTTGCGGCAGCGTCTGCTGTCACAGCCATTGGTGCACCTGGTGAAGCCAATTACCGGGCAGGGTCTAACGCTGGAGACCTGAGCACCAAACTGTCCTTCACAGTGGGGGGGCATGGGGGACATAGCAGCACCGTGATCCTCCCCCTCCCCTCCCCAAACTTCCTGCTCACCCAAAACCAGGGGACGGAGCATGGCTGGGCATCGCTGGCTCCTCTCCCCCTGCACCCAGCGTGTCCATAGGCATCCGTGCACTTTGCAGAGTGGGAGAAGGGGTGGGTGCACTGGGACTGCCAGGTATGGGCCCAGCAGAGGTTGGGAAGGGAGTTACAGGACCAAAACAATGTTCTACAGCTGGCAAAGACCAAGAAGGCTAGGGTCGTGTGGGGCAGATGGGTGCCTTGGTTGCGTGAGCTATTTCTGTCCCTGCACGGTGGGGATATCCCTCTCCATGCCCTCTGCTGGCTCCTTCATTATAATGCACATGCTAATGAGGCTGCAAGAGATGAGTCAGTTTGCAGTGTGCTTTGCATCAGAGCCTGCATGCTTGTTACCCATGTGGGGAAAGCTGCATGTGCCACAGATGCCCCCCGCAGTAAGGCCACAGCTCAGGGATCCCCCGTTCTCCAGGACCAGGGCTGGGAGCGTTTTTTCGGTGCTCAGATCTCCCCCGACCCTTTGCATGGTCCCCCAGCACAGAAGGCCCCCCAGTCGGAACTGAGCTGAGCCTGCAGTCTAGGTGTTGGAGCAGCTCTCAGAGCCACCTGATCTGCCGCCCCATTGCCACTGTATCATACAGAAGCCCTGAGCCCTGCCACTGCCACAGTTTCCCCTTCCTCAGCAGATCCTGCCCCCTGTGCACTCTGAAACCTACTGATGGACAGGGCTGACATGGGAGAGCTTGTGCTGGTGACTGCCAGCCCTGAGAACCCAAAGCCACTGCAGGGTGCAGCTCCAGGGGACAAGAAGCCAGCAAGCACAGGCCATGGTGTGTCAAACGCTTTCCTAACCAGGGAGCATGACCCCCCCCATTAGACATATGCAGTGAGGCACGCCGTGAGTCCCCATCCCACACCCCTGCCCGGCACCGAGCATGCACAGCAGGGTAGGGGTAGAAACCCTGAGGTCTCCCTCTCCCCCAGCATTTACCTGTGTAACAAACTTGTTTTCTTTCCAGAGCTCCTGTGGAGCCTGCTCATGGATGGTCTTTTTGACAGAGCATGGCGGGCGGTAGGAGTCGGTGTAAGTGCTGATGGGCGTCTTGTGTTTCTTGGAGAAGAGGAACATGGTGCCGCAGCCCACTAGGACAGGAGTGCTTGGAGTCTCAGAGGGTCCTGGGTATGCCCCACTGGATGAGCAGTGCTATGTAGGGCTGGGGGCTTGCAGCCCATGCAGGAGGGAGAATGGGGCTAGTGCCACTGCTCTGCCAGCCCAGGGTGGTGCTTATGTGATCAGTGATGTCATAGTGCAGGAGCAGGGGGATTTGGTGGCTTATCTGTCAGTCTCATGGATACACCCTGGTTCTAGCCTAGGGCACAGCAATTGCTGCCCACATCCCTCAGTGGACTGCACCCTCCTGGCTTTGTCCTGGCTCCAGGCTTCCTCCCCTCCTGCAGGCAATTACCTTAACAACGGTAGGAACAGTTTCACCCGGTCCTAGTCAAGATAATTTTATTTTGGGAGGTGCAGAAGCAGTGATTGTGGCTTTTCCAGCCCCTCTCTCCCGTATTTCCTTGGAAATCCTCCAGCAACTCAGCTGCATGCACAGAGCACCACACCAGTGCAGCCAATGCCTGGGGCACAGCACCAGGCACCACTGTCCCAGCCTGCTGGGGTAGCCAGGGGAATTACCACCTGCTCTGTCTCCCCTTTTCAATTAAAAAGCTGGGTTTAGGTAATCCTGTGTGGCTTGTTTGTTCTTTTGTCCTGAGTGATGGGCTCTGCAAAGTGAGCAGTCCCTGTGCATCTCAGTGCAGAGAGGCAGCTGGGTTATGCCATGGAGGGATTTACATGACCTGGGTTTGCTTTTCCCCAAGCTGGAGAGCTGGGCAGAAACCCCTACCCCTGCAAAACCCCACGCTGGCCTGGTTTGTCACACAGCACCAACTCAGAGCCCTGCTCGGCTCCTGGCTCCGGCCCCTCTGCTGCCACGTTTTTGGAGACGACCAGTGAAGACCAATGTCCATCTTGGCAGGGTGGATGCCAACCTGCCGCCTCCATTTGCTGCGGGTGACAGTGGGGCTGGGCAGCCTGGGGCACCCAAATGCCTCCAGGCAGATGTGATTAATGTGCTCTTAAGAGATGAAATGAAGAAAACAAGCTGCTGTTGATTTTCACACCCCACTGGTCTCTGTTGAGCCAGGCTTAGGCTCTCCATCAGCCCAGTCCCCTTGTGGGAGGCTGGGAGGGAGGGGTGGACATGGGGGTGCCTACCCCCTTGCCCCCAGCTCTGTGGCCTTGGAGCACCCCAGGGCACAGTCCAAGCCTCTTGGTTGGGGGGACTAATCCTGCACCAGACCGGCTGCCAGCATGAGCCACTGGCACCCCCTGATTTCAGTATCCATGACTGCTGGGGACTCAGAGGAGATGGTGCTGTTTGTACACTTTCACCCCAGTTCACCACAATGAGAAAGGCTGGCAGGCTGGTTTTCATATGTATGCTTTTTAATATCATTAATTCTGTTACACTACACACAACCAGTAACAATGATAAATACTGCAATGGAAATGTTAAAAAAAATATTATACATGTTTCATGTTTTTGAAAAAAAAAACAACCCACATTTTTAAATAAATTAATGCATCAAACTGATGGTAGAAAAAAGAAAACCCAAAACAAATCACAACACAACTGATCTGTTTAAGGCAATACTCTACGCAGACGGGAACATAAGTACAACAGTGTGCTACATGTTCTGAATGGGAAAAAAAAGAAAGAAAGGAAAATCCATACAAGATGCAGACTGATGCTTCGGGAGTAAAAAAACTCCCCAAACCAGATAATAAAACCAATGGCCAAGTTAAGTGCAGCATTAATACACTCTGCATGTCAAATGATTAGCAGGTTCCTAACATGGACTAAGGTCAAGCTACAACAAATTTATCTTCCTAATTAAAAGGTTATTCAGGTCAAACCCTACATTTAACTCTACTTTGCATTTGGCTGTTTCAGCTATGTTTCACTATATGCAAGGACAGCTGGAAATTCATCTCTTGCTCTTGAGATTAATGCAAAGGTTGGGAGTTCTCTCCTCCTGAAAGATATTTCCATTAAATACATCCAAAAAGGATCTTGCTTTTGGTGGTCCTGAAATGCCTCCTGCCACCACCTCCCTGGGGTGCCAGGCACCACATGTGGAAAGGAGACCTGGGAAGCATTTGCTTGGGTTGAGTTTTTTCCAAGCTGAGGACATGAAATGGAAGTGCAGGTCTGATCCAGACTTGGAGGAGTGCTGTTTTCCTGTCTGCCAGAAATGTCTATCTGGAACCTGATGAAAACACTTCGCCAGCGTGGGAGAAACCCAGCTTGTATCCAGGCTCTGGATACAGCCACATTTGCTATTAAGGTTGGTGTGAAGCTCCATACCTGCCTGGACAGCCAGTGAACCCCAATTATTAATGCAGCCCAGAACTTGGCCACTGGAAGGTGGACAATAATCATAATGCCAAAAAAAATCCCCCTCTCCCTCAAAAAAGAAAAGAAAAGGGACAGTAGCCACTTTCTGCCAGCTTCTCCCAGTGGATCCCCATCAGCTGCCACCTATGCAAGATCAGCAGCGCCATATCTCATCAGCATTGACCCAGTACATTCCCAGTAAGGTGCATGTCTGCAAGGTGCTGCCAGGGGGCAAAGAAGTTTCTTGGGACACGGTCAGAGCCTCCTGTACTGCCCTGGTAGAGTGTGTGCGGAGAAAGCTATGATACACGAGGAAAGAAGCCCAAGCGGAGTTACTAGACTTGTGATGGCCAACAACTGTCCAGGCTGTCTTGGGACTGGGTGGGAGAGGGGGATGCAGAACTGGGCTGAGAGTCACTTTGGTGCAACTGCCTCTGATGCTCATCACTAGTGCATGGGGAAGAAAGGCGATGGCTGCTTTGAGAACAGAGGAGTGGAAGGAGGATATGTGCAATATAACAAGGCTTGCAATTCTAGGACTAACCACTGGACACGGATACTGAAGATTACCTGTGACAACTAGCTATCCTTCTACTGTCGCTGCTCCTTCCCCCACCTCCTGGTCTGATTCTTCTTCAGTTTGGGAAGCTGTGGCTGTGTGGCATGATGGCCAGTGCTGACTCTCCCACCCCAGTCCCCCCACAGCACACAGGGTAACTCAGCTACGGGGTATACAATGAGGTCTGGAAGTTGCTATGTTAGGCACAGACGAGCTCTGCATGCAAATAGTGCCTACTTTCAGACCCTTCAGAAAGCTATTTAACGGTGGCTCATTTCCTTTATTAAACTGAAGGTTCAATAACCACTGTGGAAGGAGTAAATATGGTTAAAAATGTGCAAAAAGTGTGTGTGTGTGTAACTTTCTGAATTTTCTCCCCTGCAAAGACTTCATCCTCTGCAAGAGTCTTTATCCCTGCAGAACTACAGCCCTACCAGCGTGTCTTACAGTGCCCTGCCCCAGCGCAGCAAGAGCACGGCCGGCAGGCATCCCACCCCCGCCTCTGCTGCAGGTCTCCAGCCCTCACCAGAAGCACATGGGCTGGCAGGTCTGGGACCTGGCGCTTGGGTCCCAGACCTCCTGCGGCCCTGAGACCACGATGGTGAAGGCGGCCGGCTTGGCTTGCTGGATCACACCAAGTTTTTACACTAGACTGGTGAACCCTGAGCCCCACAGATCTTCAGGCAGGTGAAAAGAAACCCCAGCCTGCTCTCTGGCTCACCCACCAGCACGTTTGTTGGATCTCCTGCTGGTCAGATGTTTGCCCTGGGTTTGTCTCAGGACAGAGGCAGCTACTAGCTGAACACAGCTGCCACGGCAGCTTTTCTGTGCAAAGAAACTGAGCAAAGAAATCTGCGAGCTGGGGATGGAGATGAAGGTGATAAAAACCAGAAGTGCTGTTGTGAAGACAGCTTGTCCAAGTTCTCCAGCTCTTGCCATGCATCTGTATTACATCTCCCAACAATCTTTGCATCTCCCAAATCATGCAGGCTTGAGGAATGTGGGTAACAAATGGAGTCACAGCTTTTTTGGGGTGCAGAAGCAAGAAGGCAGCCTGGGTGGAGAGCAGTGCTTTCCAGTGAGATCACCTGGAGCAGCTGGATAGGCTACTAAGGGAGAAATGCTGCTCTGGGAGGGTAGAAATATCGGCAGGTAATGGGAATTATCTCAGCGTGGCCTTTTCTTTTCCTGGTGCCTACTGTGCTGGTTTTCAGTGACACGTCTGAGATGGTCACATTTTAATGAGGCTTTTTTTGTACCTTCCACTCCTTGATGTCACCATTTGTTACTACAGAAATGACTCCACAGACCAGGCACAACCACCGAGGTGGGCTCCTAGGAGCAAATGCATCTTTTGCTGGGGCAGCTTTTTAGAGAAAGAGAAAGAGAAACACTCAGGGCCACCACCAGCAGTAGATGGGTCTGGGAAGCAATGGGAAGAGCTGCTCTCCACAGGCACCAGGGATATCTGCAACCTGTCCTGCCAGTGTCTGTGCTGCTCTGTGACATGGCTTGCTTGCTGCACAGCTGCGTGGGCCATACTGCTCGCTCCATGTAATCTCAATTAGTCCCCAGCCTTTGCCTCCCCAGCAAGCTGTCAAAGCAGTGCTTAGCCAGGTAGCATTTAGCTGCTGTGATCCTGGGATTGCCACCAGTGTCAAGGGGGGTAAAGAAGGGGATGTAGTAATTTTTTGGTAGCAATGCAGCAGATCAGCTGCATAATACAGGGAGTTAAAATACAGATGCCAGCCCTTGTGAGAAACCTGCATTAATCTTCTGTAGGTAATCCCAGGTCACAACCAATTCCTCTATGCTAAATTGCTGGCCCCGCTGCTTCAGGGCTTGTGTGGCTCTGTAACAAGGTGGGTTTGGCTGATGAGATGTGGTTCAAGGTGTGGAGCAATTCCTCTCACTGGAAAGCCTTGAAAGGAAGTGACAAGGATGCAATGTTCTCCTAGAGGTGAGAAGCACCTCAAAATGAAGACCTTCCCATGCCTTCCCCTTAGGCTCAACCTAGCCCAGCTTGCCCTGTGGCACTGCCCATCTATGCAGATGTTTCTTTCAAACACACAGCCTGTGCTTGTTGAGCCAAGCAGCAGCCAGGTGACAAAGCCTACTTCATTCTAGGTAAGAGTGGCCATACCCCATGTGAGCTTGAATGGAGAATGGAAAAGTAAAGGAAGACCCCAGGCAAAACTGCCAGTTTATACCCTCAGATGATTACACGGATGCTAAAAGAAAGAGCATGAAACTGCCATGGGAATATCACAAATGAACCCTTCAGTGGTCTCTTCCCTCCCATCAGCACTTGCTATCCCAGTTGCACAATTAAGGAAGTTCCTTAATTCTACTAGCAGGGGATGGTGCTGTTAGGCCACCAAATCTTCTTACATGTTCCCTGTGGCAGCATGCAGATTGAGAAGCCAATTGTGCGAGAACCAGCTGCCAAATAACTGGGAAAGACATCCTTGCCAAACATCTTCCCCAAAAGCTTTTTCATCTCTCTACTAACTTCCACCCTGCAGCCTTCTGGCACATACAAGCAACATCAGAACCTGGTTAACAGAGGGAAAGCAGAGTAGTACTTTGAAAATATGCATAAAATTTCTATGGCATGTTTTTTGTGTCTTGATTGCAGAGCTATCCTATCAATGGTGCCTGTCACACACTTGGCAAAATCCATGTAGGGTGGTGGTAGCATCTTGGGAAGGCAGGTTCCTCCCCTGTGCTGCAGAAGGGAATGGGCATCAAGAGGGGATGTGACTCGCCTGAGGTTAGAGCAAATATGTACCATGTGCCAATGGTAGCAAGGGACCCCAGATCTCATTTCTGTGCTCTAACAGTCCAGCAGACTCTCCGCAGTAGTATTTGGCTGTGATGCCAGCTCAGGGACATGGTGTTTCTGGTATGTGCATCTGAAAGCGAGCTTTGCTCCCTGCTGGTATCAGCACTGCACTGAGATGGAATAACTCGGACAACTGGGATCTGCCCTAGGCCAAAACAGCACTTGGCAACCTTTCTAGTTACTGCTTGTTTTCCTTTTCCTGTCATTCCATCTGGTGCCCAGCTGGGTCCTTCCTTTCTTCAAAAGCATCTTCATGTTTCTGTTGAGTCACATACAGGGCATTGTACTTTTCAAGTCTCCTGCATGCCGCTGTACAGCTTGCAGGCCAGCCTGAGGACAGACTGCACAGAGAGGAAAGGATTCTGCTCAGGATCGCAGACCAATGTGTCAGCCAGCACACAGCTGGGCAGAGCAGGTGCCTCCTTTTGGGAAAGGAGCTAGAAAGACAAACCAGAAGCAGCTGGGTCCATCCTGTCTATGGGGGAGCATCCTGAAGTCCCTTTCAAAGTCCATGCAGCAGGCTTGGTTGCCTGCTTTTGCAGTTGCAAGGTATCTGCAGGCAAGACAGCCAGAACAGCGTAACACACCCAATGGCCAAGAGTACATGTTGGGGCTAGACACACAGCAACATCAGATATGATCCAGTGGCTCTTCCAAGGTTGGCTTCAAGATATATCTGACAAGACATCAAATGAGCCTTCGGGATCACTGCCTGGACATCAGCCTCCTTTCGGCCAAAGCTTATTTACAACCACCAGAAAAACAGACTAGCCCATGCTATCTAAAGACCTTCCTCAACACTAGGAGGATGTTCCTCCTCACACAGACATCTGGAAATGGAGAGTTTGCAGACCGGAGGGACAGAGTTGAGTGCTGAGACCCTGGAGTTCAAAGCCAGCTCACATTAAAGGACAAAGTTAACACCTGATAAAAGGAAAGGACTTGCTTAAACTCAGGTAATTTGGTGACTGAAATTACATAAAATTCTTACAAAAAGCCTGTCTGGCTTTAGGAGGCATCAAATGCAAATTCCTTTGTGGAGGCACCAGCATCAATATCCTTAAGTCCTATTTGCATGGTAATTTAGATGGACAGCGATGCAGCCTTTCATACTCCATGGTGCTCCTCCCCTTGCTATTCTGTAAAACTTCGGGCTGAAATGGGGCCTGAGAAGACCACCTGGTTTGGTGCAAAGACTGGAACAAGGAACAATTTGCTTTCTTGCATGCAGTCTGCATTTAGGAGAGTGCCCAGCAGCTCTGCAGATTTTAGGGCTTTATAATGCTGCAACAGAGATTCAGGATCCATGTTCTTTGCTTTTGCCTTCTCCAGGCCATGGAGGCAGAGACTGGTCTAAGGAGAGCAGTGCCATAACAGCCATGTATCTATACACCTTCCCAGGAAGTCGCCACAGTGTTAACATCCAACAAGGGCACAAGGAAAACCTTCTGGCTGAAGCAAAGGTCTGAACACGAGACCAGACAGGGGGAGCCAGCCCAATCTGTGGTTTATACATACTGATGGGCTGTCCACCATATTCCATAACAAGCCAACAAGCCTGCCACATAGTCATAACCTGCTTAAGGGGCTGCAGTTCAGAAGGGTTAGTGTTCAATTTCCATGATAGCCACATGTGCATTGCCTTAATCCATTCAGCCTTCCTGATAATGACCCTACACAGATAACTACTTTTCCCCACCCTTTCTACTTTATCCCCCTAACAAAATATATGAACACAAAGCATAGAGAGGAGAAGCCAAAAAATTGCCATTTTATGGTCCTGTACTGTCATGCCAAACCAGCTACTTGTGCAACCAACTCCTTCCATGTGCAGGGAAAACCACTTGGCTTGTGCTTCGGTCTGTATTTGGAGGAAGCACTGGGTGTAACATTTAAATTAATCTCTCTCCCTCCCTCAAGGGTTATGCTAGAAGCAGATGCACATCACACAATGCAAAGGGCTGAGGGCAGTTGCAGGGTTGAAGAATGCCTCTGAGCACATGGCAGGCAAAACCCAGCAACAGGGGCAATAATAGGACTTGGTTGTGGTGCCATGGGGCAGTGGTTATCAGGGAAGGTCTGTCCTTCAGAGGGGAGGCGTTAACCCTGGGAGATACAGTGTCAGCAAGCCTCATTCTGTCCTAGACCAAACATGATGGCAGCATGACAGAGACCTGTGGGACCTGCAGTCCTCCACGGCTGACCCACGTAAACAGATGACTTGTTGCTCTACCAGGCACACTGAGATGCTCTGAGCTCCTGAGCAAGGGCTGTGGGAAAGGCTGAACTTGTCCAGCCCAGCTGGAAGGCACAGAGACTGACCCAGGAGGATAAATGTGATGAAGGTGTTGCATGGTACCAACGCTGAACTGCAAAGTCCCTCTTTAGAAGAGTGAAGATTTAAAGAGACTCAGTCATGTCCTACAGGATTTGGTTTGACCATGGTGTTTCTGTTAGGTTTTGACTATATTCCCCATTTAAAAAGACTCCTTAAGGAATGTTTTTTCCCTTTTATCTTTTTTCTCTACACAGTGTTGTTAGAGTTCTTCCCTAACCTCCAGACAACTTGCTAACCTCAGCCTGAGCTAGCACTGGAGAGGAAAGCAGGCACACAAAGGAAGAAGTGTAGAATTGGAGACCTGATGCTTTGTGCTTCTTTAGAAATATTTTGGCAATATTCCCCCTCAGCATGATCAGGTGGTGAGAAAGGGAGAGGAATCCACTTGAAGAACACTCCTCCTAGAGGAGCTGGCAAGTTAACCAGCACTTCTGCATGAGGAGGCAGGGATGCTCAGCAGACAGCACCACTCAGTCCTCTTTCTACAGCCTGGAGCCAAGGTGGCAGCACACTGTTTTGGGGGGGCGGGGGGGGCGGGGCAAACATAGCTTTAACCGTTGTCAATACCAGCAAGTGCATAATAAAGCCCAGGGTGTGCCTGCTCTTTTGCTCACGTTGTAGAAGGTATCGTGCTTTGCACTGCACAGAGTGAAACCCCAGGATGTTAAATAAATCTCCTCCTAATCATGAAGAGGACTTCTTAAAGACTCAGGTTACTTCATGCAGATTTCACATGGGGGATCTCTCTGTCAGCATGGAGCTCAGGCTCTGCCTTATGCCTCAGGAATTCTGATGGGAAGCTCAGAACTGCCCTCGCTTTTTCTCTTCCCCAGGCTATAAAGCAAGTGATGACCTAAGGCAGGTGGTCGTTTCCTCCTGGCAGGGCAGGAAAACACACTGTTGTGCCTGTGGCAAAAGATTTCAACACCAAGAAAAATGCCAGCCCATCTCTTGCCTAAGCCCCAGATATGCTGAAGCAGCAGCGTAAGACAGGCCAGGGAGAGGACACGTTTCCTAATTCCAGAAATGATTTTGTATTCAAAACGATCTGCTGGTGAACTGGCAATTCAGTCTAGTGACCTAATGTAACATCAGGTTTCCTGACTATTCCAGCACCAAATAAACACAATTGCTCTTGACATGGGACAGCTCTAACACAGACCAAGCCTGTTTCACAAGTGGGCAGGGATGGGATAAAGAGTAGTTTCCTCTCATGTTTTTTTTTCAGCTGAAGCTGTTCATAATCCTGCTGTTGGTGAAAACTCCCCTAAAGTCTGACGCCACCACACAAGAGGCCTTCAGCATTAACAAATCTCTCCCACAGGCACCAAGAGACACAGTGTCAAGAGAACATCAACAGTGGAGCACTGTAAAAACATGCTTCCTTCAACTAGCTTTTCTGGCACTGACCTTCAGACTGTACAGCTCTAGTCCTGTCTCGTGTAGGACTAATTTTTTCTTAGTTAAACAAAGTTAAGAATTTTGGAAGCAGATGGGTCTCATGGGAATTAAGTATAGGCTGAAGTCAGTATATGTGACTGGACTGAACTCAGAAGTATGGTATTCTTGGGCAAGGACTGAATCCCTGAAGAGCATGGCTGGCCTGCAGATTGAATCTAATGTGTTTGGTGATAATTTAATGTGGAACTAAGGGTGGATGGCATTGGATATGTGACACAACAGCTCTAGCTAGTACTGACTCACAGTGAAATGTCACCTATTTGTCCTCTTCACAAGTGAATGAATCGTGTCATGCTAGTCCTGGCTAGCCTTGCCATAAGAAAGGATGACCTGCTCCATTCCCATTCCTGTGCCCCAGTTACAGTATCATTTTGGTTATGCAAAACAGCTTTAGTGAATGAATTAAGAACCGACCTCCTCTCACTGGTAAAACCCCCTGACACCTCAGACTCACCCCTGATCTCCCAGATGGACTGGTTTTGGTGGGCAGGATTGCCTTCAGCCCCATCTGACCCTTCCCATTCTGGAAGACACCTTACAAAACATCCCCAGTGCCTACACAAACCAAGGAGGTATCTCTGGACCCCCCTGCATTCGCTCTCCAGACCAGTCAGTTCTGCCAGGCACTGCCTGGCACTTTGAGCAATTTCTCTTTTGTTTAACCATAGTTCAAAATAACTTATCAACCAATCATAAAATGAATTTTTTGGTTTCTCCTGGCTCCATGAACACAAAGAGGTGCACGTCCTACCATAGGAGGAAGCAATGGCTGTTAAGTTTTACAGTTATAGTGGAAAGCACTGATCACAGCCTGCCGGCCTCACTACTGGATGTGACAGGCGGTGGAGGAGGTGGCTTGGCAACACATGCAGGTAGGGTTGACCGATTTAGGGGGGATTAGGTCGAGGTCCTCGTCATCTGGGATCTCATCTAACCGGTACCCATCCTTTAGCAGCTGGATGTTCAAGTCTTGGTTGATCTGCTACAGACAAAGAGACAAACAGTCAAACACCTGAGACTTCTTACTTCTGATGGTCAGAAGATGAAGGAGGTCCCTTATTCTGGAATGTATTTCCCCACCATCAGCAGCTGCCCCACCAATGTAAGAGTCCCAGTTTTTGACCACAGGTGAGGGCTGCCTTCTGTTCCAGCTTCTTCCAGAACAGGAATATCTAGAGTGAGATATTCCAGAGTAGCAAGTTGATACACTATTTTATTCTGGAATAATCTTTCCATGAAGACAAGCCCTCAGTTAAAGTAATGTAATAATAATGTTAATAAACCAATTGGCAGTCAGGCAGTCTCTCCTGTCAGTCTGGGGCACTCTGTAGTAGTTGAAAGGTGGTAAAGCCTCTTGGCTTTTTGTAATCTCAGATTCAAGTGCTGTCTAATCAGATCTGGGTGAACAACACTTCATCAGGGCCCAGACATGGGCCCATTTGATCTGGTTCCTGCTCTTGGCCTTTTCTCTGTGTTTCAGATGTATTTTGCCCAAGTAATTGATACAAGGGGTAAGAGCTCCCAGCAGCTTGTGTGTAGAATGGGTCCTCAGCACCCTGGATGTAAAATCAGATCCTGCAGAAGCAGTAGCCAGAGGCTGAGCAAGTAATTCAGGGGAGAGTTTGGGAATATATTCAGAAGCAATGCAGAGGGATTAGAAAGCCTGAGCTTCCTGCCTTTTCTCTTTGAAAGGGCAAGGGTTCATATCTGCAAGTCCTCCCTGGAATTTCTGCCTGCTTCAAGTAAACATGCACTAGGTGACCCTGACTGCCCCAAGAACTGGAAATCACAGCACACCCTCAGATCCTTTATTTGTGTCCTTGGCAAGCATACAGTTGCAGAGCTGGCGTGACAGAGAAGTTGACGCTTTTCCACCACATGGGCCAACACTGCAGGACTAAGCAGAACTGGGAAAAGCTTGAGTGAAGCCAAAGGTAGCTGTGACAACAGGCGATGGGCAGATCTCTGTGCCATGGCAGCGCAGGGATGGAGCCAACTGGATCACCAGGGAAGAAAGAAACATGGCACAGTTTCTGCTATGGCCCCTTGCAGACTCACAGAGTCTACACCACTGGTAAATCTGTTGTGTAGCCAGTTCTGGCAGCACAAAGCCACTCTAAGCTGTTTCTGGCTGCTCTGCTATTAGCATTCATGTCAAGGATGGCAGGATAGAGTATAACTCACCTCAGCTGATGAGTATCCGGAGGAAGAATATCTGGACATGTCAAAGTCATCATCACTGCAGGGAAGGACAAGATATAGCAAAGAAGGAAACAGTTAGAGAGACTTGTATTCCCTGGTTAGCCCTATCTTTCTCGTGCCGTGAGGCACAGAGAAGTTACATCAAGGCAGCCTGGAGAGCAACTTTCATCTGTGACCCTGAGGTCTTTCCAGTACAGTGCTTGTTACTCATGTGGCTTCCTACTTGTTTACACACACAGACCTGTTACGGCATATGCCAACGGGCACAGCAAGGAACAGTGTGAGAGCCTGCAAGAGCGGTTTCAGTAGGAGTTATCTCCAGTGCTGCACCCTGGCATGAAAACTTGCTTGCACAGTAATGTATATCATCTTATTAATATTCAGCGTACCTGTCCGTATCCAGGGCTACCAGTGGCTTTTCATCTGGACTCTGGTCTAACGACGAATAGCCCTTATTGGGAACGACGAGCCTGAAATAATTAAATTTTGTCCGTTAACAACACAGTAAAGGTCAGTACCACACATAGTCTAGGGCAAAGCTGTATGATAGTTAGGTTTTCCCTGTTTCAATTCCTTGCAAGCACTCCCTTATTGGTGAAGACGTTTAAATGGGCACAATTCAGAGGGAGTGAGCTGTGTCTCTGCATAGCTTAGAGCAGTTTCACAGGGATGAATGCTGGACATGCCTTGGGAACATGCTCCTCCCTGGAAGAAAAAATCTTGGGACACTCTACGCTTCATTCCGGTGAACCTGTTTGGCTAACGCTGCTTGTTGTATCAGATTGTTCATTTTTGTGTTGCCTTTTTTTTCCTAGGAATGAGTACATGACACTAGCAATAAGTAAATAGGAGAAGGAGGCTAGTAGAAGGCAGAGGCTCAGTGCTCCTACTATTCTACGATCGGAAATCAGGGGTGTGGTCTTTCTGCCTCAGTCCCTACCCAGCCCCTCAACACAACACGTCTGAGGTCTCAGTCCTAAATTCAGTAGTATGAGAAATATGAGCTGGTGGGTGCAGCCTAAGAGCCCAGTCAGACTAGCACTTTTTAAATCCCATTATTTCATAATGACTTTCACTTCATCAAAAGTGTTACAAAGGCTGATGATGACTTTGCACCTTTAAGTGCTTGAGAGAGTTTGTGAAATGGAATATAGGCTTCAGAGCTTCTAGGATATGGAAAAAGCATTAATACAATGAGATCTAGTTCACAACAGAGTTCTTTCATCCAGAAAACTCCACAAAGACTTTGGTTCATATTTAAAACAAGATTAACGAAACCGAGCAAATGCAGTAAGATTCTAAGTTCAGCAGGTGGGAACTGTAAGAGTGATGAAAATCTAAGTTGTTCAGTGGGTTAACTCAGGTTTTCTCCCAGATGAAGAACTGGTCTTTAACAACACACGATGATGCACAAGGATGCTTCACTAAGAGTTTGGGAAATACAAATCTAAAGATTTGTATAATAAATATAATCCATAATAATAATAATAATAATAATAAACCATCTCATCCATGCTCCAACTGCTCTCTAACTACCTGAAACATTTTTCTGCTTCTGCTTAGAAAATTTCAGGAAGCCATTATAATTTTAGCAATACAAAGGGCTGCCTGGCACTGAAGATAGGCAGGCTCAGGGATAGTAAAATATTTCAAATGTTAACACAAAGCAGATATATATGTTCATGACTACTTGTATTTTCTTACTGGGTTCATTGAAATGCAAGATTAAAGAAGTCAATTTTAAAACTGATGCAGAATTTCCAACCTGCTGAACCAGAGGACTGGAGAAAATGGGATCCACTTGCAAAATTCAATACCCCTTCTCATAGCACTGGGACAGTCCTTCTGCTCCTGAAGCATGTAGGAAGGAAGTCAAGAAGCAAAGATGTCTGGAACTGAAGCTGTGATCTGGCAGCAGCAGCCTGCCCATACAGATATCAGAAGTACTGACTTCCATTCTCGCTCTCCAGTTTTCAAGTCACTGATCCATATATACTCACTGACAGTTGTTACTATATCATGAGTGAACAAAGCACTATCAGGGGATCTAGGAGAAGAACCCTTTGTGGTGCTATTTACTTGATTAAAAAAAAAAATCACTACATATTTTTCTTGAGAAATACCTTTTTTCTTAATAACACAGAACTTCGATCTTTCTGCAACAGATGAAAATTGTGACAATGTCTCTGCCCCTGATCTAAGTCTTTCCCTCGCATCCTGATTGTCCTTATTTTCACTTTCCACCATCCTCAGAACAAAGCCTGGTAGCAGTCATAGCTGCTTTCATCTGCAGCTGTCCCAGTAGGAGCTTCTTGGTGTTTTTGCTCACTTAACATGAAATACATTATGACACAAATCCGAGTTTAGGTTATCCTCAGAGTGTACTGCAATATCTGGTTGTGCCCAAGTAGTGCGGATGGTGTTGTGGGCTCTGCCTGTGTTCATAGCAAGTGTTCCAGTATCACCCCAACCTTGTTCACATTTTAGTTGCTCTTAGGGAGACTGAGCATGTTAAGGATCCAGATCCTTTCACCTCTAAGGCTGGCTGTGCCCCTGCCCCAAGAGAAGACTGAATGGTGAAGACAGTCTGGTACTGGAGGTTGGATATCAGAAATTCATACAGATAATAAAGAAGAACAGGGAAAGGAGGAGGAGTTGAAGTAGAGACTAGGAGAGGCAATGTGGTTTGCCTGAACAAAGGAAAACATATTTGATGAGAACAGCAGAACTGTTAAAAAGGGGGAAATGGCTTTAGCTTATTCTCCTCCTGCAAGGACAGAGGAAGCCAACAGTTCAGATTTAAACCATAACCTGGATGTTTTGCAGTGTATCCCACTGGAGCATCTCCCATTATACTGCAACCGTTACACTGTGAAAAGATGCTGCTTGAACAAGCTTGTGGCATTTCTGCCTTCCTGGGGTTGACAGGTCTGTGGCAAGACAGACCAAACCATTCTGAGGTATCACTAAGGCTGTGCTCATGGTGCAGCTTGGTTCCCAGAGAGCCAAGGGAGCAGGAGGATGAAGGGACTTGGGCCAGTGAGACCCACCTCCCAGCCATATGGGAACAACGGAGCTTGGCTACATCTGCTACTAAAGCAATAGCTGCAAACCTCTGTCTTGCAGATCCCAAGGGATGCTTCCAAAAGCTGTGTGAAAAGTAACTAAGAAAAGCAAGTCTACTGCTGGCAGGCTATGTTTGGCTGCGGAGGGGTCCACATGTCCTCTGAATAGCGCTCAGATGTCCACAAATGGAATAAAACTGAGCTGGCTGTTCAAAAGCTTTTGTCAATAGGTGTCACTGCTCTGCTCTTTCCCATTCAAATTCACTCCTCTTTCCACCAGCAGCTCTCCAAGCACAAGTCACTAATTTTATAGGTAGGCACCTGTACTTATGCCATCTTCTCTCCCTTACCATCTTCCTCTGCTAATTTCAGTGTTTCTAAATCTCTCAAGCAGCAAATCTGCTACCATTCCTCTTGGGAAACTAACATGCAGCCTATTGTGAAAAGAAACCAAGTCTTTCCAGCTTGTATTTGCAAGACAGGGAGGAACGGTGGGCATGGAAAACCCAGCTGAAAGCATTTGCTGAATTTCTTGTTGCCACAAAGGCCCTGGCTCCTTTATATGGTCTCAACAATCAAACACAGAGCAGGGAGCAATGCAGTGTATTCCACCAACATTGCAGGAGCTTACAAATAAAACTTGACAAAGTCTTGGCATGATTTATGACTATTTTGGGTTTGGGGAATTAATGTGAACAAGGAACCTCATCTGTTGGATGTGCCGCATACAGAGAGGCTCTGACCTGCAGCTCCTGTTCTACTTAATATATGGTAATCCATGCAAGTTTCCCATTCATCAGTAAACACCCAGCATTCACACAGATTCTTCTGTCATTTTAAGTGAGGTCTTCCACTAAAAACTGCCACCTTTCTAGTAACATGCAAAGTGTGCAATCCCCTGGGCCCATGGGGTTTCTTGCCTCCTGAATACAGGTAAGTAATACATTGGTGTACTGAAGCTTGCATGGAAAAAATAGAAATATTCTAAAAGAATGTATTCAGCTAGGAACATCTTTGTTTACAGTGATTTGTAGCACAGTCTTGATACTGTCATACAGAGATGGGCCAAAGCAGCTCCAGCAAAGTATGACCATGCTGTTCAAAGTGCAAAGAAGGTGTATAGCAAAGCACACAGAGGTGGATTATATACAAGCCTTCATGAAGTCAATCAGTATGGGGAAGGGGTCATCATCAAAAAGGAGCCGGGGAACTACTGCAATAAAAGCAGTTAAGGCAGGACTAAGCTCTAAACCAGTCTGCATTACATGAAGCAGCACCATACCTCTCCAGCTGGCAGGATTATGTGTTACATGAGGTTACCCAGAACATGCAAGACAGCTGTAGCAAACCCCTGATTTCGACCAGGCTGGGCTGCCTCTGCCTCCTGCAGGCTGCGCTGTCACTGGTCCTGGGGTCAGCTGTCCCTGCGTCTCCCCAGGGGATGGGATGCAACACAGCACAGAGCATTTGGGCCTGCCAGCTCTGGGAAGGGCCATCACTGCTCTGGCAGCATGTTTGGCAGTAGGCGAATGGCAATGAATGTTGTCCTTGGCCATCCTAAGGCCATTAGGAATTGCAGCTTAGAGCACAGCTGAGTGCTTTTTCAGTCCTTTACCTTGTTCGTGCCATCACATTGTTCTTCTTGGGCTGCTGATTAACTGGGCTTCCCATGTTGCCGTTCTTCAGGGAGCCCTTCCGAGCCAGCTCCCTCTGCTTCTCTGCATATTGGATACAAAGGGGAAAAGCAAAATTAGGGCAACAGCCTGGCTGGCCACCACACAGCTGCAGAAACACAGATTTGATAGCAGCAAAAGGTGTAGCAGAGTTAATAGCAAAGGACATGAGCTCTCCATCTCCCAAGGTGGGACACTGCAAAGGCTGGATGAACTGTGTCCCATTGCATCCAAGGTCACCAGGGCCTAAACCTAAAGTACGTTGACTCACGGCAGCTTGTTGACAATGCCACACTAAGATGGTCACGGAGCTTCTGGATGAGACCCAGCTGAGGCAGAGAAAGAGCAGAGTCCTTGCCTCTACTTGCACCTGACTGCTGCATGGACCCTAAGACTGTGCTTTGTGCCAAGCAAGGGAATCTATCCTTCTACCTCTCCTCCTCCTATTGAGGTTGCTGCTCAGGGGCCCAGTGGGGATAGAACAGTGTCTCCATCAAAGCAGCACCATCATTTAGTATTAGTCCAGACTAGTTTGACACCAGGCTTGAGTTATTACTATTTTCCTAGACGGCAACTCACCAGACTAACATACCCTACAGCAGAAAGTGTTGCTGCCTTCCCTGCTTCTCCTCCTAGCAATCTGTGATGTCCCCCATGTGTTTTTCTCTTTTATCTCGTATTGATTCTTGGGACCTTGCTTTCTTTGTTTAAAAAAAAAAAGTGAAGCATTTTGCAGCTGTATTTTTAAACAGCATATTGTTTGCTTAAATTTTCAGCATGTTCTATTCACTGCTGAAATGTACCTTAAAACACAGACAGTACGTCAAGCTTTCTTTATATATTCAGTGCAAAAGGGGATTTAAATTAGCTTTTCCTTTAGGAAAGACTATTTCTTTTAATAACTTCTCACCACAGGATCACAACTAGAATTCAGGTCCTAAACCTAAGCCTTCTGCCAGTATGCAATGTCTGTGCTGTATTAACATGGCCCTGCCTCCAGTAGGGATAGGAGCCCACAGATGATGGGTTTTCATATAAACTGGTATTCAATCTTCTGATTCAAAGTCCTTCCTTGTTTCTTGTGGAAAATCAGTTGGGTTGAGTTAGCAATTAGCTGCAAAAGTTGAGCTAACTGCCTCAATCTCATCCTGCAATGCCACGCAAGTCTTGTAGGGAAAACCTGAGCATGGGGCCAGTAAGGCAGGAAAGGGTCCGGTTAAAAATGTTGTCCAGAGTGTGAGAACTATTGGGAACTACTTTTGTGGCTTGCCTGAATAACAGGGGTTTACCAGACTGCTTGCTGGGGAACCTGAATACTGAATTCATTTTGCTTCTGCTTCCCCTGCAGTAGGTGAAATGTGCTGATACATTTTTTCTCTGGCAGATTTTATACCCCTTGGAGAGAAAAGCACCTTTTCCCACTTGTCATGGAAAAGCAGCGTGCCTACCAGGGTGTGCAAGTGCAAGGTGGGCTAACTCTGTCCCTTCCACACAGGTAAGAGCAGGGAGACATGCCCAAAGCTGCCTTTTTGAGGGACAAGCAGCAGAGGTGCTTAGATACCGTGATAATGAGCATGGCTGAGGAGGCTGCAGAGAAGGGTACATACTCCTACAAACCATGCCCAGCCCTGTTCCTGCTGACAGAGGAGGTGAATAAATGCTCATTGAACTTGGCAGGAAAAGGATCAGATTAATAACCTCTCTGGCATGAGCAACAAAGACACTGATAGAGGATCGAAGTCAAAACCTTAAATCAGGGTAATTCCTCAGGACTGGAACTTGCAAATGCATTGGTTATCTCTGTCTCCAGAATAAAAGACTGGTATTTTGCAGGCCATATGAATTTTGCTATTCAGAAACAGAAGGATAAAGTGGGGTTTTATGGAGGCAAATGTTTACAACCCTAAATACAACCCAACTTCCACCCACCTACATCAGAAGCTCAGCACTGACCACAAATACACAGCACTGAGACAAGCTGCCAATGCTTTAAGAGGCTGTATAATTCACAAAAGGCACCTGACTCAAAAACAAGCTTACAGGTTTCACTTTCTGTCAAGGCAGCTAAGGCCTGCCTGAGCCTTTTAAATGGACCATTGCTCTCTGCTTTCTATCGATTGCTTGGTACAAGCACTAATGGTCTTCTCCAACTCAGATTACTCATTCAGCTGATGAATCTGGACTTAGCTGCTACGTGTCTTCTTCCTGCAGTAGGTCTCTCCATGACGATTTCTATGCTATTACTGAGTCCTATTGCAACCTGTTGGTCTGAATGATACAAGACCTCCTATTTAACCACTTCTTTCACTTATTTAGTGGCTTGGAGCAAACAACCCCAATGCAATGTAAGTGCAGTAGGAACATCCGTGTCTGTGTCCCCAGCCAAATTTCTTAGGCATGAATCAACAGTTCATCTCCCTCCTGGATGCTATGAATGCTGAGACACTGGTGACCAAAATGTGATGGCTTCCACGGGGAATGGGGGGCCTACTCAGCCTTGGTGTGTTAGGACAAGCTCCTGGAAGCTGGTGGAGAAGTGCATGAGTCACATTGGGCTTTGAGGCAAGGAAATCTAGTATTTGAGCCTTACAAGTATGAACTACTGTTACTTCCACCATCACCCAAGGGAGCTTTTGGGTGCCAATCTCTTGCAGTAATCCTGGGCTATAAATTCCAGCTTTGCACACCAACCATGAGGTCAATCAGAACTGGAGAAGGAGGTTTTCAGTGCCTGCTTTCTGCATGTTTCCTCCTGGCGTAGCAGGTAGAGTTTGTGAACCCCAGTTCCAGGTTGTAAGCTCTTTGCCTGGCTTCCAGCTCATCTGGGTTTTGCCCCCAGACGTTTGTTTGAAGGCCAGGTTCCCAAACTCTAAGTAACTGAGTTCTTTTTAGGAATATGACTGATTTAGGCACTTCTGAAGATGTTACTTTCAGGGTCCAACATTTTAACAAAAGTCTGTAATTTCGCAAATTAAAGTAGTTCTCTCAGAATCTCCGATTAGACATGTAACCAGCACAGTAAAGACAAGGTGAGAGAAGGAACCACAGCCTAGCCTTGATAAGTAAATGGCAATTTTCTTTAAAGTCTGCATCATATTGGCTGATGCTATACCCACATGAGCATGAATCCTAAGATCATAACTTTCCACTGACCGAGCTGTGCTAACTTTTGTGTGAAACCTGACAACTATGCACCTGGGCAATTCTCAAGGAATGAAAAGCTAAGATGCTCTTTCTTTCCGAGTCATCCCACACTTTCCAATACGGTAGTCAAGTATTCCCCATTGGACTTAGATGAGACCTGTGTTTGCATGTCTCCCCCAGCCTCAAGGCCACTGCTTAGCTTGAGACATTGAGGGCATGGTCCTACCAGAAGGCATAGGCATAGCTTGTCTTCAGCACCTGGCTGTTTCTGGTGCTGGCTATGAAAAGGGTTTCCATGTCTGTGACTGCCTGTATTGCCTGCAGCATTCCAGTACGTGCAGTGAGCTTCCAGGAAGGCAGTGCAGCTTGATGGAAAATAGATGCTGACCCTACAAAACTGCCTAATTCTGGGCAACTCTTGGGCACCGGAAGAATGAGGAAGGGTTAATAGGTACTCCTGCCAAATACAGAGAAAATGGGACATACAGGAACAAACAAAAAAGCAGAAAACTGTGATTTTCAGCCACTGATTATTTTGTGTATGGTGAGTTTGCTGTTGAATGATCAATGAAAAGTTAATGCAGCAGAGATACAAGGTGAAGGACAGAGACTTGGAGATGGGGAAGCCAGAATGAAACAAGGCTGCTCCCCAGCTATTTCACAGAAATCACTAATTACTGGCAGGAGCAGTATAACAGCAAAGCTCCAACAATGTTCTTTACATGGCATTTGTAAGTCTTTGAAATAAGTTGTTTAGCTTTCATTTCACCTGGCTGTTCTACATTTTACTGTATTACCTGGTGAAATACTCACATCCATGGTTTGTCATCCCCCTTCCCATGAAACCGTTATGGGTGACTGAGCACACTGTGAGCACAGGTGTGATGGCTTGCAGAGCCAACAGGCAATCATTAGCAATACCAACAGGGCTGGTACAGTTGGGGGAGAGACAGCTATAACAAAATCCAGGTTCCTGCTAGCTTTTCACTAGTTTTCCAGACAGACGCTTCCTTGAAGAAGCAGGATAGAGCAGAGGAGGTTGGGAGGGCATGAAGCAGCCTGCATGTGCCTTTGACATTAAGAAGCATGCTCACTTAGGAGTCTGAAGATCCTATCTGATCATTAGCAAGGTTGCTGTGTTGGGTAATGTATGGGGTTTGTGTGGCAAGTTTTGGTAGCGGGGGAGGCTACAAGGATGGTTTCTGTGAAAAGCTGCTACCAGCTTCCCCTATGTCTGACACAGCCAGTGCCAGCTGCCTCCAAGACAGACCTGCCGCTGGCCAAGGCTGAGCCCATCAGCGACGCTGGTAGTGCCTCTGGGATAACGTACTTAAGAAGGGGGAAAAATTGCTGCACAACAGCAATGGCAGCCAGAGAGAGAAGTGAGAACATGTGAGAGAAACAACTCTGAAGACAGCAAGGTCAGTGAAGAAGGAGGGGAGGAGAGGGGAGGACGAGATTCCCCTGCAGGCTGTGGTGAGACAGCAGGCTGTGCCTCCCCAGACCATGGAGGGGAGCGGGGGAGCTGATGCCCGCCTGCAGTGTGGGGAGGACCCCACGCCGGAGCAGAGGGATGCTGCCCAAGATGGCTGGGACTCCATGGGAAAGCCCGCGCTGGAGCAGTCTGTGCCTGAAGGACTGCAGCCTGTGGAAGGGACCCACGCTGGAGCAGTTTGTGAAGAACTGCAGCCCATGGGAAGGACTCACACTGGAGAAGTTCGTGGAGGACTGTCTCCCATGGGAGGGACCCCATGCTGGAGCAGGGGAAGAGTGAGGAGCCCTCCCCTGAGGAGGGAGGAGCAGCAGAGACAACGTGTGATGAACTGACCCCAACCCCCATTCCCCGTTCCCCTGCACAGCTTGGGGCGAGGAGGTAGAGAAAATTGGGAGTAAAGTTAAGCCTGAGAGGAAGGGAGGGGTGAGGGGAAGGTGTTTTCAA